>NC_091954.1:30382779-30712279 GCF_031021105.1 Erythrolamprus reginae
AGCTTTTGGGTGGATGGGAGGAGCTAAGTGGCTGGGCTGGTAAAATCTCCCTGCTGCTTAATTTCTCCCAAAGCTGAAAGAAACGCTGGTAAATAAAAGCAGAACTTTCCGCTTTTGGGTGGATGGGAGGAGCTAAGTGGCTGGGCTGGTAAAATCTCCCTGCTGCTTAATTTCTCCCAAAGCTGAAAGAAACGCTGGTAAATAAAAGCAGAACTTTCAGCTTTTGGGTGGATGGGAGGAGCTAAGTGGCTGGGCTGGTAAAATCTCCCTGCTGCTTAGTTTCTCCCAAAGCTGAAAGAAACGCTGGTAAATAAAAGCAGAACTTTCAGCTTCTGGGTGGATGGGAGGAGCTAAGTGGCTGGGCTGGTAAAATCTCCCTGCTGCTTAGTTTCTCCCAAAGCTGAAAGAAACGCTGGTAAATAAAAGCAGAACTTTCAGCTTTTGGGTGGATGGGAGGAGCTAAGTGGCTGGGCTGGTAAAATCTCCCTGCTGCTTAGTTTCTCCCAAAGCTGAAAGAAACGCTGGTAAATAAAAGCAGAACTTTCAGCTTTTGGGTGGATGGGAGGAGCTAAGTGGCTGGGCTGGTAAAATCTCCCTGCTGCTTAGTTTCTCCCAAAGCTGAAAGAAACGCTGGTAAATAAAAGCAGAACTTTCAGCTTTTGGGTGGATGGGAGGAGCTAAGCGGCCGGAGGAATCAATGTAAAACGCCACTGGGCTGTAGCTCCTCCCATCCACCCAGAAGCCGAAAGTTCTGCCTTTTGTTTACAAGCCTCCACGCGTTTCTTTCGGCTTTGGGCTGCTTGCTCTCCCGGAAAGACCCCAGCCCACACCTTCGGGAGCTTCCCAGCCGGGTCCCTTCCACGGGGCAGTGGCCACGGCTCCCCCCAGTTCTCCCGCTGACCCTTTTCACACACGCACACCATCCCCAGTCTCCGCGCGGCCGGCTGTCATCTTCGAAAGAAGCAAGAAGAGGAGGAGGAGCTGGGCGCCGGTGGTGGCAGAGGAAGGCGCCCAGCTCCTCCTCCTCTTCTTGCTTCTTTAGAAGATGACAGCCGGCCGGCGGCGCGGAGAATGTGGCTCGGATGCTGGGAGGGAGGCGGAATACAGGAGGAGGAGGAGGAGGGAGGCCAGGAGGGAGAGGGGGGAGGAGGGAGGGAGGAAATCAGAGAAGACGCACGTACAAACCGCCCGTGCGTTTCCCTCCCTTCCCTTCCAGTCATTGCAAGCCGGACAGTAACTGTTGACTTTTCCGTTAATCCACCCACGAGGCTCCCTCCGGGCAGCCTGCGCTGTCTCCCCCCGTCTCCCCCCCTCCACCCACACCCGAACAAAATCCGAATGCCGGCGGAAATGAGGCAAAAGGGGTGAATTTTGGGCTTGCACTGATTAATCGCTTTTCCATTGATTCCTATGGGAAACTTTGTTTCATGTTACGAACTTTTCACCTTACGAACCTCCTCCTTTCACCAATTAAGTTCGTATCATGAGGTTTTACTGTATTTGTTTGGAATTTATAGAGTTTTCAACATACATCACTACTCCTCTTTTTTTTGGTCTGCTAACGCAGCATACATTTTTCCAATTTTGGGATATAATAATAGTTTCTGATTACCTTTTTTAATATGCACTTCTTGTAGTATTACTATTTGAGCATTTTGGTTTCTGATTTTGGAAAAAATTTGTTTCCTTTCTCCGTACTGAAGGAGCGGGTCCAGCAGTCACATGGGTTGCTCATGTCCAATCCGGTGGAACTGAGCCTAGTATTAAAAAAGCTTGCCGGATCCGCCCCTTCCCCAGAATTCGCTCAGTTCGCATATCCTGCGGTTGTATTGTGATAGCTCGTTCAACATTCTAACACCTTCCCTTCGATCCTTTTCTTCAAAAGTAGTAAGATTTGTTTTATCATTATTATTTACTTGCACTAATAGCGCCAGCCGTTTGCGGCTCGGCTTTTTTCCTTTGGAGAAGTTGCGGTTTCGTTTTCCCCCGGCGGTTTTGCCGGTTACGATTCCTGCGGCCGCTTGTGGATTCTTCTAATCCTTTGGCCTGGAGGTCCTGGTGCAAGTATTAATCTATTGAATTATTGATTATTTATTGTATACAATATATTTAAGGGCTTAAGAAATACCTCCTGCGGAGTGAGACGCCTTCTAGTCTCCTGGACTTAGTCGATCGCTTCCCCTTTAAGAAATTTACGGAGCGATTTTTTCGGCGCGAAGGCCTTCGCGCCCTTTTTAAATCTAGGCCTCTCGTGTTGGCCTCCTGCCAGCCGCGTAGGCCTCAGTCCACCGCGTGGATCCCGGAGCGGGCCTTGGGGGTCCCAGGCTAAATTCTCCACCGGCTAAGCCTCCAACCAGAGTGCCTTGGTTTACTTAATTATAAAGTTTAGGGAGGCTGGCCCCGCTGGATTTGGGGGCACGAACTCTGGGTTTGCCCAGATTGTCCTCAAGTTTCAGCAGCTTCGAGGCCTCGAAGCAGGATCCATTCCTCTTGGGAAGTCCTTGAAATTCTTCTCCTTATTATTCAGTTATTGGCTCAGCCTTGTCTTCTGTTAATTGTCAGACTATGGCTACCTTTCCCAAGAGAGGCACAACTAAAGGTCCCAGAGAGGCCAGGCCTACAGGCGATGAGATTACTAGTATCCCCCAGGCCTCTTCCTCCTCTTCTCCAGGGGCCCGCCCCTCGACCAAGGTCACCAGGGCCGAGAAGAGAAGGGACCTAGCCCTACAAAAAATCCATGACAAATCAGCAAAACGTTTGAAAGTGCAGGCCCAAGTAATCAGTAGTCAAGACCCCCCAGAGGCTTCTAGTCTTCCTCCTTCTGGGGTCCCTGTGTTATCTCTGGATGAGCCAAACCTAGACAGACCCCAACCTAACCTATGGGGCATAGGTCCAGAGGAACCAGATATTATTGAAGATTCCCCCCAGCCAGGATCCTCCCAGGCCTTTAGGGATTCTTCTGCCATTTCTGCTGATATTTCCAGCTTACCTCCTGAGTTCCAATCTATTTTTGCTGTGTTGTCCAAAGCCATTGATGCCAAACTCTCCACCATCAATGAGCTTCCCTTACCTCTTCCTCCTTCTCGTTCCTCCCGCCCCTTGGGTTCTCCCCCAGCGGTCAGAGCTCCTATTCAGGATGATTCAGATTCCTCCCAGGATGAATATGAGGATATAGAGGATGATGAGGATCCTTTTCAAGGCTTATCAGATGATGAGGAATCCCAAATAAAGGTTCCCCCTCCAATTACTATTTTTCCTTCTCAATTATTCAAATCTCTCCTCCTCAAAGCTAGAATTTCTACGGGATTAGCGGCCCAGGAGAAACAAGCCTCCACTTCCACTGATCCCCCGGAGGAGAATTTACCTTACTTCACAGAGGAACAGGAGGATAACGAGGTAATTCCTATGCCTAAGTTGTTTAAAGATGCTTTACTCAAACAGTGGGAATTTCCAGCCTCTGGCCTTAATCCCTCCACCAAGGACAGAAAGTTGTACAAACTTTCCTCTTCCTATGAAGAGCTTCTATCCTTTCCCAAACCGGATGAACCTGTCAAGATTCTTCACTCGGCAGCGGCTGTGCCAGGCGAGGCGGAGGAAGTCCTCCGCCCAGAGGACAAGCGCATTGAGCAAATGCTCAAAAGAGGATTCACCGCTGATTCCTGGGCCACTAAAAGCTCTGCAGCGGCTTCCTTTTTCTCCAGAGCCATGCTGCTGTGGCTTCGCCAACTTCAACAGCATATTCCTCCCGATGACTTGAGAGGTCAACAAGACTTCAACAAGGTCTTTGCAGCTGCCCAGTACGTGGCTGATGCCACCTTGCAATCTACTAGATTTTCTGCTAAGTCTATTGCAGCTTCTACAACGGCAAGAAGACTCCTATGGATTCGCCCTTGGCAAGCGGGAGTTCGCCAAAAGTGGCAGTTATCCCAGGGTCCCTTAAAGCGCGACCTTCTCTTCGGTGATCTTCTGGATCCACTCCTCACGGAAACCACGGACAAGAAGAAAGTTTTGGGTCCAACCACAAAAAAGGCTACCAAAACGCAGTCCTTTCGTCGCCCAGGGCGCCAGCAAGATCAAGCGGCTTCCTACCAGAGATCTCCAGGTCAGTATTCCCCCCGCTTTCGTTCCCAAGGTAGGAACTCCAGGGGTAGAGGGTTTCGCTTCCAAAGGGGAGCTTCCTCTAGCAGGGCTTCAAAAAAACCTAGATGGTAATCTTACCTCTATTCCCATAGGGGGTCGCCTAGCTCATTTCGCCTCTAATTGGCGTCTCACCTCCAAGGACCCTTGGGTCATTGACACTGTTCAAACAGGCCTTCTTTTAGAATTTATTTCTCCCCCCCCTAAACGTTTTATTTCCTGCCCTTCTCCCAGGTCATCCTCAGATTGTAACCGTATGGAGGAGGCCATTTCTCATCTATTGTCCATCAGAGCCATTCAACCGGTCCCTTCCGGTCAGAAGGGCCTAGGTTTTTACTCCATCCTATTTATGGTTCCAAAGTCCTCCGGAGGTTGGAGAGCTATTTTGGATTTAAAGAAACTAAATCTATTCATCAAATATAGGAAATTTAAGATGCACTCCTTGTCTTCTATTTTGGCCGCCATTCACTCGGGAGATTTCATGGTCTCCTTAGACCTCACTGAGGCCTACCTTCACATTCCTATAGCCAAATGCCACAGAAAATTTTTACGTTTTTCCTTTCAAGGCAGGCATTTCCAGTATAGGGCGATGCCATTTGGCCTCTCCTCGGCCCCTCGGGTCTTTACAAAGCTCTTGGGGTCTCTGGCGGCCTATATCCGGGCGTCTCCCATACATATTTTATGTTATCTTGATGATATTTTGATTCATGGGAACTCCCTAGAGAAAGTGAAAACAGACCTTTCGGTCACCATGTCAGTCCTTCAGGACCATGGATTTTCCATCAACTTTGATAAAAGCCACCTCCAACCTTCCACATCCATTTCTCACCTGGGATCCATTATTGATTCAGAATCCTCCCAGGTTTTTCTCTCTCCCGAGAGAAAACTCAGTATAGTGGAGTTAATTTCTAACATTTTATCTAATTCTTCAGTTTCCATAGTTACTCTATCTTCCCTTTTGGGGAAGATGGTGTCATGCATAGGCATCATTCCCTGGGCTCGCCTTCATGCTAGGGAACTCCAGTGGCTCCTGTTACCTTTTCAGAGATCAGGGCACAGCAACTCAAATCGACGCATTGTCATCCCACTGAGTGTTCGCAGATCCTTCAAGTGGTGGAAGTCTCCGGCCATGGACAGAGGATCCCCGTTCAGGTGCCCGGATCAATTTGTCATCACCACAGATGCCAGTCTATCGGGATGGGGCGCCCACGCCCAGGGGATGATAGCCCAGGGCACGTGGTCCCCGGAGGAAGCTTCCAGGCCAATCAATTGGCTAGAGTTAAGAGCCGTTTCCCTGGCTCTGAAGCATTTCTCTCCTCGCATTCCCAACCGGCACGTTCTCATTCTCACCGACAACATTGCCACGAAAAGCCATATTTGCAGACAGGGGGGCACGAGATCCAAAGCTCTCATGAGGGAGGCCCTCAAGTTGGGCCTTTGGGCGGAAAAACATCTCCAGTCGCTCCTAGCCGATCACATCTCGGGGAGTCTCAACGTCCAGGCGGATTGGCTATCCCGAGCAACGATAGACCCAGGAGAGTGGAACCTCCATCAAGACCTGTTCCATCAAATCACCCTCAGATTCGGCCTACCAATCCTGGATCTCTTCGCGACCAATGCGAACGCCCAACTCCCTCGCTTCTATTCCAGATTTCCATTCCCGGGAGCGGAAGCAATCAATGCCCTCCGGAGTCCATGGCCTCCAGGCCTACTCTACGCATTTCCTCCAATTCCAATCCTCCCGGACGTGATTCACAAGGTCCTCACCGAGAGGGCCCGAGTAATCTTAATCGCCCCTCACTGGCCCCGCCGGCCCTGGTTCGCGGATCTCCAACAGCTGTCCGTCCAGGACCCTTGGCGACTCCCCGTTTCGGGGGATATGCTGCGGCAGGGGGCCTCTTTCCATCCAGACCCGGAGTGGTTCCACCTCACCGCCTGGCTGTTATCAGGAGAGATTTAGAACTGCGTGGTCATGACCCCGATTCAGTGGAGGTCATTTTAAAGGCCAGAAGGGGTTCGACCAATCGAATCTACGACCACACGTGGTCCAAGTTTCACCAGTGGTGTCTACAGGAAGGTCTCTCCCCTCTGTGCATTCCCATACACAGAATAATTTCCTTCCTTATGCAAGGCTTCCATAAAGGACTTTCCACCAGCACCCTCCGGCGTCATCTGGCAGCCATTTCATCTGTCCTAGGGGGTCCCCGCAGACAGCCTCTCCGATCCTTCCCTGAAGTTCAGGAATTCCTCAAGGGCATAGCCAACCTCAGACCTTCCAAGGTCCACAGGTATCCATCCTGGGATTTGCCACGGGTTCTCCATTCCCTCACGCAGGCACCATACGAACCCCTAAAATCGGCGTCCCTCAGGTACCTATCCTTTAAGGTAGCATTCCTGGTGGCTATTACCTCTGCCCGACGCATTTCGGAGCTGGCTGCCCTCTCAATCAGGCAGGACCTTTGTCAATTCCATCAGGACAAGGTAGTCTTGCGACTGGACCCCACCTTCTTACCCAAGGTCAGTTCCATGTTCCACAGATCTCAGGATATTGTCCTACCTTCCTTCTGCCTCCAACGAGACCATCCCTTGGCAATTAGATGGCACACCCTGGATCTCACCAGAGCGCTGAGAATCTATATCCAACGCACAGGACCCTTTCGGAGGTCAGAAGCACTTTTTGTAGCCTATCATCCCAGAGTCATGGGGGCCAAAGTGTCTTCAACAGTAATAGGCCGTTGGATCAGAGGGACTATATCTAAGGCCTATGAGTCGGCCTCCCTCTCAGTTCCAAGGAACATCACAGCGCATTCCACCAGGAGCGCAGCCACCTCGGCCGCTTGGGCGACTCAAGCCCCGTTGGAGGAGGTCTGCAAAGCAGCCACTTGGGCCTCGCCAAATTCCTTCATCAGGCACTACAAGATTGATTCTTACGCTTCAGCGGACGCTGCCTTCGGCAGAAGGGTACTCCAATCCGTTATCTCACACGATAGCAAGCTAATCCCACCCTAGGGACCATCTATTGGGTATGTCCCATGTGACTGCTGGACCCGCTCCTTCAGTACGGAGAATAGGCGTTGATTGCTTACCTGAACGCCTCTTCTCGTACGGTGAGCGGGTACAGCAGTCACTTCCCGCCCTTGTATGTGTCTTCTTTACCTTTCTATATCTTTCTTCCTCTAACAATGAGAGTTGAACACTACAGAGCTTCACAACTGAGCCTAGTCTATGGATTCGCGAATTCTGGGGAAGGGGCGGATCCGGCAAGCTTTTTTAATACTAGGCTCAGTTCCACCGGATTGGACATGAGCAACCCATGTGACTGCTGTACCCGCTCACCGTACGAGAAGAGGCGTTCAGGTAAGCAATCAACGCCTATTTTCTTGGTTCATTAAGTCCATTCACATTAACAGAAAAGATCTTTAAGTCTTTACTTGTTGTCATTTATTTGGTTTTTTAGTTTCGCGCTGAGGTTGAACTCTTCTAGCACCTTGGTCCTGCTCTACCATCAGAGCTGCGGCCCCCATGTCCTGCACATGCTGGATTGCTAGTTCTTTCACAGGTTGCTGTTGCGCTGGTTGCTGTTGGGCAGTTTGTTGGTTTGCTGATTGATCCAGGTGACTTATACCACTGTTTTCAAAGAAATCCATTGCTTGTTACAAGTTTTCCAGCTTATATCTTCTGGAACGCCAGGTCAATGCTATCCCTTCTGGAATAAGCCAACGAAAAGTTATATTTTCTTTGATCAAAATTCTGGTTAGGAAATGGTAATCTCTTCTACTTTCTCTGACACCTCTTGGGACTTGTTTCAATATTTTTATTTCAACTCCTTTGTGTTGTAGTTTAGAAGTTCTTGCCCAATGCAGTATGTCATCTCGCAAAGTCTTTCTTGCAAATTTGATATGAATCTCTCTCGGGAGATTGTGGCGACGGATGTAGCTATTTGAAATTCTGAAAACTTCATCGATTTCTTTTAATATCTCTGTAGGGTCAACCTGGAGTATTCCTCCAATGGTTTCCGCCATAGTCATCTTTAAATCTTCATCTTTTTCTTCTATTATATTTTGAAATTGTAGCCCATACGAAGCATGTTGCATCTCAAGGTGAGTAATTGATTCATCATATCTTCTGTATCGTGAGTCAGCTCTGCCTTCAAAGTAATCCATTCTCTTTTCAATTTCAACAGTCTTTTCTTCAACTTTTTAAATGCGATCTTTACTTTCCTGTAAAGTTTGTTGCATTTCCTTCATCTGCGCCTTCACCTCTCCCATGTCTACTTTCAGGTCAATGTTTTGTATTTTCCTAATGGGCTTGCACGCATTATTGGCTTTTCCATTGATTCCTATGGGAAACATTGTTTCATCTTACGAACTTTTCACCTTACAAACCTCCTCCCGGAACCAATTAAGTTTGTAAGACGAGGTATTACTGTATTTGTGCCAAAATGTTTTCATTCTACTTCTTTTCAATGTTGACTAGGATTTTTTAGAGGTACAGTATTAGCTTTTCGTGTAATGATGAAGCTTCTAAAAAGTAACTTAATTATTATTATTATTATTTATTGGATTTGTATGCCGCCCCTCTCCGGTAATTAGTAGGAACTTAGTAGGTTTAACATTTCATCTCAGTTCTCTGATTCAAACCAAGATAAACTCTTTTATCAGAAAACATGAAAATTGCCAGTTATTTTCCTCAGTATTGAACTCTATTTCATCATATGTGAAACATACACACTACTATTCATGGAAGAAACCTCTTTCATACCCACATCTGTACACTAACCTTGGAAGTCACCGACATGAAATTCCCTCCAACTTCCAAATAAAGCCATCAAAAACCTTTATAACTTCTTTCTCATCCTCACCCTCCTAATATACATAACAAATAAACTTAACAACTCAGCCACATAACTTCAAACCTTTCACCTGTGTATTAAACACATGCCATCTATCCCAGTACAATATTCAAATTCTTTACTCTCTCAAATAAAGCATATCCACAAATCCCCTCATCTCCAACTGCTTATAGATCAAGTCTGCTGTAATAAATCAATTCTCCTTCAAATCTACTGCACCCAAAATCCCAGGAAGAATAATATCCCTTCAACAATAATAAGCTTACATCCCTAAAAAAAAAAAAAACACCACAGCCTGACAACCCACTTAAGTTCAAGATGGCTTCACATGTTCACATTCCTTGTCTTAAACAAGCAATACTATAAACCCTACACACACAGTCTTAACTCCAATTCAACAAACAAAAAACTTTGTATTTAACATCTGCCCACTTGAAACATTTATCTTCCATTATTAATCACATTTATCAAAAGCTCTATTTCTCAAGAACTCAAGAATTGCCGGCAGACTTCCCTACACCTCTTGCAATAATCTTTTTACTCTAATAGCAATCTAACTATAACCATATGTATTATAACTTCTTAAATAATACCAGCAAAAGGACAAAATACTACACAGCTGCTATCACCTGTTTTAAATTAGCTCTCGTGCACAAGAACCCAGCACAAATATAGAGACATTTCCCACATGCTTTTTGTGCCCACATGTATTCAATCATACCTCTACATATCACCAATCCAGGATCAGACCCCTTGGCCAACTTTACTCACCAAGGATGCTTGCTTTCGCTGGCAGCTGCAACCGTTCCCAGAAAACCTCTTCTTCTCCTGACCCCTCAGTTCAAAAAGAAGCTAATTCCTGGACATGGAAGCAAGAGAAAACCAGCCACTGGAAAAACTCCAGTAAGGGTGCCCTGCCAGGTTTCACCTGTCCTCCAGCCAGGAAAAAAGCTCTTGAGCCCCCCCCCCCGTTGGGCGACAATTTGTCAGAAAAATTCCCCAGACCAAGAGAATAAAAGCCAAAAGTCTTTATTAACAACATGATATAAAACATAGAAACCTATAGCAAACATAACATAACATAACATAACATAACATAAAACAAATTTTCTGGCATGATCATACAGGATCATACAGGGACCTGGAGAATACCCGTATACCTCTGAAGGTAAAGTACCTAATTACAAGGATCATATTATATAGGTTTTTTTACATCTTTCTTTCTTTCTTTATCTCTCTCTCTCTCTCGTTTATTTATTTATTTATTTATTTATTTATTTATTTATTTATTTATTTATTTATTTATTTATTTATTTATTTATTTATTTATTTGTATGCCACCCCTCTCCGTAGACTCGGGGCGGCTCACAACAGCAATAGAACAATTCATAACAAATCTAATAATTTAAAAACATTTGAAAAACCCCATTATTAATCAGACATACATACAAACATACCATACATAAATTGTATAAGCCCGGGGGAGATATCTCAATTCCCCCATCCCTGGCGGCAAAGGTGGGTTTTAAGGAGTTTACGGAAGGCAAGGAGGGTGGGGGCAGTTCTAATCTCTGGGGGGAGCTGGTTCCAGAGAGTCGGGGCCACCACAGAGAAGGCTCTTCCCCTGGGACCTGCCAAATGACATTGTTTAGTCGACAGGACCAGGAGAAGGCCTCGGGGGGAACTACTGACCTACTCAGAGAGGGTTCGCAAATTGGGTGTCTACCTCGATCCACAGCTGACATTGGAACATCATCTTTCGGCTGTGGTGAGGAGGACGTTTGCCCAGGTTCGCCTGGTGCATCAGTTGCGGCCCTATTTGGACAGGGAGTCATTGCTCACAGTCGCTCACACCCTCATCACCTCGAGGTTCGATTACTGCAATGTTCTCTACATGGGGCTACCTTTGAAAAGTGTTCGGAAACTTCGGATCATGCAGAACACAGCCACGAGACCCATAGTGGGGCTTTCAAGATTGGCCCACGTTTTTTCAACACTCCGTGGCTTGCATTGGCTGCCAATCAGTTTCCGATCACAATTCAAAGTGTTGGTCATGACCTTAAAAGCCCTACATGGCATTGGACCAGAGTACTTCTGGAACCGCCTGCTACCACACAAATCCCAGCGACCGATAAGGTCCCACAGAGTTGGCCTTCTCCGGGTCCCATCGACTAAACAATGTCATTTGGCAGGCCCCAGGGGAAGAGCCTTCTCTGTGGTGGCCCCGGACCTCTGGAACCAACTCCCCCCGGAGATTAGAACTGCCCCCACCCTCTCTGTCTTTTGTAAACTACTCAAGACTTACTTATACTGCCAGGCATGGGGGGAGTTGAAACACCTTTCCCCCAGGCTTTTTTATACTTTGTTTTATGTTTGGTATGAATGTGCTGTTTGGTTTTTAAAAAAATAATGATAGGGTTTTATATGTTTTTTAATATTAGATTTGTTCCACTACTATATTGTTTTTATTACTGTTGTGAGTTGCCCCAAGTCTTCGGAGAGGGGCGGCATACAAATCTAATAAATAATAATAATAATAGTAATAGTAATAATAACAACAACAACAACTCTAACCAGTCGCTGGGATTCGTGCGGCAGAAGGCGGTTCTGGAGATATTCTGGTCCAATGCCATGAAGGGCTTTATAGGTCATAACCAACACTTTGAATTGTGACCAGAAATTGATCGGCAACGAATGCAGACTGCAGAGTGTTGGTGTGACATGGGCGTATCGGGGAAAGCCTATGATTGCTCTCGCAGCTGCATTCTGCACGATCTGTAGTTTCTGAACACTCTTCAAAGGTAGCCCCATGTAGAGAGCATTACAGTAGGCAAAACCTCGAGGTGATGAGGGCATGAGTGACTGTGAGCAGTTACTCCCAGTTCAGATAGAGCCACAACTGGTGCACCAGGCGAACCTGGGCAAACGCCCTTGTCGCCACAGCCGAAAGATGTTTCTCTAATGTGAGCTGTGGATCGAGGAGGACACCCAAGTTGCGAACCCTCTCTGAAGGGGTCAGTAATCCCCCCCCCCAGGGTAATGGACGGACAGATGGAATTGTCCTTGGGAGGCAAAACCCACAGCCACTCGATCATATCAGGGTTGAGTTTAAGTTTGTTCACACCCATCCAGACCCTAACAGCCTCCAGGCACTGGCACATCACTTCCACTGCTTCATTGACTGGACATGGGGTGGAGATGTACAACTGGGATCATCAGCGTACTAATGATACCTCACCCCATGCCCTTGGATGATCTCACCCAGTGGTTTCATGTAGATATTAAATAGCAGGGGAGAGAGGACCGACCCCTGAGGCACCCCACAAGGGAGAGACCTAGAGGTCGACCTCTGACCCCCCACTAACACCTACTGTGACCGACCAGAGAGGTAGGAGAACCACCAAAAGACAGTGCCTCCCACTCCCAACCCCTCCAGCTATTGCAGAAGGATAACATGGTCGATGGTATTGAAAGCCGCTGAGAGGTCAAGAAGCACCAGGACAGAGGATAAACCAATATCATGTATATAAACATTGTTATATCTTTGTATACTACCAGTTACATACTTGACAAATAAATAAATAAATAAATAAATAAATAAATAAATAAATAAATAAATAAATAAATAAATAAAATTTATTTTTGCATGAAATGACAACATGATGGGATTTGAGACAAAAGCCTTTTCTATCATCATACCCACCCTTTGGAACATCATTTCCCCATTGATTACCTTTTGAAAGCTGTTCATTTTAAAAAGGTTTTTTTTATTTTTCCCACCTTCACAAAACAAATTACATGTATATACCTTCCAGTGTTACAATATATATATATAGATACACATTCTTTTTTTTAATATAAAAGTTTTTTATTACATATATACACATTTACACAAAATAAATGTTTTACATCATATATTAATACATAGCCAAATCAACACATGACCGACAAACAAACAAACAAACAAACAAAAAAGAATTCTTAAAATGTAGTTACTTATTTAAGTACATTGATAATAATATCCATTCATTTAGCATATTATATAGTATTTGTACTTATATTCCCTTTAGGAGGTAAGTTATGGTTAATTTTTTATTTTAAATTATTTTCTGGTGAAGCGTGTTATAACCTCAGCATTTACCGTTTTCTCTTGTAGGTTGTCACTATTCTTTAAATCATTTATTTTTTTCTTATCCGCCTTCTTTCATTCATGTTTAATTTCTTTAAAATTATACAGATCTTTCTTTATAAAAGACTTAGTATATATATCTTTTATAATTTTTCCTATGTAATAAAAAGGATATAAAGTATTGTTAGTCTTGTATTTTCTTTTGAGTTTTATTTCTTTTCTTGAACCAATTATAAAGGTATTTCCAGGTTTTATCATGTTCGGAGTCTTCTTTGTTTTTTAATTTAATTGTTAGTGCATCTGATTCAGCACAGTCTAAATTTTTTTTTATTATCAAATCGTCGTCTGGGGGTTCGGGTTGTTTCCATTGTTGGGCTACTGCTATTCTAATTGCTGTCAATATATGTATGAGTAAATAATGTTTGTTTTTATCTATTTTTTGGTCTATGATTCCAAGGAGGAAGGCTTTGGGTTTTTTGTTTATTTTCATTTGTAATATCTCTTCTATCCAGTTCTGCATTTTATTCCAATTTTTTTAAATTTTTGAGCAGGTCAACCAAATGTTGTAATAGGTCCCCATTTTTTTACATCTCCAGCATTTCGGGTTTATTCCTTTGTACATTTGTGCTAGTCTTGCCGGTGGGAGGTGCCACCGGTAGTACATTTTATATATATTTTCCCTGAAAGCTGTTGACCTCGTTAATTTATAGTTTTTGGTCCAGATCGTTTCCCATTTGTCTAGATTTATATACTATAGCCAAAATTTCTGCCCCAACTGTGTATGTTATTTTTGACAATGTAGTCCTCCATTTTGTAATGTAACATATATCTGTATATTTTGGAAATCATTTTCTTATCTTGACCTAAAATTATCTTGTCTAATTCTATCTCTTTTATTTGTATCTTTTTTCTTTTCCCTTCTTGATATTTTGATTTAATTACATTGTATGTCCACCAATCAATTTTTATTCCAATTTCTTCTAATTCTTCCCTTATTTTTAATTCCCTGTTTTTTCCTAATGTTTGGTAATAATTTAGCATTTTGTTTAGCTCTCTCGAATTTGGGTATACCGTCGCCTCTAAACTAGAGTACCATTTTGGAATTTGATGATAATACATTTTTTTAATTTTTTTCCAAGTTGTGTATAGTGAATTTCTAATTATGTGCTGTCTGAAGTAACTATGTGTTTTTCCTTTATTCTCCGATAGGATAGCATGCCACCCAATTCTCATATCGTAACCTTCTAGTATTAATAATCTTTTGTTTTCTAGTTTAAACCATTCTCTCAGCCAGTCCATAACCGATGCATTGTAATATGTCTCAAAGTCAGGTAGCCCAAATCCTCCCTGTTTAATATTATCTTGCATATATTGAATTCTGATTCTGGGTTTTTCCCCCACCCAAACAAATTTTGTAATCATTCTGTTCAGTTTTTGAAAGAAGCTTTTTCTTAGTGTAATTGGGATCGTTCTGAATAGGTATAATAATTTGGGTAGGATGGACATCTTAATTGTTGATACTCTGCCTATGAGTGAAATAGGCAGTTTATTCCATTTTTCTAGTTTCTTTTATTTCTTTTATTAACTGAATTTAAACATGCCTGGGATAAACATATATCCATCCTAAGATAAAATACAGAAAATAGTATAAGGGCAGACTAGATGGACCATGAGGTCTTTTTCTGCCGTCAGACTTCTATGTTTCTATGTTTCTATTAGAACCGTATAGTTATCTTCTTTTATTGTAGTTGCTTTTGCCGTTAGTTTTATTCCCAAATATTTAACTGTTTTTACTATTTGTAGGCCTAATTTTTCTTCTAATGTTTTCTTCTCTGTATTTGTTAAATTTTTGGTTAATATTTTGGTTTTTTGTTTGTTAATTTTTAGTCCAGCTACTTTGCCAAATTCTGTAATTTCCTTTAATAAAATTTCGCCTGATTCTATAGGATCCTCTATATTGAATACTAGGTCGTCGGCAAAAGCCTGGATCTTGTATTCCTGTCCCTTCAAATTTAACCCTTTGACATTTTTATTTGACATTATCGGTTTTAATAAAATTTCTATGGCCAGGATGAATATTAATGGGGACAGCGGACATCCCTGTCACACTCCTTTTTCAATTTTTATATTCTGCGTTAATTAACCATTTATTATAACTTTTGCCGATTGTGAAGAATATATCGTCCTAATTGCTCTTACAAATTTTTCTTTGAATTTCATTTTGATCAGTTGGTTAATAAAAAAGTTCCAATTCAGATTATCAAATGCTTTTTCCATGTCGAGGAATATTAAAGCCAAATTTTTTCCTGGCTTTGCCTCGTAATGTTCTAGAATATTTATTATGTTTCTCAAATTATTTTTAATGTTTCTGTTTGGTAGGAAGCCGTTTTGGTCTGAATGTATTATTTCATTGATTATCCCTTTGAACCTTTCTGCTCATATTGTCGTAAAAATTTTGTAATCCGAATTCAGCAATGCAATTGGTCTGTATTGTTTTATCGAGTGTCTTTGTTCTGGGTCCTTTGATATTGGTGTTATTAACCCTTCCTTCCAGGATTCAGGCATTGCTCCTTTATCTAGCACTTCGTTTAGCATCATTTTATACACCTCCCTAGCAGCTATACTTCCAAACTCTTTATACCTCCTATAGGCAGCCTTTTTTTCATTGACTATAGCCCTTACATCATTGCTAAACCATAGCGGTTTCTTCTTCCTTTTACCTTTAGTTATTTGTCTTACATACAGTCCAGTGGCTTTTAAGATGGCCTTTTTTAATACAGTCCACTGGGTGCTCGCTCCTGCCATTTTATCCCTCCCCTTTAATTCATTATCTAAATATTCCCCCATTGCATTAAAATTTGTTTTTCTGAAATCCAATACTTTGGTTGCATTGGATTGGTCACAATGAGTTTTTACATCAAACCACAAACATAGATGGTCACTGCAACCTAAATTTTCTCCCACCTTGACATCTGAAACCCAATTCCCATTCGTAAAAACTAAATCTAGAATATTCTCCCCTCTAGTTGGTGTCTTAACCAGCTGTGCCAGAGCTGCTCCTGTAAAGGCCTCTACTATATTCTTACTTTTGCATGTAAGGGCACTGGGGATATTCCAGTCAACATCAGGCATGTTGAAATCACCCATAACCACAATATCTCCCTTTACTGCCATTTGGGTAATTTCATCCACCATCTTGTTGTCATATTCTTCAGATTGCCCTGGAGGCCTATAGATCACCCCAATTCTAATGACAGAACCTTCTTTATTTTGCATGCAAATCCAGAGAGTCTCCAGATCTTGACATGTATTTTGAATTAGTGTTGTTTTTAGACTTTCTTTAACATAAATGGCTACTCCACCTCCCCTTCTCTCTATTCTATCCTTCCTATACAGTGTATATCCTGGTATGGATATTTCCCATTCATTAGAATCCTTAAACCATGTCTCAGTTATGGCAACCAGATCCAAATTATCTCTAGATATTATGGCCATTAACTCACACAGCTTGTTGCTCAAGCTTCGAGCATTCGTGCACATTACCCGAACAACATTATTTTCATTATTAGTTTGCCCCTTATCATCCACAACTACATCTATTTTATTTGCAGCTCCCTTTTCATAAGCTTCCAAAAACTGATTTATCCTCATTGGTCGGGGACAGAAATCACCCACATCAGTTACATCTCTGTCCCCTTTACCTAGTTTAAATGCCTGTCCAAGAAAGTTCTGAATTCCTCACCGAGCACCTGGGTACCTCTGTATGATGGATGCAAACCATCCCTCTTAAACAACTCCCTATTAGACCACCTACTGACATCATGACTTACGTAGCCAAAACCTTCAGCTTTACACCACTGCCTTAACCATACATTAAACTCTCTGATACACGTTGTTTTATCCTCTTGGCCACAAACCGGTAACACCTCTGAGAAAGTCACTGAATCAGTTATTTTACCCAGCTCCACACTTAGACATTGAAAATCTCTTTTTACTACATTAACATTTCTCTGGGACAAATCATTTGTGCCAAGATGCACCACCACATCAACGTTATTACCTTTACTCACAGCCTTGACAATGTTTGTAATCCACCTCCTGTCCCTGATGGCAGTGGCCCCTGGGAGACACCTCATTTCCTTTACCACATCCTTACTCTGTCCCAAATCAACACCTCTAACAGTCGAATCACCCACAAGAAAATGTGTCCTCTTTTTATTTCTACTAACTGCACTTGATGGTTTGGTGACACTATGTACCTCACTTAGAACAACTTCCCCTTTGAACATCCCCTCATTCTCTGCCTGAGGGACCTTGCTAATATCTCCAACATCCTTACTATTTAAATCCGCAAGAACATTATAGGAATTCGATATAGAGAGACCAAAATTGCTATGTTTTTGCTCAACTGCACGCAATCTTCCTGAACCAACAGTTGTCCACACAGCCCACACGTGGCTGGGACAATCTTTCCACTTCAGACTGCAAGCTACAAACTAAGGACTGCAATCTAGAGATCTCGCCATCTAACCTAGATGTCCTTATGCAAAGAGGGCAGTACCCCAAGTTCCACAAGGTATTACGGAAGACAACAGCCAACACTGCACCAAGCCAGTCATCTTAACAATGTATTGAAATACAAGTACTTAGCAAGAAAATCCACAACTCCTATTGCTACCAAACTTTGCTGATTTTGGTTTATAGTTATATAAACCAAAGGTTTATATAAACCTTCCTCTCTCCTTCTCTGTGATCTGAAAGTGCAACTTAAAATGGCTTTTTCCTGCCTTTTATCCTTCCCAGTCTAATCCTGCCCCAGCCTAATCTGATTGAACACAAACTGCCAATAAAATTGTCTCTTACAGCCCCTCCTCCTTGAATTCAAACAATAGAAATGTAAAAAGCACTACCTTCCTCTCTCCTTCTCTGTGATCTGAAAGTGCCAATTGTGTAGCCAAAATTTTATTCCCCAGCTTATCATATTCTCTTTTACAATTTCCACTTCTGTCTCATAACGAATCAAAAATGTATATATTTTACCGATTAACTTTTCATCATTTTTTAATAGTGTCCTGTCCAATTCACCCCTCCCTATCTGAAAACCATATTCTTTTTTATCTTTTTGATATGCATCTTTTAATTGTAGGTATGTCCACTAATCTAATTTCTTACCATTATATTCCAATTCTTCCTTTGTTTTTATATTCATTTGTTGATCCAATAATTCTTTATATCTAATTGTATTGTGGGGCCCGATTAAATTTGGATGATATGTTAGTTCTATTGGTGAAACCCATTCTGGTACCTTAGTATATTGTTTTTTTATTATTATTTTCCATATTTGGATAAGAGAATTTCATAATGCTTTTTGAAATATGTATGAGTTTTGTCTCTTCCGTACCAGAGATAGGCGTGCCAGCCTAATAATAAATCGTGCCCTTCTATTGTCAATATACGTTTATTTTCTAATGTGATCCATTCTTTGATCCATACCAATGATGTTGCGTAATAATATAGTTTAAAATTTGGTAGACCCAAACCTCCTCTTTCCTTCACATCTTGCAATGCCTTTAATTTGATTCTTGATTTTTTACCTAACCGTATATATTTTAATATTACTTTATCTAATTCTTTAAAGAAATTTTTACCTGGATTTATTGAAATTGTCTGGAAAAGGAAAAGGAGCTTGGGCAGGACACTCATTTTAATCAAATTAATTCTACCTATTAATGAAAGTTGTAAATTTTGCCAATTTTTTAGATCTACTTTAATTTGATTTATTAAGCTTGTGTAGTTGTCTTCTTTTAATGTCGTCGTTTTAGCTGTAAGCCATATTCCTAAATACAGTGGTACCTCATCTTACGAACGCCTCTTCTAATGAACTTTTCAAGATACGAACCTGGTGTTTAAGATTGTTTTGCCTCTTCTTCCAAACTATTTTCACCTTACGAACCCAAGCAGCTGCTGCTGGGATGAAGGGGTTTCTTCCCCCCCTTTTTTGAAGAAAGAAAAGGGAGGGGCTGCTTGGAGTAGGAAAGATTTAGCAGAGAACAACGTGCTTGCAAAGGCACTGAAACAGTGTCTTTTGAAGAAAGAAAAGGGAGGGGCTGCTTGGAGTAGGAAAGATTTTGCAGAGAACAACGTGCTTGCAAAGGCACTGAAAGGGTGTCTTTTGAAGAAAGAAAAGGGAGGGGCACCTCCCTTGCCTTTCTTCCTTCCCACTCACCCTTTAGCCTAGCCTTGCTTCTTCCACCTGCCCCCTTTAGCTGCTCCTCCCTCCCCTCTGTTCGCCTCCCTTCTAAAGTTTGGGATTTTCCTGAAGGATTTGCACGCATTATTTGCTTTTACATTGATTCCTATGGGAAACATTGTTTCATCTTACGAACTTTTCACCTTACGAACCTCCTCCAGGAACCAATTAAGTTCGTATGATGAGGTACCACTGTACAGTGATACCTTGTCTTATAAACTTAATTGGTTCCGGGATGAGGTTCTTAAGGTGAAATGTTTGTAAGACGAAACAATGTTTCCCATAGGAATCAATGGAAAAGCGATTAATGCGTGCAAGCCCAAAATTCACCCCTTTTGCCAGCCGAAGCGCCCATTGTTGCGCTGCTGGGATTCCCCTGAGGCTCCCCTCCATGGGAAACCCCACCTCTGGACTTCTGTGTTTTTGTGATGCTGCAGGGGAATCCCAGGAGGGGAATCCCAGCATTGCAAAAACGAGTGCTTCGCTGGCAACGGAAGTCCGGAGGTGGGGTTTCCCAATTTCATCAGTGAAATTGCAGCATCGCAAAAACACTGAAGTCCTCGAAACCCCACCTCTGGACCTCTGTGTTTTTGCGATGCTGCGATTTCACTGAGGCTCCCCTCACTGGGAAACCCCACCTTTGGACTCCCGGTGCCAGCGAAGTGCCCATTTTTGCGATGCTGGGATTCCCCTCCTGGGATTCCCCTGGAAGTCCGGAGGCAGGGCATCCCAGCGGCGGTGGTGGGTTTGTAAGGTGAAAATAGTTTGTAAGAAGAGGCAAAAAAATCTTAAATCTCGAAAAGTTTGTATGACAAGGCATTTGTAAGACGAGGTATCACTGTATTTCACTTTTTTGACTAATCGCATATTGGTAATTTGTTCCAAATGTTTTGTTTGGTTTTTTGTGCAATTTTTGGTAATAATTTTAATTTTTTGTTTGTTTATTTTGAGTCCTGCTACTTCACCAAAATCTTCAATTTGTTTAATCAATTTTGGTGCGGTTATCAGTGGTTCTTCAATTATAAATACCAAATCATCTGCGAAGGCCTGGACTTTATAAATTTCTTTTCTTATTTTTAGGCCTTTTATGTCTTCATTTTTTCTTATTTTGATTAGTAGTGTTTCCATCGTTAATATAAACAGAAGTGGAGAGATAGGGCATCCCTGTCTCACTCCTTTCTCAATTTTAAATTTTTCAGTTTGCTCTCCATTAATTATAATTTTGGCATTTTGTTCCAGATATATTCTTTTTATTAAATTTGTAAAGTATTGTCCAAAATTCATCATTTCTAATTGTGTTATCATAAATTTCCAATTTACATTGTCGAAAGCCTTTTGTGTGTCAAGAAAACCAGCACCATCTGTTTCTCAGGGTGCTCTTCATAATATTCTAATGTATTTGTTATTGTCCTCAAATTGTCTCTAATTTGTCTCTTGGGGAGAAAACCATTTTGGTCTCGATGTATTAATTGATTCAGAATTTTATTTATCCTTGTTGCATAGATTGTAATAAATATTTTGTTGTCCGTGTTTAATAGGGATATGGGTGTATAATTATGGATTTTTTCTTTTTCTGTTTCTGTTTTGTGTATGAGTGATATTAATGCTTCTGTCCATGTTTGAGGTATCTTTGCATCTCGGGCTATTTGATTATAAATGTCCAATATATTGTTTTCTAATATTTTTATTTCTTGTTTGTATAATTCTACTGGTATACCGTCTGTGCCTGTTGCTTTGTTGTTTTTTTGTTGTTTTATCGCTGCCTGAAGTTCAACTAAGGTAATTGGTCTATTTAATTCTTGTTGTTGCTCTTCTGTTAATATTTCCATATTTGATAATTCAATATACTTTTCTATTTCTTCTTTTTTTTACTTCTTCCTGTGTATATAATTTCTTATAATATTGTACTGCTATTCTTTTCTTTTCTTCCTTATCATATTTTATATTACCTTGTTCATCTTCTAATCTATCTATGTTTTTTTTCTTTTTGTTTTCTTACTTTATGTGCTAGCCACCTTCCTGTTTTATTTGCTTGGTCGAAGTGTACCTGTTTGGCTGTTCTAATTTTTTCTTCTACTTCTTCCTGATGTAACAAATTAATTGCATGTCTAATTTGATCTTTTTTCTCCTTAATTTTTTTACTTTTTGGATTTAGTTGTAGTTCTGTTTCTATTTGTTTTAATTCTTGTTCTAATTTTTCCTGTTTATTTTTTTTGGTTGTGTTTCATTGCCATATATGATGTTGTTAATCCTCTGATGTAAGCTTTTGTCGTGTCCCAAAGTGTTTGTGGTGAAATTTCATCTGTTTTATTTATTACAAAGAATATTTGTAATTCTTTCTCTAGCATTTCAGTATGCTGCTTTTCCTTTATTATTTTTCTATCCATAATCCATTTTATTTGTTTTTTGTTATTTCCGTTTCTCCAAATTAATGATATTGGGTTGTAGTCTGCCCAAGTATTTGCTTCTATTTCAATTTTTACAATGTCATTATTTATCTGCAGTGTTGCCCAAACCATGTCTATACGCAACCAACTCTGGTGTGGATTTGAATAATATGTATATTGTTTTTGTTTATCATGTTTTTCTCTCCAAGAGTATTTCAAATTTAGCTCCTTAACTATATCCCAAAAGGTTTTGGGAAGGTTTT
The DNA here is from genome assembly GCF_031021105.1 of Erythrolamprus reginae. Lineage (NCBI taxonomy): Eukaryota > Metazoa > Chordata > Lepidosauria > Squamata > Dipsadidae > Erythrolamprus > Erythrolamprus reginae. The sequence goes on from NC_091954.1 coordinate 30,404,798, forward strand.
TCTTTTTTTATATATTTCTGTTTCCTTTATAGTCTAATTTCTTATCTGCTACTGCATTGAAATCTCCTAATAGAATTATGTTTTCTAAATCTAATTCAATGATTTTTTCATGTAGTTTTTTATAGAATTCTAATTGATTCTCATTCGGTGCATAGATTATTATTAAAGTTAGCAATTTCTGATTCTTTTCTAACTCTATTATTAAAATTCTGCCTTCGTTATCCTCATATATTTCTTTTGAATTAATCATTTATTTCACATATATTGCCACCCCCCTTTTTTTCTGCTAGAGATGTATAAAGTGTTCCTAGTTTCTTGTTTACTAGTAGGTCTACATTTCGTTTATATACATGTAATTCTGGCAAAGCAATCACGTCCATTTTTAATTTTTTTAAATTTTGTAAATATCAATCTTCTTTTATTAGGATTATTAAGTCCATTTACATTAATAGATATTATTCTTGTGTCTTCTGACATTGACTATGCGTAGTATTTCCGATTCCTTGTTTCTTTTAAGTTTCTTTCCCGTTGTACCTCCTTTTGTTCCTGTTTTCCTTCTTCCACCCTTAGTTTCTCTCTTTCTTCCCTCGGTTCCTCTTCCTCACGACTTGCTGTCTCTAATTCCTCTCTACTTCCCCTACTTTCCTTACTAATTTGTTCCTCATATAGTAAATCATTTTCCTCACAAAATTGTCTTGCTTCCTCCAGTGTATTTATTCTAACTCTCCTTTCTTTCCAAGTTATCATCATCCCTTCTGGTAGCAGCCACCTAAACATTACATTCCTTTGAATCAATTTCTTGCCAGGAATTGATATTGTTTTCTAATTTCATGAATCTTACGTGGCACTTGTTTTAGAATTATTATTTCTTTACCTCTGTATGATATTGATTGGCTGCATGACCATTTATATATTTCATCTCTCACTATCCGTCTAGTAAATTTAACATGTACTTCGCGCGGCAGATGATGCCTTCTTGCATAATTAGTATGTACCCGGTATTGTTCATCTATATCCCACACCATCTCTTGTTGGTCTTTATGTAAAATTTTTGCTAAGATTTCTATCATTTTCTCACCTAGATTCTCATCTCGCTCTTCAATTATATTTTGAAACCTTAAACTATATGAGGAAAGATCTAATTCCAGTTGTGAAATAGATTGGTCCATATTCTTAATTGTCATCTCATTTTTCTCTTCTATCCTCTCTACCTTCTTTTCTACCTTCTCTTCTATTATCTTTATTTTTTGTATATTTTCTTTTAATGTTTGTTGCATATCTACAATCCTTTCATCCATTCCCTTGATCTTGTCTTTTACTTCTCCCATCTCTGTCTTTAATTCTTCGTGTTGTTTTTTAGCTTCTTCTCTGTTACCTTCCAAAGCTTTTGTCATTGTATCTTGTAGTTGTACTATCATATCTTGTATTGATTGTAGACTAGTTGTCAAACCAGACTTGTCTTTAGTATCTAATGTCTTTTGGTGTATTGGTGAATCTATATTTTGCTTTTTGGTGGTCTTCATTGTTGTAGTTATACTAGTCATGTTTAACAAAGTTCTTAAGTTTTTCCACAATAATATACACTTATAATCAAAACGTTTTTCTTACTTATAGTCATTTTATACAGCTTCTAAGATATTTGCAAAATAGAAAAGTGAGTAAGATAGGAGAACAGATGTAAAAAGATAGTAAAAAGGGTAATGACTACAATATTACAATATTAAATTTATCAATTTCAGTAGATAAGAGGATATTTAATATATTTAATACATTCCCTATACATTCCCTATAATTAATATTACTAAGTACTATAAACACTCTTATACAATAATCAATCTTAACTTATTTCACTATTTACTTGTTTACTTATTTAAACTATTAATTCCTTTAAACTAATATAAATTTTTACTAAATATAATGAATATATTTATCAGAAATAAAGACAATTCACAATCAACTTCAAAACTAAATTAATCTAGATAAGAAACTCTAATAAATTTTAATACAAGCCAGGAGGAAAGAGGAGTTATTTAATTACTATTCATATCAAAACTACAAAGAGTAATAAATCAAAGAAAAAGTAGAAAAAGGGAAGGGGAAAAAGAAGAGGAAATAATAATAAATAGAAATAAAGAGTACAGAACAGTAGAAAATTTGAAAGATAGAATGTAAATATTTCAAAAAATATGAATTAAAGTAAAAAGATTTTTGTATCTGTAAAAATTATTTCAAAAAAGATGGAAAAAAGAAAAAGTATTTATTAATAATAATAATAAAAGAAAAATGAAAAAAATGAAAAAGACTAAGAAAAAACAATAAGGAGAAAACATTTTCTTTGTTTGATTAGTCCAATAAGATTTCAAAAAGAGTTTCCACTAAAAAATAAAAAATAAAAATGAAAGAATACTGAATAATTAATTGGAGGAAAAACAAAATTAATTTTCCAATCATTAGGTCAGGGGATAAAGAATTAAAATTAAAAGTAACAGAAAAAATGAATTTGTAATATCTTCTTCTGTCAAAAGAAAAACAAATGAAAAGGATTTCTATATTTTTTGTCTCTTTTCCGAAACCCAATCTCACTTTCTTCCGCTTATACTGATAACTTTCGTTTTCTGCTCAGTCACTCTCTTGCTGTTATTATGTTGCAATGGCGTCCGCAATCAACAACTTCCTAAACACTTTCCCTTTCTTCTTTTCAGCCTCCTCTTCTCACTGTAAATATTCAGTCTCTTCCAAATAAAGCTACTAAATTATTTTTTACTTATAGTCCATCAAGAAAAAAAAATGTAGTGAAAAATTAAGTTTTAGTTAGCTGTCAGTTTCACAGTGTGTGATTTTAAATTCCACCGTCTTTCGGGGTTTTAAAAAAAACTTGCGGTCCTTTCAATTACACTATTCTTTTTCGCCTTTTATGTTAAAGATTTAGACAGTACCTGGGGTTGTTCAATCTTTGTAAGTTCTTAGTTATTTTCGATGTATCTTGTTTTCTCTGGTCTAATTCCAATCACTCTTCCTCTTCCTGCTGTGTGGACGCTGTTGCTTCGGCCGGCCGCCGGTTCTTTTCAAGTGAAGTTTTGGGGTATATTCCTCACCTCCCTGGGCAATGGCGAGTTGCCCTGAGAGCTTCAGATAATCCCCTTCAACAATCTGGATGCTCCAATCCAGATCGCACCGAAAAAAGCGGTACTTCAAATGAAAAAAGGGAAAGTGTCAGCGGAGCTCCGCTTTGACACTTCCTAGCGCAGTTGCGTTGCCACCGGAAGGAGGAATCCCCATCTTCATCTATTCTTTTCATAACCTAGCTCAATCTGCTCCTTTTATTCTTTCTCAGACTCCCCTCCTTCTTTCTTCATCTCCTCCTCCTATCTACTTCTTCACTCCTCCTCTACTTCTTCACTCCTCCTCTACTTCTTTCTTCTTGTCTTCCTTCCTTTCTAATTCCTCTTCCATCTTCTGTAACCTTTCCAGAATGTCTCCCATCTTATATTTACAGACTACTGTTACATAATCAAATTTAAGAAATATCCCTAACTCTTCCCCCCCCCCAAAAAGAGAATTCTTGTTGTTCATAACTTAAAATAAATTTATTATACTAGGTATACAATGTCCAAGAAGAAAGCTATCTCCAATAAAATAAAATCTAGTTTTGTTTTCTGGGTTCACTGTCAAATTAATCCAGCAAAAACTCCTACATTTAATCACTATAGTTTATCATTCCAAAATAGTTGTTTATTTCTCATACCTTTTCCTTTTTAGCCCTGCTGCTTCCCCTCCCCCCGATAATTTCCTCAATGTCTATTTTTCTGATTCCTCTACTTAGACCTATATTCAAGCATATTATATTGTATTCATTTTCATTCTAAATATCAGATTTTCTTAAGGAGTTACCTTCCATTGCTGTAACTAAGTCCATTCATTTGGTTGCTAATCATCCTGTTTTTCCTGCTTTCCCCCCTCATGCAGTGTCAAAAAATATTTAATTTGAGCCTGTCTAAGTAATGTCTAACTGCAGGGAATAAAATTATACAGTAGATGATAAAGAACTCTGCTTCCAGGTTGAAAGTGAAACTGAAAGTAACCGTCTAAGGCAGGGTGTCTCCAACCTTGGCAACAGAATTCTGGGAGTTGAAGTCCACAAGTCTTAAAGTTGGCAAGGTTGGAGACTCCTGGTCTAAAGATTTCTTATCACTTTAATAATGAATCGGAACTCTTCATTCAAATATGTCCTTCTCTGGCTAACTGCCAATCTGGGGCCACTTACTCTCTCATAACCCTCCAATGGAAGTGCTGAGAGACCACAGAGCATGCTAACCAATGGAGTCCAAAACTGATCCTATGGGTGGAGCTTCCATGCCCCTCTGAATTAATGGGATAAAGAGTCTCTCAGTGTTAGAGGCAGGGTTTGTGTTAGGAAAAGAAGAGGCCAGTGGGTAGCAGCAGCAGCAATTCAGAAGCGAACAAAGGGTAAAAGGCACTCGGATCCCTGGAGTTCTTTGCTCAGTGGGAGGGTTGGTTCTTTGCTCAGTGGGAGGGCAGGTAATGTGAGTTCAGGCTCATCGGACTCTGTCAGGAGTGGAGGGGAATCCCCTCCACAGAGCCTTGGGCTCCTGCAGATTCTCTTTCAGGTGTCTTGTGCTGCAGTTGAAAATGCTGCGTGGCATGTGATTATCATGTGCGTGGCTGCACGGCCGCACACCTTAGAGGGGAACTGTGGTCTAGACCAGTGCTTATTAAATATTGCTCTTTTTTTGTCAATGCCATAATTTTTATAGTCCTGCTTTCTTGCTGTATGTTATCATTCTTTGCATAACTATGCAATACACACCACACTTTCAAACTGTATTTTGCCTCGGGTACTATAACAAAACAATTCAATAGGCTTGCTGGTTTCAAGTTCTAAACTAACTCTTGGGAAATTCTCAGGCAGCAACTTGGATATTATTGGCAAGCAAGTAATTGGTCTATAGTTGTATCTTTCTCTTTCACTTTTGTTACTAAAAAAGTTCTACCAAGTTATCTCTTCTTCAACTTTTCCCATTTGTAACATTTCAATAAATTAATGAAAAGGCTAAATAAACTTTCATAGGCAGTTTCTTAAGACTAAATCCATGTATTCCATTTTCTCTTATTATATTCTAGTTCTATATTGCTTGCTTGCTTGCTTTTTCACTTTTGAATGTTAAGACGTATTGTTGATTTTGACTGAGCCAATGTTCTTCTCAAATCTTTTATCAATCTTGCATCTTTGTGGGTTATCTTTTGGGTTATCCAAGTTATTAATCCCAAATGTTAGTGTTTCATCTTTATCAGAGTAACCATCTACATTTGTTCCAGTCCTAACCAATCCTTTATCAAAGAAATGCTGAATTCCTTAAAATTGATTTATTCTACCTTTCTATTCTAGCCTTTCTTTGAAACAGCCATGACTCATTCTTCTAATTCTTTAGAGGCTTCTTTAATTGTCTTAGTGCCAATATGATATCTTTTCTGTAAACTTTTCTTGATCTTATTATTTTTCCATTTTCTTCCTTTCAAATTCTTCAGATTGCTGATATCAGTTTGTAATGTATTGTTTTCTCTTTCCAATTGAATTTTCCATTTTGGTGATTGATTTTGTTGCTTTTGTTTTATACCACTGCATCCCAACTGGGTTGTTATAATCGCTCCTATGCTATAAATTTGCTGATTGTTTTTTGCACATGTGTTTGTCTCAGTAATTCCTATTGCCAAATTTGTAACTTTCAGAAGTCTACCCAACTTTTTTTTAGTGGTGGAGGCTATGGATACTGCCTACAAAGGACTATGTCAATTGTCCTTCCTTGGTTCTGGGGGGAAAGAAATTAACCCCCTCAGAACAGGTTTGCAATTTTGGTGTCCTCCTAGACTCGCAGCTAAGACTAGATCAACACCTGACAGCTATGATCTCTGTGGGGGCCCCGACCCTCTGGAACCAGCTCCCCCCTGAGATTAGGATTGCCCCCACACTCCCTGCCTTTCGTAAACTCCTTAAGACCCACCTTTGCCGTCAGGCATGGGGGAACTAAAACACCTCCCCCTTGCCCATGTTGTTTTGTTGATTGATTGACTGTGTGCCTGTTTTTTATATACTGTATACTGTTTTTATGAGATTATTAATTTAAATTGCAACTAGATGGGTGGGCATTGGATTTGGTATTATGTACTGTACTGGTTTTTTTAAAAATTATTGTTGTGAGCCGCCCCGAGTTTGCGGAGAGGGGTGGCATATAAATCCAATAAACCTATAACCTATGATCTTTACACAGGTTTGACTAGTGCACCAATTGTGATCCTACTGTGATCAAGAGGTTCTTCTCATAGTCACTCATGCCTTGATCACCTCACGGCTGGACTATTGCAATGCACTCTACATGTGGATACTCCTGAAAAGTGTTTGGAGACTACAGTTGGTCCAAAATGCTGCTGCGGGAGCTGTTTTGGTTGCCCCTAGATACACCCTCACTACATCAAATCTTTGTGAGCTGCACTGAATTCCTATCAGTCTCCGGTTACAATTCAAAATGTTGGTTATTACCTTTAAAGCCCTACGTGGCTCAGGGTCAGAGTACCTCTGAGACTGCCTTCTACCACATATCTCCCAGCGACTTGTAAGAGCCTACAGGGTTGGCCTTCTTTGGGCCCCATCAACTAAACAATGTTGGCTGCTGGGTCCGCGGGGGAGAGCCTTCTCTGTGGTGGCCCCAACTCTCTGGAATCAACTACCTCCTGAGATCTGCACTATACCCACCAGATTGGCCTTCTAGAAAGCTGTAAAGACCTGTTTTTTCTAACAGGCATGGGACCATTTATCTCGGAGCATGATTAGCGAGGTCAGCCCATGAAAGTATAGATGACTGTAATTATTTTAAATTGAAATGTTTTTATATTGATCTATACCTATTTTTGTTGTGAGCTGCCCTAAGTCCCTAAGAATATAGGGGGCATAGAAATGTCAGTAAGTAAACTAACTAACTAACTAACTAACTAACTAACTAACTAACTAACTAACTAACTAACAAACTAACAATTCTTTGCTTTAATTTTTTCATATACTTCCCTTACCACTTTTGTTCCATTGTCAAAGAATGGGTTGCCACTTTGATTTCCTCAATATTTTTGTTTTTCATAATTGCCATTATCTATCTGGAAGTCCCTGAAAACATAGTTATGTCATCATGAGCACATCAAAGAACTTTTATTATCTACTATTGTGGTTGAACAGGTTTTAATTAATCTTTAGTTTTAATATTCATTTTTTATATGAATATAAAAATCTCCTCTTTAAATTAGTGTCTATGTAGTTTCTCAACTCTCCCAATTCTTTTGGTGACATTGCATACATCCTAGGTTTTGGGAGAGTTGCCTCTGGTTCAAATTCTATCACACAGTCTGTAGGTCTTTGAGGGGGCAGTTCATTGCAATCTTCCTCACTGAAAACTCTTCCCAAGTCTCTGTATTCCAAGGGCACCTTCAGGAGATCTGGAAGTTTACCTTCCTTCATTGCAACCGCTGCTAAGGACCCATCTGGCTCCTCCCAGGAAGGAGGTTTTCCCCTGTCAGTCTCTAGAAAAGGGTTAGAGCCCAAGGGGATGTAAAGCTTACGATGCCCACCCATCCATTTGTCCATCCAGGTCAGGCCCAATATAATTGGTTCCGACATCTTGGGGGTGACTATGAATCTCAAGAGTTCAGGGTGCTGGCCTATCCGCAGCTCCACTAACTCAGTCAGGAGTGTAGCAGGAGCTCCACCCACTAGAGAGCCATCCACCTGCTGGAACCGGATGGGTTTCGCTAAAGGCGTGGTCTGGATTTTTAACTTCTCCACTAAGGTTTTGCTAATAAGGCATCTTGTGTCACGCTGTGTATTGCCAGCCCCAGAGACATTCAGAAACATTCAGTAATAAAATAGTTAACTGTGTGTATGTTAATTAGCTCCACCCATGATGATGTAAAATCCTGTTTGGACAGCCAGCATCACTTCCTTTCTTCTTTGGAAGAATCTCCATCTTCTCTCTAGTCAACAATGTAAGACGCATAGAAATTGCCTGGGATCAGGCATTAGCTATTTTCTTTGTTTTACTTAATAAAAGTAACTTCGTTTGAAAGCTGTTTCTGTAACTTAATCCGTGGCCTCCAGATTTATTTATTTATTTATTTATTTATTTATTTATTTGTTTGTTTGTTTGTTTGTTTGTTTGTTTGTTTGTTTGTTTGTTTGTTTGTTTGTTTGTTTGTTTGTTTGTTTGTTTACTTACTTACTTACTTACTTACTTACTTACTTACCTATCTATCTATCTATCTATCTATCTATCTATCTATCTATCTATCTATCTATCTATCTATCTATCTATCCATCCATCCATTTATTTATTTATTTATTTATTTATTTATTTATAGAGTTGAAAGGGACCGTTAGGTCATCGAGTCCAACCCACTGCCTGAGCAGGAAACCCTACAGCACCCCAGCCAAATGGAAGTCCAATCTCTTCTTGAAGGTGTCCAGAGTTGGGGAGTTCACCACCTCCCCTGGCAGGCAGTTCCATTGGTTAATCGCTCTGACCGTCAGGAAGTTCTTCCTTATTTCCAGGTTGAATCTCTCCTTGGTCAGCTTCCAACCATTGTTCCTCGTCCGGCCCTCTGGTGCCCTGGGGAATAAAGAGACCCCCTCCTCACTGTGGCAACCCCTCAAGTATCTGTAAACTGCTATCATGTCCCCTCTAGACCTTCTTTTTTCTAGGCTGTCCATACCCAGTTCTCTCAATCTCTCTTCGTAAGTCTTGGTTTCGAGTCCCCTAATCATTTTGGTTGCTCTTTTTTGCACCTTCTCCAGAGTTTCGATGTCTTTTTTGTAGTGAGGTGACCAAAATTGGATGCAGTACTCCAGGTGGGGTCTGACCAGGGCATAGTAGAGTGGTATTAGTACTTCCCTGGTCTTGGAGCGTATTCCTCTGTTGATGCAGCTTAGGATTGAGTTGGCTTTTTTGGCTGCTGCTGCACATTGCTGACTCATGTTTAGTTGATTGTCCACCAAGACTCCAAGATCTTTTTCGCAGTCACTACTGCTGAGTGGGGTATCTCCCATTTGATTCATTATAGCTCACGCGGGCTGTAATTTATCTATAAAATCTGACATCTTGATCACCCTGTATCTATCAGAGCCCGTATTTCTTCCTCTTCCCCTGTGGTAATTGCTTTAACCTTTGTTTTAATGATGAACAGATGGATGGGCTCACTCACCATTGGATCGTCCTCTCTACCAGGCTCCTCATTCCAACCAGGGCCAGTTCCTGAAGGAATAGGGTTTTCACCTTTAGCAAATAAAATATGGACCAAACAGTTCTCTGTCCACCTTTCAGGCTATAGGCAAAATTCTTCACAGGCTTTCCTGCCTGTTTCAATTGGAAAATTCTACTTTCAGCTTTTAAATGTCTTTTTGGCTCATAAGCCCTCTCCTTATGCAATTTAGGAAGCAGTCTGCCATTTGCAATCAGAGGAGCAGGAGAAGGGGGTCCAAGCAGATTTTGAAATTCCCCCACAAAGGAATCCCTTTGATATGCATTCGGCTGGTCTCTATCTTGCAATTCACTTAGGGAGTCACCGGTGGGGGTGGGAGGGAAATCTACATTATTCATTTTTGCCATGTAGAGAAGCAACTTCAGGGGGTCATGGGGATCTTCAGAAACCCATGATCATCTAAGCCACCCCCATTCAGGAAGATAGATTGTTTCTGGCTTGTTCATTACAGCCCCAAGCCTGTTCCTCCCCTCTTTACCTTTGCAAAGTTGAACGCTGTCTGGCTCCTACTGCAGAGGGGTGGTGGTGTAGGAAATTCCAAGCCCTTCCACCTTCAAATTCTTGTTAACTCCCTCTGTTCCATTCTTCTGATTGGGGAGAGTTGGAATTGAAATGTTAGCAAACCAAATAGTCATGAGGACCAATCATATGCAGGATTCCTGATTCCTTCCTGTGTTTGTTACTATGGCATCTGGAGAATAGAATGTGTGGTGGCATATCTATCTCTCTCACTCCCAAACTATGTCAGGCCCACCTTGGACTTCACATAATGACTTAATACATCTATTACTACTTCAAAACAACCCAAATTATATTCATAAAAATAAAAGAAGAAAAAATCTATTTTTTAAAAAATAATATTTATTGGTTATATACAAATATATACAAAGAAACAATACAAAACAGTGTTGACAAGACAAGGTGTTCATATCATAAGCATCTGATCATTGTTTCCAATAAGGTTGAACGAACCACATTTAACAATAACATTGAACATAAGACAACCCCTTCCCCACCCCACCCCGCTGCCAGTCTGTAGCTATATTTATTTTTTATTTTCCCAGCTATTCAGTCAGCGGAATCGTATTTCTTAAAGTTTGCTTAATCGTTGGTCTAAAGCTTCCTTTTCTAAATAATGTGTTTAGTATTATGATTGTTATAGTTCTAATTTATTTCTATCCTAAAAAGAAAAAAAGAAAAAAAAGGGTATCAGCGAGCAAGCAAATAAATCGTCATATTTTGTTCTTCTCCTTCTCTCCCCCGTTCTTGATCTTTTTATAATTTGTTTTATTGTATTTTGTTTCCCTTCCCTTCTTTAGCTCTCTCCCTTTCATTGATCCAGTTATAGAACTTGTCCCATGTGGTTGTATTTTTTGTTTCCTTGTTGTCTTTCAGTTTTTGTGTTAAGGAGTCATACTCGGCGCAATCGAATACTTTTTTAATCATTTCTCTGTCTGATGGTACCTCTTCCCTTTTCCAGTTTTGAGCTATTGATATTCTGCTTGCTGTTATAATGTGTTGGATTATATAGTAATCTGTTTTCTTTATTTTTGTGTCTATTATTCCTAATAAGAAGGTCTCTGGTTTGAATGAGAGATTAATGTCCGTAATTTCGAATATCCAGGACCTTATTTTGCTCCATAATTTTTTTATTTTTGGACAGCTTCACCAGATATGGAAGAAGGTTCCAGAGGGATTTGAACATCTCCAACAGTTTGGTCTGGTTTTGGGAAAAATCTGTGCTAGTCTTGATGGCGACATGTGCCACCTATAAAACATTTTTATGATGTTTTCTTTGTATGATACTGATTTAGTGATTTTGTAGTTCTTATTCCAGATTGTCTCCCATTGGTTTATATGAATATTGTAGCCAAAGTTCTTTGCCCAGCTGGTCATTGGGTTTTTTGATATTTCAGTTTCCATTTCATAATTTATTAAGTAGCTGTATATTCTTGTAATAAAATTTTTTTCCCTTCCTAATATTAATTTATCAAGGGGTGTGTCCTGTGCCAGTATTCCTTCGTTTTTAGTGTCTTTTTGCCATTTGGAAAATATTAGCCTGTATGGCCACCAGTCCAAAATTATGTTCTGTTCTGCTAACTCTTCCTTTGTTTTTATATTTCCTTCTGTATTTAATAAGTGGTTGTAGGTTATCATGTTTTTTAATTCTGTAATGTTCGGGTGGGTAAGGGCTTCCAGACTGGAATACCATCTAGGTATTTTTATATAATGATCTTTTTTTAATTTGAGCCATGTTGTTATTAAGACATCTCTGATCATGTGATTTTTGAAATAGGTCGGAATCTTTTGGTGCTGGTTCCATAACATATTATGCCAACCAGAGAGCATGTCATGGCCTTCTAGTGCCAGTAATCTCTCTGCTTTAAGCTCTATTCAGTCTTTGATCCATAGTAAATTAGATGCTAAATGATATATCTTAAAGTCTGGTAATCCCAAACCTCTTTGTTTGGTTCTATCTTGTAGCCATTTTAATCTTATCCTGGGCCTTTTGTTGTTCCATATGAATTTGGAAGTAATTTTATTCAATCTATTGAAGAAATGATTATTTAGTTTTGTTGGGATTGTTTGGAAGAGGTACAAGAATTTCGGCAGTATTGACATTTTGATTGTCGCTATTCTGCCTAGTAGTGAAATTTGCAGCTTATCCCAATCTTTTAATTGTTTCTCCGTTGTCTTTAATAATCTTTCATAATTATTTTCTTTAATGGTGCTACATTTTTTTGTGAGTAAAATCCCCAAGTATTTGACTATTTTAACTATTTTAATTTCCAAAATTTCTTCCAAATTATTTTCTTGCTCCTTTGTCATATTTTTGGTTATAATTTTAGTTTTTTGAGTGTTTATTTTTAAACCTGCCACCTTGCCGAAATCCTCCACCTCTTTCATAATGTATTTCCCCGATTCCAGTGGGTTTTCTAATATTAAGACTAAGTCATCAGCATAAGCCTGTAATTTGAACTCTTGCCCTTTGGTTTTCAATCCTCTTATTTTAGAGTTGGCTCTAATCTATCTTAACATGGTTTCTGTAACAAGGATATATAATAGCGGGGATAATGGGCAGCCTTGACGAACCCCTTTTTCAATCTGAAGTCTGTCGGTTAAATCCCCATTAATTGCGATTCTTGTGTGTTGTTTGTAGTAAACTGTCTCGATCATTTTAATAAATTTGGGGCCAAATTTCATATGCTTTATTAATTCTATCATAAATCCCCAATTTAGATTGTCAAAGGCTTTTTGGGCGTCTAGGAAGATGAGAGCCAATTGTTTATCTGAATGTTTTTCATAGAATTCTAGAACGTCTAATATTATCCTCGTGTTATTTCTAATGTGTCTACCGGGTAGAAAGCCATTTTGATCCGAATGTATCTTGTTATTTAAAACTGTTTTTAGTCTGTTTGCCATTATGCTCATGAAAATTTTGTAGTCCACATTTAGCAGAGAGATGGGTCTATAATTTTGAATTCTATGCTTCTCTTCTTCGTTCTTAGGGATTAAACTCGTAATTGCCTCCGTCCAAGAGTTAGGCATTAAGCCTTTTTCTAGGACTTCGTTATAAAGTGTTAGTAGGAGGTCTCCTAAATCAGTGGAAAATTCTTTGTAGAATTCACCAATGATACCATCTGGACCTGGGGCTTTATTGTTTTTCAGGTTTTTAATTGTTTCCTCCAGTTCAGTTATCGTAATTTCTTTGTTCAACCTATTTCTTTCGTTATCAGTCAGTTCTCCCGGTTCGGATTTTGTTATATACCTCTTTTGTTCCTCTAACGTTTTTATTTCCCTTTTGTATAATTCTGTGTAATAATCAGTGGCAATTTGTTTTTTCCCTTCTACCGTGGATTGTCTTTCTCCCCTGCTATCTTCTAGCGAATGAATATATGAATATTTTCTTCTTTTTTAAGTTTGTAGGCTAGCCATCTACCCGGCTTATTTGCATTTTCAAAATAGTCTAATTTAGCCCTTTTTAGTTTCCATGATAATTCATCCTGAGTCATTAAATTAATTTGGTGATTTAATTTATCCTTTTCCTCTTTAAGTTTCTCGTTTGAAATATCTTGTTGTAAATCTGTTTCTAATTGTTTAATTCTAGTTAGGTAATCTTTAATTTTTTGGTTTTTAATTTTCTTTACTCTAGAGGAGTATGAAATAGTGATTCCTCTTAAATATGCCTTTAAGGTGTCCCACAGGTTTTGTATAGAAGTGTCTTCATTCCAGTTATCTTTAAGAAAAAAAGTTAATTCTCTTTTTACTTGGTCAGTGTAGTTTTTTTCCTTAAGTAATGATTGGTTTAGGGACCATTTTTGGAAGTTTTTCTTTGGTTCTTTTATCTTAATTATAATTGGGTAGTGATCTGCCCATATATTGGGGCCGATCTCCACTTGTTCTATACATTTGTCTATGTTCAGGTCACCCCAGGCCATGTCTATTCTTGACCACGATTGGTGTGGGTTTGAAAAAAAAGTATATTCTCTATTCCCCTGATGTCTTTCTCTCCATAGGTCCAAAAGATTAAATTCTCTTGTTAGTTCAAAAAATTTGTTAGGTAGAATTTTCCTATCCTGAATTCTTTTTTTTGTTGTTTTGTAGTCTTTTTTTTTTTGTCAGGGATCGCGTTGAAGTCTCCTAATATACACATGTTTTTCCCTTCTAGTTGTATTAGTTGATCGTTTATTTTTTGGTAAAATTCAGATTGGTTTGTGTTTGGGGCATATATCCCCATCAAGACTGCAGGATTTTGGCCAATTTTGATTTTCAGATTGAGTATTCTTCCGTCTGGATCTGCATAGATTAGTTCTGGTTGTAGCCTCTCTTTTACATACACCGCTATGCCTCTTTTTTTTGTTTCTGCTAGCGCCGTGAACAATTTCCCTAATTTTTTATTCTTAAGTAAGTTCTGGTCTTGTGATCTAATATGTGTTTCTTGTAAGCAGATTATATCTGCTTCTTCTTTCTTGAGTTTAATCATCGTTTGTTTTCTTTTTATAATTGAGTTTAGTCCATTTATATTAACTGAGAAAATTTTTAGTGATTTCATCTTTATTTTAAAGAATACGGAGAGAGATAAAGAGAGGGAGAGGGAAAAAGAAAAAGAAAAAAAATAAGTTTTCACATTTACAGCAATCTTGCCAAATCTCAAAAGTTTTCTTTCTTGTCTTTTTGTATCCCTCTTTTCTCTTTTCCTCCCAGGTTGTGGAGTCTTTCTCATTTTTAAAATTTCCATTTTAATTTCTTTTTTATTCTGCCCACTAGTATGTATCAGATCACATCTATTCCGTTTTGTATTAGTGCTTATCTCATTCAACCATGCGACCATCAACTCCCTCATTAATCAAGCCATTTTTTAATTGCTTTAAACCATCAAAATTATCAATCATATCTCTTTTAATCTGTCCATTTTGAAATTGTCCAATGTATATCACTTTAATATTTCCATCGCTTCCTGTGTGCTGATCAATCTGATCATCATTCTTCTTTTCATCTCCGCTATTTCTTGTATTTCCCTCTATGTTGTCATAATCATCTTGTTTTGAAATTCTTTGAAGATTTTTTTATTTAAAGATTTTTTCAATTAAAGAGATAGCGTTGTTTCTCATTTTCTTTCTCCATTCTTTAATGCTTGTGCACATATCACTGCATAAATTTCTTATTTCTTGAAGCTCCATCTTTGTCCAGCTGCCCAGTAGCAAATCTTTATACAGCCTCAAAGCAAAAAAGCCTCAGAAGAAAATCAAACTTTTTTTCTTTTCTTTTCCCTCTTTCAAATTCACATAAAGTTCAGCAGAAAAATATTATTTCTTGGTTCTTAGCTCTTTTTATCAGTTGTTATATAAACAGTTCAGCAAGCTCAATTGAATCATGGTCGCATCTGGCAGTGCATACATTCCAGCCAGTGATGGGCTACCAAAATTTTTACTACCACACTGTGGGCATGGCTTATTCATTTTGTTTCAACATCTTTCAGTGCAAATTGGGCGTTCTGGGGTGGAGCTTCATTTTTGCTATCCCACTGCATTCCCCCCCCCATCCGTGCAATAGCCCACCCCTGTTTATCTACTACATAAAGTGTATGTACACACACACACACATACATAGCTCTTCTAAAATTATACACATTCAACCTCATTTACTGTGATAGGAAAAATATACCCAGAGCCCATAAGGGAAAAATAGGGGGGGGGGGATCTAAATTTTGCTACCGGTACTGTGTACATGACCAAACTTCTGCTACCGATACTGCGAACCTGACCGTACCCGTAGGAGCCCACCATTGATTCCAGCCAAATGCTGCCTCGGCTTAGCCAACAGATTTTTCACCATGCAGGCTAGTTGCCTTCCTTTCTTTTAAATTCCAACACAATCAGAACAATAAGTTTTAAATCAATTCTACTTCCACCTTTCCAGATTTCCAAGTTTATGAAATTCCTGGGTTTTAGTTTTAGTTTGATTAGCTTTTCATGTCCTTTTAAACTCAATTAAACAATTCTGATGTTAATCAGCCACTTTACACCTTCTGCTGTAGCTTGTCTGCCGATCACAAACAAAACATTCTTTGAAAGTATTTTTCCCTCCAGCAAAGTGCTCACCTTCTCTTTCAAAGCTTTCTTCTTTTCAACCTCCAACACAAAAACTTACATTCCCTCACTTTCCAGATGACATCCTTCACTTTTTCTCTATCCTTCTGATCATAGTTACCTCAGTTAAGAAGGGCGAGCTACTTCCATTCTGCTGCTGGCTCTCGGATGACACCCATGGTTTGATACCCCAAAACGGGCACCAAACCAGGTCCCCTTTGTTGTGTTTGTTTAAAAATATTCGCAGAAAATCTGCGATTGGTTAAGACGCGGCTATTCAGAAAATAGCCGCGAAAGTTAAATGTGTGTCAGTTGGAAAACCCGCGTAAAAAAAAGAGTATAAAAGGGCAACGGGTTAGCCGTTGCCCTCATTCCGGCAATTCTACCTGCTCCAGTTTTGTATTCTCTCTTGCCATGAATAAACCAGTTTTGATTTAAGACTACCGGAGTCCAGACTTTTCAGTGGCGACGAGGAGGTCGAACTCCCGCTAACGCAGCCATGAACTCGGCCATGGCTCCACCGCCGCCCGTATTCAACCCCGAGACGGAAGCTTGGACCTCGTATATGTCCAAATTTACATTTTTCTTGAAAGCGAGCAATCTACATGACGCCGATGACGAGAGGAAGAAAGCTATATTCCTCGCTTATTGCGGCACAGAAGTCTACAGCCTAGCCTCTACACTCGTTGACCCAGACACCCTGGAAACCGTCGCATGGTCAACTCTACAAGCAAAACTTGCCGCCCATTATCAACCGACGACTCCTGTCCGCGTATACCGCCATCAATTCGCTCAGATGAGGCAAGCGGACGGAGAATCCACCAACGATTTTATAACTCGCCTACGCGCACTCCTCCCGAAGTGCAAATACAAGGATCCAGAGGAACAGCTCATGGACCGCCTTATTTTCGGTCTAACCAACATCACGCTCCAGAAGAAATACTTAGTTGATGAGGATGCCTCTCTCCAAGACATTCTTAAGGCAGCAAAAGCCTCCGAGGTATCTGAAACATCTGTTGCCGAAATTAAACGCTCAACCTCAACCGTTCATCACATTCCTGATGAATCACCTTGGCACGCCTGCCCTTCTGATGTAAAACACTCAGAATCTGCTACTCCAGACGACACCTGTCTCCAAATCCGAAGAGCCTCCGACCACGACGCCAAAGAAGCCTCCCGTGCAGACAGATGTGCCGGCTGCAACGGAAACCACCCTCGTTTTCGCTGCCATTTCAAGGATGCCTACTGCCGCCGTTGCCAGCGCCGCGGCCACATCGCCGAAGTCTGCCGCGCCGCCAACCCAACTCCAGCAACTCAACAAAACCAACGACCCTATTTTTCACCGAGGAATCGACGACCACCGTTTTCGCGCAACGTTTCCCGCCCGGCTGACAACTCGCCCTCTTCTAACCAACGAGGTAACTCCCCTTCTTCCGTAAACTGCAATTTTCCCGCTGCGGAAAACAAGCTATTTGTTTCTCTTTTCCTCAACGGCCACCCCTGCCAAATGGAATTAGACACCGGGTCCAGACATTCCATAATGCCTTGGGAAAAACTTAAATTATATTTACCTCGTGTAAAACAAACTGACTTGCAACCGTGGGAACCGGGTTTGAGTGATTTTCAGGGCCATTCAATTCCAGTGTTAGGATGCTTAAATGTTCCTATTGCGTTTAAAAAATTTCAAGGGTTTTTACCTCTGTTAGTGGTTGACGGTCCTAAACACTCATTATTGGGACTTCGATGGTTACAACCTTTAGGTATTGAAATTTCAGGGGTTAACAATGTATGTGACTCTTTTGACCCAAATGATTTATTGAAAGAATTTCCCGAAGTTTTCTCTAGCGCTCTGGGTAAATATACAGGCAGCCCCATTTCGTTTAATTTGGACCCAAATATTCCGCCCATCCGATTAAAGCCCCGCAGAATCCCCATTCCACTTTTGCCTAAAGTGGATGAACAATTGGACAAATTAATAGCTCAGGGCATTTTAGTTCCCACTGACCACGCTAAATGGGAAACTCCTATTGTAACGCCCGTTAAGCCGGATGGTTCTATTAGAATTTGCGCAGATTATAAAGCCACGATTAATAAAGCACTACAGCATAATGCCTATCCAATCCCAGTAGTGCAACAACTCTTGCACACCTTAGGAAATGGGTCCATCTTCGCGAAGTTGGACCTGGCACAGGCATATCAACAGCTCACCGTAGATCAAGACACCTCTGAAGCCCAGACAATCGTAACTCATAGAGGTGCCTTTAAATGCACCCGGCTCCAATTTGGAGTCTCTACCGCCCCAGGTATCTTTCAGGGTCTGATGGAACGCATTTTAAATAATATTCCTGGGGTCGTTCCATATTTCGACGACGTATTAATATCTGCCACATCCAAATCTGAGTTATGGGACAGAATCAGGCGCGTTTTAACCAAATTTAAAGAAACAGGACTCCATTTGAAAGCAGACAAATGTTCTTGGGCTGTGCCCAAAGTTGAATTCCTGGGGTTTACAATAGATCGATTTGGGATTCACCCCACAAATGACAAAGTTGATGCCATAAGGAACGCCCCCACCCCTTCAGATAAGACAGACTTACAAGCATTCCTAGGACTCCTTAACTTTTATTCCGTCTTTCTTAAACAGAAAGCGACGGTGGCAGAACCGCTTCATAACCTCCTAAAGAAAGACTCTGCCTGGACGTGGGGACCAAAAGAACAAGCCGCTTTCCAAGCAGTAAAAAATTTACTTTCCTCTAATAGTGTCCTAGTGCAATATAATGTAGCTATGCCCTTATCCCTAACCTGCGACGCTTCACCGTTCGGCATAGGAGCCGTCCTCAGCCATAACTTTCCGGACGGCACAGAAGCCCCAATAGCTTATTATTCTAAAACTCTTTCGGCAGCTGAAAGGAATTACTCCCAGCTCGACAAGGAGGCGTTAGCCCTTGTCGCTGGAGTTAAACGTTTTCATTATTACCTTTGTGGTCGACCCTTTACGTTAATCACCGACCATAAACCGCTTTTAGGCATTTTGGCGGGAAACAAACAAACTCCCGCCTTTCTTTCTCCTCGCATGACTCGCTGGACTATTTTTCTAGCCGCTTACAATTATACATTAATCCACAGGGGGGGGAAAGACATAGGAAATGCTGATGCATTAAGCAGGTGCCCCCAAACAGAATTAGTCAATGATCCAGCCCCTGCCTCAAGCGTTTTATTAATTGAATCTAGTAAACAAACGTTATTAACAGCAACAGAAATAGCCAATCAGACACAAGCAGATCCAATTTTGAAATATATTAAACAATGGATATTAAAGGGATGGCCAATTGAACAACAATCAAACCAATTTCAACCTTTTAAGAATAGACAGTTTGAATTAAATGTGTTAAAAGATTGTATACTGTGGGGAGACAGGGTTGTTATTCCAAAAGCCTTACAGAAGCAAGCATTGCAGCTATTGCATATAGGTCACCCAGGAATAGTCAAAATGAAAACTATTGCCAGAAGTCATTTATGGTGGCCAGGATTGGACAAGGACATAGAGTCATGGGTGGGTGGTTGTATTCCCTGCCAAAGAACAAGACCCAACCCACCAAAAGTTACACCATCAGAGTGGCCAACACCAAGAGGGCCCTGGTCTAGAATACATATTGACTTTGCAGGACCAATCAGGGGCCAATCCTTTTTACTGGTTGTGGATGCATACTCCAAGTGGCTGGAAATTGAACTCATGGCATCCACAACTACTAGTGCAACTATAAAGGCATTAAGGAAAATGTTTGCCACACATGGTATTCCAGACACTTTGGTATCTGACAACGGGCCTCAGTTAACAGCCCGTCAAATGGAACTATTTCTTGCAGATCAGGGCATAAAACATGTGCTCACTCCACCTCATTTTGCCCAAGCTAATGGGCAAGCAGAACGAATGGTTAGAACCACAAAGGAAGCATTAAACAAAGCACCACTAGGAGATTGGCAACAACAAATTGATGAATTTTTAACCATTCAGCATATTACGCCATCAGCGTCAACAAACAAAAGCCCGGCAGAACTTTTAATGGGCAGAAACCTTCGTTCTAAATTAGACAGAATTCACCCAAATTACCAGAATGACCATAAAGAAATAAAAATACAAAGTGAGAGACAATTTAACATCGGGGATTTAATTTATGCCAAAGACTATGATTCAAACGATAAATGGAAAGATGGCACAGTATTGGATAAAACAGGTTTAAAAACATACGTTGTAATATTAACAGATGGGCGCAGTTGGCATCGGCATGTCGACCAACTACGCAAACGAATGAAGACTAACCCAGACATTTTACCTACTGTAGACAAACCAATAGAGGACTTACCAGAACCACCTCGAGACTCCAGCGATGGCTGCTTGTTGCCCCTGGCGGCCGGCGAAGATCAAAATGCATCATCGCAACCAGGCCCGTCAGAGACTAGCCTTAGCGGAGCAACGGAGCCAGCCGTCCAGGCAAGCAGCTCCCAGCAAAATGAACTGCGCAGGTCCCAGAGATCTGTGAAACCACCAATCCGCTTGCAGGACTATGTGACGTGGATTAACACGTAATCATGGTCTCAGCCGAAGAGGGAGGGGTGTTGTGTTTGTTTAAAAATATTCGCAGAAAATCTGCGATTGGTTAAGACGCGGCTATTCAGAAAATAGCCGCGAAAGTTAAATGTGTGTCAGTTGGAAAACCCGCGTAAAAAAAAGAGTATAAAAGGGCAACGGGTTAGCCGTTGCCCTCATTCCGGCAATTCTACCTGCTCCAGTTTTGTATTCTCTCTTGCCATGAATAAACCAGTTTTGATTTAAGACTACCGGAGTCCAGACTTTTCACCCTTCTTCCCCTCCCCTTCAGGGAGGTTCTGGGCTGATTCGCCAGAATCAGCACTCCCAAACAGCAAGGGTTCAGCAATTCCCCGCAGGAGCGAAGAAATGCAGTGGCACCGAGGTGGATAACCACGCCCTCTTCAGCAATTAAGATTCTTATAGAGAGCTTGCATTAGCATCTTTCAGTCTTGAAAGACCATGGTATCATGCTCTGGATTCCCCGGAGAGCTTAAGCTTACAATAAATCTTTATAAGCATTTGAACTACTTGGATTTCCTGATTTCCAACTGAGCATATTTGACATATTACTCCATTGAAAAATTATCTTTCAATTTTAATTTAACATATAGGGAAGGTTGCATTCAAGCAGCAGATCTTGTGCCACCAAGGGAGCTAAGTGTCTTCAGGCTATCATCTCAGGGAACAACAGGCAGTTTCCCAAAATTGTGGAGATGAAACATTGTGAAAAATGGGAAAATAATGATGATGATGATGATGATGATGATGATGATGATGATGATGATAATAATAATAATAATAATAATAATAATAATAATAATAAAATTAGATTTGTATGCTGCCCTTCTCCATAAAAAGTATGGAAGAGGGAATGCTCAGAACATATTGAAAGCAGAAAACATACTGAAACTTATTGAAAAGGAGATAGGCAGAGAACCTGAAATTGCAAAGATGAGAGAAAACATAGAATCTCAATATCAACTAAAGAAAGCAGTAAGGCTGTGAACTACAGATTGCCTATTCTGGTTAAGGAGGTAATCAGAGGTTTGGGGGCAGGCTTAGTATCTAAATTCAATTATTTTATTCATTTATTTATTCATTCATTCATTCATTTATTCTATTTTTATGCTTCTCCTTAGATTATGGGGGCAATATGCTGGCTCTGTTAAAAAGGAGCAGAGCAGAGCAGAGGCAGCTCCTTGCCTTCCTTTTCTTTCTTTTCTTTCTTTCTTTTTAAAAGTAATTTTATTGAATATAAATATTTTAAAAAACATTTTCGATCAACATTTCTGGGAGAGCAGAGCAGAGCAGAGAAGAGAAGAGAAGAGAAGAGAAAAGAGAAAGTTCCACGAGGAAACAAGGCAAGACAAAGGCGAGACATCCACGAGGAAACAAGGCAAGACAAAGGCAAGACATCAAACCGTAAATGATTGATCCCTACTGCCCATTGAACACCACAAAGCCTCAATCTGCCCAGCACCCCAGGACCTCCAGCACCCTAGCACCATGAAACTTCTTGCCATTGCCCGAACCCTATGCAGAACCAAGCTTACCCTGCCATCAGCCGAGCTATCAACCAAGGTTTGGAGCCATCTGACGCTTGTAAGCCAAGTGAATAACCAAGAGAGAAACCCTTAGTTTGAACAAGCGCTAGGAGTCCTGTTAACAACAAAAGGACCTGTAAACGCTCCATTTAAAGGGAGACTGAAAAATCTTGTAAATCACCTTCTCAAACACCATTTGGGCTAATAAGGCAAGCTTAAACTACTAGGTGCTGGCTGTGAAGGAAGAGGGGGGATTACTGGGCATTTGAAAGCCATTGTTCTTGCCTGTTTCAACTATTTGCCTCTCTCTTAAAGTTACAAACTCCTAATTGCCTCTCCCTCAACCCGCTATAAAGTCATAAAGAGGCCCTCTGAGCAGGAAGCCGGAAACTCAGGCAGGGTAACCGAAAGACTTTCCTGAAGCACTAACACCCCCCTACACACACACCCTGGTAGACAGACGCTGGCACAGAACAGCTCAAATCAAAGCAGAAATGCCAATCAAAAAGAATATACAACAACAAGAACAAAAAGAACAAGCAACAATTGATAATCACAGCTATCAATGCTTTAAATGCAAAGACATTATCAATGATCATGATGGTTTCATAAAATGCCAGACTTGCAATGAGTCTGCTCACAAAAGCTGCTTCAATATTTCTAAAAAATATTGACACCTTCCTAAAAGCAAACTCTTCATTTCTTTATATGTGCTCATCCTGCGCCCCCAAGCTAAATATAATTAGCAGCTTGTCTGATGAGATTAATACCTTAAAAGAAGCCATCAAAACCCAAAAAACATTAATAGAAAGTATTGAACCAAGACTTCTCAAAACACAACAAGAATTCAAAGAAAGTATTGAATCAAGACTCTCATCCGTGGAGAAAAATATCCAAACACTGAATCCACCCGACAAAATACCACTCACCACTCCACCACCCCAACCTCAACCTCAACCTCAACCACTTCCAATACTCCAAAAACCCACTAATTCTACCACTGATATCTCTACCCTAGTCAAGGATGCCATGGAACGTGAACAAAAATGCCAGAATGCTATCCTCTTTGGTCTTGATGAAAGTCATGAATCAGATATAACAAGAATAAGAAATATCATCCACCAACATCACTCACATGCACAAACATTTGCCCAAGAAGACATTTTGGAAGTTACCAGAATTGGACCTGAGCACAAGTATAACGATGGCTCAATAGCTCCCCGCTTCTGCAAAGTAGTATGCAAAACTGAACAAATAAAACAGCAATTCATCAAGACCATTAACCACATTGCCAGAAATAACAAGTCCTTCAACAAACTCAATTCCAGACCAGATCTTTCTCTCCTCCAACGTATTCGCTCTCGCGAACTACGGGCAGAACTCAAGAGACACTATGAACTTGGTGAAACAAACCTTTACATAGATTACCGCACAGAAAGCATCAAACCCAAAACCCATAATTCTCCCCATATCTTCCGGTCTAACTTTCAACCTACCATCTCACAACATCAAACTGACACCTGCCAGACCACCATCCCACAACAACAAATGGACAACCCTACCACCTCAAACCAAGAATAGGAAAGCGTGCCCCTTACTTCCTCTAACCACCCCAAAACCAATCCCCAACACAAGACCAATCTCAAATGTAAACTATTAAATGCTAGAAGTTTAGTCAACAAGATATCTGAATTCCTCCTTCTACTTGACACCTCCAATTTTGATATAATTTTTATATGCGAAACATGGCTAAATGCTTCCTATCCGGACTCCATTATCACATCAAAAAACTACCATGTTTTCCGCTCAGACCGTGAATCCCGCAGAGGAGGCGGAGTAGCTATATTTTACAAAAAATCGCTGAACCTAAAAATCCTCAAAGTTGCACAGGATTTATTGGTACCTGAAACTATTGTCTGTGATTTATCCCTAAATACCACAATTCGCTTCTTACTCTGCTACAGAGCCCCGGACTACAACATCGAACATGCTAACAAATTATCCACATTACTAACGTGGGAAACCAACTGCCCATACCCCATTATCTTCCTCGGAGACCTCAACCTACCACACATCAACTGGTCCTTAAATGAATGCAGCACAGAACCCATCCACTCTACTATATATAATACCATCACCCATCTGGGACTCGAGCAACTAGTAACTAAAAATACCAGACTTGATAACTGTCTGGATCTCATCTTCTGCAACAGCAAAAGTACAATATATGGCTTACAAATAACAGAACCATTTTCCAACAGCGACCACAGCATGATAAACTTCAGTCTCAACTTAAGCCACACTATGAACCACCAAAATAATACAACACCAAAATTCAATTTCAAAAAAGCAAACTATGAACTCATTGAAGCCCACCTCTCAACATTAAACTGGAAAACTCTATTCTCTGAATGCTACACTACTGATGACCTCTACAACACATTCCTACTCGAACTGAAAATTATCATCAGACTTCATGTACCTTTAACATGTACCATAAACAAAAAAAATAACCTCCCCATCTCAATAAGAAAATTACAAACAAGAAAAAAATCTCTCTGGAGGAAAAACAAAAAAGGACAAGTTTCCAACTTCAAAAGCTGATATAAAAGCATTTGCAATCAAATAAAAGCAGAATGCCTTAACTACTACAGCAAACAAGAGGAAAACCTCCTATGCACCAAATCGAATAGAGCTTTCTACAACTTTGTCAACAATAAACTCAAAGACTCTAGACCAATCCCACCTCTCAAAGGACCCAACAACAAAGAATACCATGATGATTCATCCAAAGCTAACCTCTTCAACTCTTTCTTTGGCTCTGTCTTTGTTAACAGCAATGGCTCATCCCCCAATTTCATCAATCGCACCTCAAAATCCCTCAACGACTTAACCCAAGTAGACTTCACTGAAGACCAAATTGAAAAATCATTAAGTGACCTTAAACCTTCTCTATCAGTCGGACCAGATGGTCTATGTGCATACTTCCTAAAAAAGCTCTCGTCTGCCATAGCTGAACCACTAAGCATAATTTTTGAAAAATCCTTCAGAACCAGCACACTTCCTAAGCTATGGTCGAAAGCAATGGTCATCCCCATCTTCAAAAAAAGGAGACCAATTTCACTATGCTGCATCCCATGCAAAGTCATAGAATCAATTATAAACAAATCAATTACTCTCCATTTAGAAACTAATAATTTGCTCTCTAACAAACAATTTGGTTTCAGAAAAAAACTATCCTGCAACCTGCAGCTCCTCCACTGCAAAAATATATGGACAACTCATCTAGATCAAGGGAAATCTACAGATGCAATTTATATTGACTTCTGCAAAGCCTTTGATTCAGTGGCCCACGACAAACTACTCCTAAAACTCAAATCCTATGGCATCTCAGGATCCCTCCACAGATGGATTACAGCATTCCTGTCAAACAGACAACAAGTGGTTAAAATAGGAAGCACCATATCCACCCCCGTCCCAGTTAAAAGCGGTGTTCCCCAAGGTAGTGTACTGGGACCAACGCTCTCCATTCTCTACATCAATTACCTTTGCGATTACATCACAAGCAACTGTGTCCTCTTTGCCGATGATGTAAAACTCTTCAACACCACCGATAACACAACTACTCTCCAAAAAGACCTTGGCGCTGTTTCTGAGTGGTCTAACACATGGCAACTCCAAATCTCAACTAGCAAATGCTCTGTCCTACACATTGGGAAGAAGAATCTGAACTCCAAATACGAACTGAATAATCAAATTATCACAGATAATCCCCACTCGGTTAAAGACCTTGGTATACTAATAACAAAAGATTTAAGTGCCAAAGCCCACTGCAACAATATAGCCAAGAAGGCTTCAAGAGTTGTAAACCTAATCCTACATAGCTTCTGCTCTGGCAATCTCACACTACTTACCAGAGCTTACAAAACTTTTGCCAGACCCATCCTCGAATACAGCTCATCTGTTTGGAACCCATATCGCATCTCAGACATTAACACCCTTGAAAATGTCCAAAGATACTTCACCAGAAGAGCCCTTCACTCCTCCACTCGAAATAGAATACCCTATGAGACTAGACTTTCAATCCTGGGCCTAGAAAGTTTAGAACTAAGACGCCTTAAACAAGATCTAAGTATTGCCCACAAGATCATATGCTGCAACGTCCTGCCTGTCGGCGACTACTTTAGCTTCAACCACAACAACACAAGAGCACACAACAGATTTAATCTTAATATTAACCGCTCCAAACTTGACTGTAAAAAATATGACTTCAGTAACCAAGTTGTCGAAGCGTGGAACTCATTACCGGACTCCATAGTGTCATCCCCAAACCCCCAACACTTTACCCTTAGATTATCTACGGTTGACCTACCAGATTCCTAAGAGGTCAGTAAGGGGCGAGTACAAGTGCACTAGAGTGCCTTCCGTCCTTTGTCCTATTGCTCTCCTATATCTCCTATACCTTTCCTCTATTCCTATATCTCTTCTTCTATTCTTTCATTGATATATTCTATTCCTATATCTTCTTTTCTATTATTTCTTAGATATATTTTACTATGAGTATCTCTTCTATAACCTTCATCATGTATTT
The DNA here is from genome assembly GCF_031021105.1 of Erythrolamprus reginae. Lineage (NCBI taxonomy): Eukaryota > Metazoa > Chordata > Lepidosauria > Squamata > Dipsadidae > Erythrolamprus > Erythrolamprus reginae. The sequence goes on from NC_091954.1 coordinate 30,431,429, forward strand.
TACTATGTGTATATTGATATATACCCACTAAAACCCTCATTGTGTATTGGACAAAATAAATAAATTAAATAAATAAATAAATAATAAAAATACTAACATGTTGTAAGCCCAATAAAATAAACCTATCCCAATAAAAAAAGTTTTCAGTAGTTATAAAATAAATATGTATACATACATTTATCTAATTTATAAGGCCATACATCTATCAAAAGAAACTTTGGGTGGAGAATAAAAGTTGAAACACAAACAATCATAGCACAAGAAGAAACAGGTCAGGCATCTTAATAAAAGTTTAAAAACACATACCATATATCCCAGGGGTGAAATGTAAATTCTATTTTTATGCCACCCTTCTCCTTAGACTCAGGAAGGCTTACAACATGTTAGTAATAGCACTTTTTAACAGAGCCAGCATATTGCCCCCACAATCCGGGTCCTCATTTCACCCATCTTGGAAGGATGGAAGGCTGAGTCAACTTTGAGCCGGTGATGAGATTTGAACTGCTGACCTACAGATGTACAGTCAGCTTCAGTGGCCTGCAATACAGCACTCTACCTGCTGCGCCACCCCAGCTCTATTATACCAATTAGTATCCGCTGTTACAATTATCTCTAGGTTAACTCAATGAAGATATGGCCTGAGTTTACCCTATTCTTATTTATTAAAGGTTTAATTTACTACTGTTCTGCCAGCAATCTGCATGAGCCTCTATGATAGCCAAAGCAGACACACACTTGAAAAGTCAAGAATACTTTCTTTATCCACAGAAAAATAGAAGCGAAACCCCTTTTTTGTAGTCAAAGGGCTCACTTTCAAAGCAACCGGACTTGAATGCAGTGAAATAACAAAAAAAAAAAACCCAAACTCAAAGCAATTAACAAGTAGCTGTGAAGTCATCACAGCTACTCTCCTTCAGACGTTGTCCAAACTCACACGTTTAACTAGGATTTACATTCAGAGTCCTGACATCAAAGCACATAGTCCTTGGAGAATCCTGAGAGTCAAGCCACATCCACTATCATGAACAGATAATCTTCCACACTGAGAGGCCGGCATGCTGCCCATTTAACAGCAGCCCTAATTAGTTGAACCACACCCAACCACAGGTGAACTCTCATATCTCTTGTAATACCTATGTAGCTGCTCTCTTCTATTCATGGCCCTTCACATGCGTGCATCTATAACTGCTTCTTCATCAGAGTCCAGTGAAGATAAGGAGGATGATAAATTGCTTCCTCATCGGCTGTCTGCCATGACCCCCTCTGAGGGTCCCATTTCACAGTCACTCCCTGCTTCCAACGATACTTTGCTGTGCGAAGCAGTTAGCAGTAAAACAGGCCTTTGACACTGGGAGGATTCACCCACATCCACCCCCACAGTCCTTGGGGCAGGAGCTGGCCCAGAGCCAACCACAACAACTAACTTTAAAAAAACTATCCCAATAAAACAACGTTTTAAGTAATTATAAAATAAATATGTATACATACATTTATCTAATTTATAAGTCCATATATCTATCAAAAGAAACTTTGGATGGAGAATAAAAGTTGAAGCACAAACACAAGAAGAAACAGGCCAGGCATCTCAATAAAAGTTTAAAAACACATACCATATATCCCACGGGTGAAATGTAAAAAAAATCCCTACCAGTTCTGTGGGCATGGCATATTTTGTGGACATGGCTTGGTGGTCAGGTGACTCATTGGGTGTGCTTGGTGGTCAGATGACTGGGTGGGTGTGCTTAATGGACAGGCGATCGGGTGGGCATGGCCAACTTGTAAAATGTGATGAAACTCACTTAAAAACACTGTTGCTTAGCAGCCAAAATTTTGTACTCAATTGTGGTCATAACTTAACTTAACAACTTAACTCAAATCAACACACAACTCAACTTTTTTATATATTTAATATTTTTATTGATTTTTTTTAAAAAAAATATAAACACACACACAACATAAAACAGGTGCTTTGTGATTAGTGCCAACCACCAGACAAGCATTCACACCCCACCACCAAATTGGGGGTGTTTCTTGTATACCATTTTAACTCAAGAGTAAGGTATCTGTTTACATATTATAGAGTGATTCCAATTTATTCCTTGTAGCTTGGTCTTGGATTCTACTCCCCATATATCTTCTTACCCTGTCCCATCATCCCATCAGTTGTCACAAATCAGTTTCATTTTAACCAAATGCATCCTTTTATCCATAATCTTAAATTGAATATGGTCCACCATGTACCGGTACCAATTTTGCATTGTCTATTTTGTCGCATTCTTCCAACCCAAGACTATTACTGCCTGAGCGCTTTCTATCGCTGCTTGTTTTATTTCTCTAAATTCTCCCATCACATTGCTTTTAACTAATACTTCCATTTCATTAGTAATTATCCATCGTATATTTAACATCCTATTAATATCCTCTTGCACTTTTTCCCATAAATTCTGCACTACCGGGCATTCCCAAAACATATGCATGAACACTCCTTTATCTTGGCACCCATGCCAACAGATACCTTTAATATTCTGCTGAAATTATGCAAGTTGAACGGGTGTGTAATACCACTTATTACTATAAGTGTCAGTTTCAATTTCTAATGATCTTTCCTGTAGAAAAGAGTGGTGTTTCCAGTCTTTCAATCACGTGCACACAAGTTTACACTCTCCTCTCCCAAACTTTCTCAACTTACCAAACCAAACCTTCAAGCTTTCACGATCTCCCACGATCTGCCCACTGATTCCGGATCTCTCATGTCCCACACAGGCAACTCAGCAAGCTCAGCAGATGTATCAGGGGTCTTGGTTTCCTTCACCGCCAGTTCCTCCTCTCTCCTCACTCCTTCGCTGCCGGTTCTCCTCGATCTTTCCTCCAGCCTCTGCTCTCGATCTCCGATCTCCGATCTCCAACTTCCCGTCTCGATCTTCAATCTTACTTGATCTCACGTCACCAATCCCCAAACCGACTGCCAAAGTGTTCTCCAATCACCATGGGAAAGAATCGGCCTCAGCTATTGCCTCCGTAGAATCCGTCTTCACCAACCTTTCTTCGGCCACCAGTCACTTCCGCCCACCATCAGCAACTTCCTTTTACTTGTCTGCACCTCGGAATGCTCTGCTCTCTTTATTCGCCGATATTTAAGAATAGGGAGACTGCCTATTTTCTTCTTCTAACCTCTTTTCCCCTTTAGTTTTCTTATGGGTAAGTAGATTATAGTAGTTTAATAAGAACCACTGCTACCGCTGCTCCTTCTTTTGCTTCCCAGTTGTATATTGGAAAATGATAGAAAGAATAATAAAAGGAATAGTAATGCAAGAGATAGAAAAAACTCCAGAATTTTACTTATTGGGTATAACTAAACAGAAATATAAGAAAGATATTTTACATTTAGTTATTCATATAATGACAGCGGCCATGATATATGTGCAAAATTGGAAAGGGGAAGGTATTCCCAAAGAGGAAGAGGTTATTGAGAAAATATTAGATTGCGCTGAAATGGATATGATGACAAGACGGTTAAATAAGCAAGAAGAATCAGAATTTTATGTGATTTGGAATAGAATGTATATATGGATAGATAAGAAGTAAAAGTTAAAACTAGGCGAGAATTGTAGAAGTATTTTTATGATTTAAATTTTGGGGTTTTATCTTGTTTATATATGAAGGTTTTTTATATGAGGTTAAACAAAATTTCTTCTTTTCATTCAAATTAATATGTTGATTTAAGGTATTAATAATGTATTCTTTTTTCTGTATGGTAATTTGACTTCTAGAATAAGAGGGGTATTTGCAACCCCAACTCTATATTAAATGTGTGTTTGTGTGTATGTCAATTTTTATGAAAAAATCAATAAAGTCTATGAAAAAAAAAGAAGAGAAAATGTCCAATGTTGGGGAGTTCACAACCTCCGCTGGCAGGCCATTCCACTGGTTGATCGCTCTCACCGTCCTGGTTGAATCTTTCCTTGGTCAGCTTCCAACCATTGTTTCTCGTCCGACTCTCTGGTGCCCTGGAAAATAGTGTGCCCCCCTCCTCTCCGTGGCAACCCCTTAAGTACCTGTATACAGCTATCATGTCCCCCCTAGCCCTTCTTTTTGCTAGACTATCCATGCCCAGTTCTAGCAACCTTTCCTTGTATGGCCTGGTCTCTAGTTCCCTTATCATTTTAGTTGCTCTTTTCTGCATCCTTTCCAGAGTTTTTATATCTCTTTTGAAGTGTGGTGACCAGAACTGGATGCAATACTCCAGGTGCGGTGTGACCAGGGCCTTATAGAGTGGTATTATTACCTCTCTGGTCTTGGAGTGTATCCCCCTGTTCATGAAGCTTAGGATTGTGTTGGCTTTTTTAGCCGCTGCTGCACATTGCTGGCCCATGTTTAGCTGGTTATCCACCAAGACTTTAAGATCCCTTTCACAGTCACTCATGGTGAGTGTCGTTTTGCCCAATTTTTATACATGTTTTGGGGTTTTTTTTTGCCTAGGTGCAGGATTTTACTTTTCTCTACATTGAACTTCATTTTGTTCGTTTCAGCCCACTGTATAAGTCTGTCTAGATCTTTCTTTATCCTGTGCCTATCCTCTGGAGTATTGGCCAGTCCTGCCAGCTTGGTGTCATCTGCAAATTTAATTAATTCCCCCTCTATTCCCTCCTTTAGGTCATTGATAAATATGTTATAGTGGGCCAAGGACTGATCCCTGTGGTACCCCGCTGCCTATCTCTTTCCATGTAGACTTAGTCCCATTGAGGGCTACTCGCTGGGTCCGATTGGTCAGCCAGTTTTCAATCCATCTCGTTGTGTTACTGTCAATCCCACTCTTCTGTACTTTGGAGAGTAGAAGGTTGTGGTCCACCTTGTCAAATGCTTTGCTAAAGTCTAAGTATATAATGTCCACTGCGTTTCTCTGGTCAATTGATTTGGTCACAGTGTCAAAGAATGAAATGAGGTTGGTTTGGCACGATTTGTTTCTGACAAATCTGTGTTGGCTGGTAATTATTACATTGTTTGATTCAAGGTGGTGGCAAATCTGTTTCTTGATTATTTTTTCTAATATTTTCCCGGGAATAGCTGATAGGTCTGTAGTTTCCTGGATCTGTTTTTTTGCCTTTTTTGTAAATAGGGACCATGTCGTCTCGTTTCCAATCATCTGGTGGGTTTCCTGTGGTCCAGGATTTTTGAAAGATGTGATACAGAGGTTCAGTGAAGACATCGGCAAGCTCCTTTAGGACTCTGGGTTGTAGTCCATCTGGTCCTGGTGATTTGTACTCATTCAGTTCCAATAGGTAGTCCCTTGCTGTATTTCTATTAAAGTAGTGTTTCGTTCCAATTTTGATTTCTGCAGCTGTGATACAAGCTGGTTGTTTTGTTGTTTCTTTGTGCATGAAAACTGATGCAGAAAAGGTGTTGAGCAGTTCTGCTTTCTCTTTATTGTCCGTTACTTCTGTGCCGTCTCCTCTTTCTAGTGGACCGACTGCTTCCTTGATTTTTTGGGGGGTGTTTAGGTGTTGGAAGAAGCTTTTTTTATTGTCTTGGACCTTTGTTGCTAGGCTTAGTTCATACTGGGCTTTTGCTGTCCTGAATTTTTTTTTTTGCAGATTCTGGCTGTATGTTGGTAATCTTCCTTGGTTATGTGCCCTCCTTTCCATTTTTTCTATCTGTCTTTTTTTCCCTTTCAGTTTGTTTGTTAGGTACTTGTGTAGCCAAGCTGGGGTCTTTTTGGATTTTGGGTGTTTCTTTTTCATCGGGATAGCATTGTTTTGGGCTTTTGTGATCATGGTTTTTAAGATTTCCCAAGCTTCCTTTTGCCTTTTAGGATTGTTGTCCAAGGTATCACTCTCAAGTTTTCTCTAAGTTTATTAAAGTCTGCTTTTTTAAAATCTGGGATTTTGGTATTGTTGGGTCTGGTTGATTGTGTTGATATTATATTGAATTTGAGAATATTGTGGTCACTTTCACCCAGCATTCCAACTGTTTCGACCCCAACAATCACTTTTTCTCTGTTTGTGAGAATTAGGTCCAGTGTGACTGCCCCTCTAGTTCCTTCCTCTACTTTTTGGACTATGAAGTTGTCTGCAAGGCATGTCAGAAATTTGTTTGATTTTTCGCTTGGTGCGGAATTATTTCATTAGGCACCTTTGCTGATAACGTTCCTCAATTGGTTCTGGGACAAGGTTTGTAAGGTGAAAAGTTTGTAAGACGAAACAATGTTTCCCATAGGAATCAATGGAAAAGCGATTAATGTGTGCAAGCCCAAAACTCACCCCTTTTGCCAGCCAAAGCGCCCATTTTTGTGCTGCAGGGATTCCCCTGAGGCTCCCCTCCATGGGAAACCCTACCTCCAGACTTCCATGTTTTTGTGATGCTGCAAGGGAATCCCAGCAGCACAAAAACGGGTGCTTCGCTGGCAACGGAATTTCAGAGGTGGGGTTACCCAGCAAGGGGAACCTCAGCGAAATTGCAGCATCGCAAAAACATGGAAGTCTTCGAAACCCCACCTCGCTGAGGCTCCCCTTGCTGGGAAGCTCCACTTCTGGACTTCCATTGTGAGCTAAGCACCCATTTTTGCGCTGCTGGGATTCCCCTGCAGCATCACAAAAACATGGAAGTCCGGAGGTGGTGTTTCCCATAGAGGGGAGCCTCAGGGAAATCCCAGCAACGCAAAAATGGGCGCTTCACTGGCAACAGAAGTTTGGAGGTGGAGCATCCCAGTGGTGGCAGCTTCAGTTTGTGAGGTGAAAATAGTTTGGAAGAAGAGGCAAAAAAATCTAAACTCTGGGTTTCCCAGGAGAGATCTCTGAGGACTCTTATCTCGTTTCCATCTTGATTATGGCCGGCACAACTTTTCAAATACTTGTAGATCATTTCAGCTTTCTTCTCACTGGCCAAGGCCATAACAATGTCTCTTTGCCTCTCCTGGTTTCTACATGGAATGCCCCAATGAACGCTTTCTATGTCATCAAAAAGAATTTGAACACTGTATGCTTTCATCAAACCAAAAAGTGCTTCAGCTAATTTCAAGCCTGGAGCAAAATCTGTCTAAAACCATGCAGACATAAATTTCTTCTCCTTTGACGATCCTCCAGATTGATAAGCCTATAATTATATTGCTTACAATCCTCGGCTTGGCTTTTAACTTGTTACTCTAATTTTCAATATTTTTCAGCCAACTCCTCTGCTCCTTTTCTAACTGTTTTAATATCTTGGGAAAGATTTTCAAGTGCCCCCTCCACTCATTGGAATCTTTGTTCAAAGCAACCCACAATCTGAAGTAATTTATCTAGTTTCATTTCAATATTTCTGAGGCTAGTATCTGCCCCTTCAGCCATTTTCTCTTTGTTAAGATTTATTGTACTCACTTTGTGATAGTGAAAGAAGATCTGTCTCCCCTTAGAGCCACAAATCTTAGATTCTCTTTGAACTTCTATAATTGCTATGCAACTCTGTTTTTCTTCAAGAGAGATTTATGATGTTTTAGGGGAGTTTTCAACTTTTATTCAATTTCTCATATCAGAGCTCCCGTAGGTGTGTCTAGAGCTGTCTGTGTCACATGCGTAATCCCTTCAACACAACTCAACTCAATTCAACTCAACTCAACTCAACCCTCCTCTCTTCTCTCCTCTCCTTTCCTCTCTTTGAGGGTATAGTCATATTTTCACAATATTTGAAAAGCATTGTAAAGTCAAGGTCATCCTTATTTTTAATGGATGCTACATCACAAGATAAGCATCACGACAGGTAGAAACTATTGTAGAAAGATGACCCCCAAAATAACCTGGTTCATTCAATGCAAGGCTTTCAAGATAACAACCATCACCTAAATTGCAATCGGAAAGCTTATTGGTAGCAACATCCAAGGAATAAATTGCAAATTGAAGACAATTCTGCAAAACAGTGGAGCTGACAACTGTGGTAGCATGAAGAACTGGCAAGTATGTAAATCTTCAGGACTTTCTAAACAAATATCTTCATGATTCCTATCTAGAGAAAAAGAGATCTTGAGTTCAATCACGTGTACTCTGTACAATTGCTTCTCCTAAGGAAGTTGTAAGGCTATGGTCTCCAGCAGGTTTTGAGCTAAAATTTGATTTTAGAAAGCTACAAAGGGGACTAAGGGTCAAAATAAATTTGAAATAAGGGTTGGGAATTAATTTTAAATCATCATGGGAAACTGCTTTTGTTTTAGATTCATTAAGAAACTTAATAAGACTTTAAGAATTGGACATTAGAAGGAGTTTGAAGTAACTGACAATTAAAGAAAAGAACTCTCAAATATTGAATGTGGTAAAATATTTTCAATTTTAGCATATTGAAAGATATTGTTGAAAAATTAACCTAGCAGTAAATTTTAATAGTGTCTTCCTTTACAGATAAACTGTGTCAAAAAGATATAATGAAATAGGAATATACAGTATTTTACCTGAGATCTCTTGAAATAGGAGTGGGTAGATCTGGAACACCAAATACTTTTGGAAGAAGTCCCACTTGGCCATGGCTGTCATCTGCTGCTTCAACAGAAATTACAGTCCCGGAGGACCCAGAGATTGTGCACAAACTCTGCATAGAGAAGTGTTGCCCAGTCAGAATTAATGTCACAATTATTCTCCTATGTAAAGCAATATCCAGTCAAGGAGATGGCTGGGTTAAAATGTCCTTCATGAAATTCTTGCTTTTATAATGTGCAGTGCTTTATTAAAAATAAATCAGTTAAAATATGAAATTTTCAGCTTCAGCCTATAGGAATCACCAGTTATTGGGGGATCATATTGCTCACAGCTGGTCCCAACTATTGTATTAAGCATTAATGCATGCCCTATCTCAGTGATGGTGAACCTTTTTTTCCTCGGGTGCCAAAAGAATGTGTGTGTGCACTATTGTGCATGTGCGAGTGCCATAATTCAATGCCCGGGGAGGGCGAAAACAACTTCCCCCGTCCCATGGAGGCCCTCTTGAAGCTGGAAATGGCCTGTTTCCCAACTTCTGGTGGGCCCAATAGGCTTGTATTTCACCCTCCCCAGGCTCCAAAGGCTTCCCTAGAGCTGGGGGAGGGTAAAACCAGCCTCCCCCATCCACCCAGAGGCTCTCTGGAAGCCAAAAATGCCCTCCCAGAGCCTCTGTGTGAGCAAAAACATCAGATGGCCAGCACACACATGCATGTTGGAGCTAAGCTAGGCCAACAGCTCATGTGCCAGCAGATATGGGTCCACATGCCACCTGTGGCACCCGTGCCATAGGTTCGCCATCACTGCCCTATCCTATTTCTGGTGTCTCAGATAAATACACTGCTCAAAAAAATAAAGGGAACACTTAAACAAAATAATATAACTCCAAGTTAATCAAACTTCTGTGAAATCAAACTGTCCACTTAGGAAGCAACACTGATTGACAATCAATTTCACATGCTGTTGTGCACATTCAACTTTGTATAGAACAAAGTATTCAATGAGAATATTTCATTCATTCAGATCTAGGATGTGTTATTTGAGTGTTCCCTTTATTTTTTTGAGCAGTATATAACTTCTTTTCATTATCTTATTAAGGAATCTGGAAGTAAAGTGGAATGCTGTTTAGTACTAAACAAATCAAGATCAGTGAGTGCAACTTCTGTCTTCTATCAACATAAAAAAGCAGACTTCAATAAACTAAGAGAAAACTTGAGAGTGATCCCTTGGACAACAGTCCTAAAAGGCAAAACCACGCAAGAAGCTTGGGAAATCTTAAAAACCACGATCACAAAAGCCCAAAACAATGCTATCCCAATGAAAAAGAAACACCCAAAATCCAAAAGGAAACCAGCTTGGCTACACAAGGACCTAACAAACAAACTGAATGAAAAAAAAGACAAATACAAAAAATGGAAAGAAGGGCACATAACCAAGGCAGAATACCAACAAACAGCCAGAATCTGCAAAGAAAAAATCAGGACCGCAAAAGCCCAGTATGAACTAAGCCAAGCAAAAAAGGTCCAAGACAATAAAAAAAGCTTATTCCAACACATAAACACCCCCCAAAAAATCAAGGAAGCAGTCGGTCCACTAGAAAGAGGAGATGGCACAGAAGTAACGGACAATAAAGAGAAAGCAGAACTGCTTAACACCTTTTTTGCATCTGTTTTCATGCACAAAGAAACAACAAAACAACGAGCTTGTATCACAGCTGCAGAAATTAAAATTGGAACAAAACACTACTTTAATAGAAATAGAGTAAGAGACCACTATTGGAACTGAATGAGTACAAATCACCAGGACCAGATGGCCTGCACCCCAGAGTCCTAAAGGAGCTAGCCGATGTCATCACTTAACCTCTGTACCACATCTTTCAAAAATCCTGGACGACAGAAGACCTACCAGATGATTGGAAATGAGCCGACGTGGTCCCTATTTACAAAAAAGGCAGGAACCCAGGAAACTATAGACCGATCAGCCTAACGTCTATTCCCGAGAAAATTTTGGAAAAGATAATCAAGAAACAGATCTGCCACCACCTTCAATCGAACAATAACCACCAGCCAACATGGATTTGTCAGAAACAAATCATGCCAAACCAACCTCATTTCATTTTTCGACACTGTGACCAAATCAATTGACCAGAGAAATGCAGTGGACATAATATACAGTGATCCCTCGATTTTTGCGATCTCGTTCTTCGCGAAACGCTATATCGCGATTTTTCCCACCCGATGACGTCACTCTCTTCCTTCCTTTCTCATCTTTCTTTCTCTCTCTCTTTCTCTATCTTGCTTCTTCCTCTCTCACACTCTCTTCCTCCCTCTCTCATCTCTTTCTTTCCTTCTCTCTCTTTCTCTATCTCTCCCCCTCTTGCTGGCGGGCGGCGGGCGGGCGGGCGGGCGAGCGGGGGCATCAGCGAGGAAGACCCAAGGAAGGTTCCTTCGGCCGCCCAGCAGCTGATCTGCTCGGCAGCGCAGCGAGGAGCCGAATCGGGGTTTCCCCTTTGCGTGGGCGGCGGGGAAACCCCGATCTTTGTCTGCTCGCTGCTGCTGCGGCCGCCCAGCAGCTGATCTGCTCGGCAGCGCAGCAGCAGCGAGCAGACGAAGATCGGGGTTTCCCCGCTGCCCACGCAAAGGGGAAACCCCTATTCGGCTCCTCGCTGCGCTGCCGAGCAGATCAGCTGCTGGGCGGCCGAAGGAACCTTCCCTGGGTCTTCCTCACCGCCCACGCAAACTCCACCATCTGCGCATGTGCGGCCATGAAAAAAGGGCACGCATGCGTAGATGGTGTTTTTACTTCCGCAACCCTACATCGCGAAAAATCGATTATCGTGAGGGGTCTTGGAATGGAACCCTCGCGATAATCGAGGGATCACTGTACTTAGACTTTAGCAAAGCATTCGACAAGGTGGACCACAACCTTCTACTCTCCAAAGTAAAGAAGAGTGGAATCGACAGTAACACAACAAGATGGATTGAAAACTGGCTGACCAATCGCAACCAACTAGTAGCCCTCAATGGGACTAAATCCACATGGAAAGAGGTAGGCAGCGGGGTACCACAGGGATCAGTCCTCAGCCCAGTACTCTTGAACATATTTATCAACGACCTAGACGAGGGAATAGAGGGGGAATTAATTAAATTCGCAGATGACACCAAGCTGGCACGAGTGGCCAACAGCCCAGAGGATAGACACAGAATTCAAAAAGATCTAGACAGACTTGTACAGTGGGCCAAAATGAACAAAATGAAGTTCAATGTAGAGAAGAGTAAAATCCTGCACCTAGGCAAAAAAAACCCAAAACATGCATGCAAATTAGGCGAAACCACACTCACCATGAGTGACTGTGAAAGGGATCTTGGAGTCTTAGTGGATAACCTAGCTAAACATGGGCCAGCAATGTGCAGCAGCGGCTAAAAAAGCCAACACAATCCTAAGCTGCATGAACAGGGGGATACACTCCAAGACCAGAGAGGTAATAATACCACTCTATAAGGCCATGGTCAGACCACACCTGGAGTATTGCATCCAGTTCTGATCACCACACTTCAAAAAAGATATAGAGACTCTAGAGAGGGTGCAGAAAAGAGCAACTAAAATGATAAAGGGACTAGAGACCAGGTCATACGAGGAAAGGTTTCTGGAACTGGGCATGGATAGTCTAGTAAAAATAAGGGCTAGGTGAGACATGATAGCTGTATACAGATACTTGAGGGGTTGCCACAGAGAGGAGGGGGACACACTATTTTCCAGGGCACCAGAGGGCCGGACGAGGAGCAACGGTTGGAAACTGACCAAGGAAAGATTCAACCTGGAGATAAGAAAGAATTTCCTGACAGTGAGAGCGATCAACCAGTGGAATGGCCTGCCAGCGGAGGTTGTGGACTCCCCAACTTTGGACACTTTCAAGAGGAGATTGGACTGCCATTTGGCTGGGGTGATGTAGGATTTCCTGCTTAGGCAGGGGGTTGAACTTGATGACCTGTAAGGTCCCTTTCAACTCTAATAATAAATAAATAAAAATAAATAAAATTTATCACATTAATTTTTGAAAAGTCTTCCATTTCAAATTGACAGCTCCCATTGACACCCCCTAGACTTGCCTTCAAGTGAGCCAGGATACATGAAAATAAATTACTCCTCTGAGCAAGCTACCACCTGTGGAAACATATGCTGCTGTCATTTGCATGCAACTAAACAGTCCTTGTGTCTGAGTCATTCTGTCATCAAGAGACAAATTTAAGCAAATGGCAGGATCTCCATCTAACAGCCCAGTAAATTCAGTGTACCAAAAAATTACAGATAAACAACAAAGAGGGGCACTGGCAAAGGAAGAGAGGATTATGTATCCTTTATCTTTTTAAAAAAAAAATCTATCCTTGATTTTATGTTCTATCCTTAAATTGTTCTGCTGCCACTAAGTCAAGCATAATTTACAGATCTGCTGATTGGGCCTTGAGAAATATATTGTTCTCCTCGTGACATAAAACTCTAGTGAGGCCAATGTATGTGTTTGGCAGGATCAAGTAGCAATCTTTTCTTGGCTCAAGCTGCAAGGAGGAATCAAGCTTTATATTTTCTCCTATTTATTTTCAATAAAGCACCACATATTATAAAACAAGAACATCATAATTCAGGATAATTCAGCCTAGACATCTCCTGGGCTGGATATTGCTCTACATACAGGAAGGATTGTTCTGCTATACAGTTGGGAAGGTCTCCACAGTATTGTGCTGCCCCTCTCACTCACACACACACAGTTAGATTAGATTAGATTTATTGGATTTATATGCCGCCCCTCTCCGCAGACTCGGGGCGGCTCACAACAATGGCAAAACCAGTACATAGTAACAAATCTAATATTTACCAATCTAATTACAGTTTTAGATTAAAAAATTCATAAAAGCAATCCCAATATATATAAACAAGCACACAATCAATCATACACCAAAACAACATGGGCAAGGGGGAGCTGTTTCAATTCCCCCATGCCTGACGGCAGAGGTGGGTTTTAAGGAGTTTATGAAAGGCAAGGAGGGTGGGGGCAATCCTAATCTCAGGGGGGAGTTGGTTCCAGAGGGTCAGAGCCACCACAGAGAAGGCTCTTCCCCTGGGTCCCACCAGATGACATTGTTTAGTCGACGGGACCCGGAGAAGGCCCACTCTGTGGAACCTAACCAGTCGCTGGGATTCATGCGGCAGAAGGCAGTCCCGGAGATATTCTGGTCCGGTGCCATGAAGGGCTTTATAGGTCATAACCAACACTTTGAATTGTGACTGGAAACTGATCGGCAACCAATGCAGACTGCAGAGTGTTGGAGTAATATGGGCATACCTAGCGAAGCCCATGATTGCTCTCGCAGCTGCATTCTGCACGATCTGAAGTTTCCGAACACTTTTCAAAGGTAGCCCCATATAGAGAGCGTTACAGTAGTCGAGCCTCGAGGTGATGAGGGCATGAGTGACTGTGAGCAATGACTGCCGGTCCAAATAGGGCCACAACTGGCGCACGAGGCGAACCAGGGCAAACGCCCCACTCGCCACAGCTGAAAGGTGTTTATCTAATGTGGATCGAGGAGGACGCCCAAGTTGCGGACCCACTCTTAGGGGGGTCAATACTTCCCCTCCCAGGGTAATGGACGGACAGATGGAGTTGTCCTTGGGAGGCAGAACCCACAGCCACTCCATCTTATCCGGGCTGAGTTTGAGTCTGTTGACACCCATCCAGGCCCCATCACTTCCACTGCTTCGTTGATTGGACATGGGGTGGAGATGTAAAGCTGGGTATCATCAGCGTACTGATGATACCTCACCCCATGCCCTTGGATGATCTCACCCAGCGGTTTCATGTAGATATTGAATAGCAGGGGGAGAGGACTGACCACTGAGGCACCCCAGAAGGGAGAGACCTTGAGGTCGACTTCTGACACCCCACTAACACTGACTGCGACTGACCGGAGAACTAGGAGGAGAACCACTGAAGAACAGTGTCTCCCACTGCCAACCCCTCCAGCCAGCGCAGAAGGATACCATGGTCGATGGTATCGAAAGCCGCTGAGAGGTCAAGAAGCACCAGGACAGAGGATAAACCCCTGTCCCGGGCCCACCAGAGATCATCCATCAACGCGACCAAAGCAGTTTCCGTCCTGTAACCGTGACTAAAACCCGACTGTTGAGGACCTAGATAATCAGCTTCTTCCAAGGACCGCTGGAGTGCCACCATCTTCTCAACAACCTTCCCCATAAAGGGAAGGTTGGAGACTGGACGATAGTTATTAAGTACGGCTGGGTCCAGGGAAGGCTTCTTGAGGAGGGTACAAGTACCTCCTTGTACGGAGCCAGAAAGGACCCCCTCTCCAAAGAAGCATTGATAATCTCCTGGACCCAGCTCCGTGTCACCTCCCTGCTGGCCGAGACCAGCCAGGAGGGACACGGATCCAGTAAGCAGCTGGCGGAACTCACAGCTCCAATGGCCTTGTCCACTTCATCAGGTGTCACCAGATCAAACTCCTCCCAGACAGGTGGACAAGTACGGGCCCCAGTCACCTCGACTGACTCATTGTCTGTCGACTCTGCTATCCAATCGGAGTCAAGGTCTGCCCGGATCTGAGCGATTTTATCAGTGAAAAATGTATTAAAGTCCTCGGCACTACTCTGCAAGGGCTCCCCAACTCCCCCCTGATTAAGAAGGGAGCAGGTCACCCTAAACAGAGTGGCCAGGTGAGATTCTGCTGATGCAATCAAGGTGGCATGATATGCGCATCTTGCCGCTTTGAGCGCCACTTTGTAAGTCTTAATAAAAGCTCTTACAAGTGTCCGATCGAATTCAGACTTACTCTTCCTCTATCGCTTCTCCAGACGTCTCTTCTGGCGTTTCAACTCCCGGAGCTCCTCGTTGAACCATGGAGCTCTACGGGGTCTAGTACCGCAGAGAGGTCGCAATGGCGCAATCCGGTCAAGAGCCTCCGCCGCAGCCTTGTTCCATGCCTGAGCAAGAGACTCTGCCGAACTGTGAATGAGTGTATTTGGAATAACCCCAAGCACCCTCTGAAAACCCTCTGGATTCATCAGGTGTCTGGGGCGGAACCTCCTAATTGGTTCCGCCTCCCTGCGGGGAAGGATTGGAGCCAGGAAGTTAACCCGCAGTAGAAAATGATCTGACCATAACAAAGGCAACACTTCTAAGCCCCTTAGTCTCAGATCATTACTCAGGTGCTCAGAGAGGAATATCATATCGGGTGCGTGTCCACCCTCGTGAGTCAGACCCTGAACTACTTGAGTCAGGTCCATAGCTGTCATGGTGGCCATGAACTCCTGTGCCAGTCCAGAGGGACCACTGAGTGATGGCAGATTGAAGTCCCCCAGGACAATAAATCCAGGGAACTCCACCACCAACCCGGCCACCTTCTTGAGTAGCACAGGCAGGGCTGTTGAGTAACAAGCCCACATGAACCCCTAAGTCCAACTTCACCAGGAGGGACTCGCAACCCGCAACCTCTGGAACAATGAGCCTACGCAGGCAAAGGCTCTCCCTAGCTATAATAGCCACTCCTCCCCCCCTTCCCTGGGGTTGAGGCTGGTGCCATACCCGAAACCCAGCTGGGCAAATTTCAGAGAGAGGAACTCCTCCCTCCGGGCCTGTTCTGTCTGGGTCACTCCGGAAGCCAAGACCAACCCAAAAAGAAAAGCCAGACACACCGGTAAAAGGCAAAGGCAGTTTATAAAATTCAAGGAAAACACAGGTAACAAAAAATGTCCTTACAAACAGGAAAACACTGTATCTTCAAATATCTCCACGAAGGCAAAAGTCCATGCAGCAATACAGGATTCTTGCTGCCAAGACGAGGCTGTAGATAGCAGACCTACAGCTCCCACAGGTCTTCCAAACTGCTGGGCCACAAACCAGGAACAGAGACATCGAGAACAAAACACGACACCGTAACTCCAACTGATAACACTCCACATGGCTTCAAGGGCTTGCCTGCCTTTTAAACCCTGCTAAGGAGACCACACCCAAGCCCAGCTGTTCCTAATTCAGTGCTGATAATACTTCTTTAATTTCTCCTTTCTTTGATCTGAACGTCTCTGTCGCATGTCAATGACGGCTTGTGCTTCATCACCTAATGACTCCAAGCTACTGGCTGGGGAGAGCCCCCCCCCCCGGGGCTCTCATGCTGTTCTCCTTCGTCCCATTCCTGACTTTCCTCTCCCCCGTCTGACTGTTCAGCCTCCTCCTCTTCGCTGTCATCCTCCTCCGGTCATGGAGCCAGCAGAGACACAGCTGGTCCCTGAGCAGCCTCAGGCTGAATCACAACAGGGCCCACCCCGGTTTCGGTCACACAAGCCAGGTCAGCCTCCTCATCCAGGATCAAATCTCGGATGAGGAGAGCTTTGTTTACCACCAACCTGACATTGAGTAGCAGCAGCCTGAGCCCAGGGCCAGAATTACACTCATCACCAGTACCTTGGGTTGAGCTCATGGAGCCGGAAGAAGGAATCGCTACTAAGCAGCGATCCCTCCTTCCCCTGGAATGGCTAGCTCCATGGCCCCCACCATATCTGCCTCTCCCCAGCAAGACTGGAATATTTTGACCCTCTGCCACTCCAGAGATGGGTGCCCCCTCCCCTCCTGCCTTTCCAGCATCAGGTGTGCCAAGGATTTCATTTAAATCGTGTCCATTCATTTCATACATACTATAATCCCACCCACCCACCCCATTCCATTCACCATCCCCCTCCCACCCACCCCCATTTATTTCATTCCCATAATTATAAAAATACATTGCTAGAAAACCCTAGTAATTAATTTAAAAATAAATTACTTAAAAACACTAATAGTATAGCCCAATTCACTCATAACATCAATAATTTAACCCCTAAAATCAATTAATTAAAAGGACAGTAAACATAAAAACATATAACACATGGACAAAAATAGTATAGAAGAAATTAATTTTCTAATAGTTCTTAAAAGGGGAAATAGCAAAAGTAAAGGGCAAAAAGCAGTAGCAAGAGGGCGCCAGACTCCAAGTTGATTAGGCTGATTAGTTCTCAAAGTTGTAAAAGTTCTGGAAGCCTCGAATATCGGTATCTGAATCTCAGAGTATAAATCCAGTTTGGTCTTTCTAGAACTGATCAGGATCGGTGACCAGTACTGTAAAAATTTTGTCTCTTTACCTCAATTGTAAATGTCCCAAGTTCTTTCTCTCTGGGGGCTCCAATTTCCACCAAATGCCTTGGTCAATCTCCAGTAGTCCTCAGTCCCACTAGGTAACATCTCTATCCCCATCGTCCCTTCGTAGCTCCACGCAGCCTACATAGTTTCAAACCGCTTCTTAGTAACCTTCACGCAACATAGTCTCGATGAAAAACTCCGTTTCCTCTTCTTTGCAATAGTGCAAGATGTCCTTCCAACACCCAGCGCCCCCACCTTCGGCGTCCCAGCGTCTTAGGTCTGTACAGTCCGATAGGCTAACTAGCTAGGTCTGGATAGATCCATTGATCCGCTGATGACATAAATAAGAGGTCGTGATTTCTTTCTTTCTATGATTTCTTTCCCAATCACTTGAAAGTTGCTCAAACAAAATAACTTCACCAGACAAACGTAAATCCACCAGGCAAAACTTAAATCCACACACAAGAAAGCTTATGGGGTAAGAAAACCTTTTTATTGGTTTGTTTGTTTGTTTGTTTATTCACATTTATATGCCGCCCTTCTCCGTGAGGACTCAGGGCAGTAAACAAAAGCCTTACAATAAAAGGATTCATCCATCATTCATTCATCAGTAGGATTCAGTTTCCCAAGGCACAATTCCAAGCACAGTGTCAATCCAGAATGAAGAAGGAATCAGCAGGATCAAACATTCAGCTAGAAAACAAATACCTTGTTCCCAGCAATGACTCCATCTGTCTGCTGGTAAATAGCCAGCTTCCAATGCAGTGCATCAAGACAGGTGGGACTCTGTTCTCTCAAATAGTCTAGCTGATCTTTTCTGCTCCCATTTAAGCCAGAGGCACTCTCTCCTAATAAGACATTGCAAGTACAAATTCAAAGGAATTTATTTTTGAGTGCTAGAATTGTATAGGTTTCTGTTGCAAACAGTTCGTTGGGAGTAACCTTTCAAAAACAATGTGTCCACATCTTTCTTATTTATTCATTCATTCATTCATTCATTCATTCAGTGCATATTGGTAGTATACAAAGATATAACAATGTTTGTATACATGATACTAGTAAGAGAGAAACATTAGGACAGGGGACGGAAGGCATGCTGGTGCATTTATGCACGCACCTTACTGACCTCTTAGGAATCAGAAGAGGTCAACAGTGGATAGTCTAAGGGTAAAGTTTTGGGGGTTAGGTAGTGAGTTCCATGCATTAAGTATTTGGTTACTAAAGCTGTATTTCCTTCAGTTGAGTTCGGAGTGGTTTATTTTAAGTTTGTATCTGTTGTGTTCTCGTGTGTTGTTGTGGTTGAAGCTGAAGTAGTTGTTGACAGGAAGGACTTTGTAGCAGATTATTTTATAGGCTATGCTTAGGTCATGTTTAAGGCGACATTGTTCTAAGCTTTCTAAACCTAGGATTGTAAGTCTAGTTGCGGATGGTATTCTGTTGTGAGTGGAGAAGGGGAGGGCTCTTCTAACAAAGTATCTCTGGACATTGTCTAGAGTATTTATGTGGTGTGGGTTCCAGACAGATGAACTGTATTCAAGGATTGGTCTGGTGAAAGTTTTGTATACTCCGATTAGTAGTGTGAGATTACCAGAGAAGAAACTATGTAGGATTAGGTTAACAACCCTTTTTTGCGATGTTGTTGCAGTGGGGTTTGGCATTTAGGCAATTTGATATGAGTGTTCCAAGGTGTTTTATGGAGTGAGGGTTGTCTGTAAGGTCTTGTTTACCCAGCTTGTATTTGGTGTTCTGATTTTTTTTTTTTTTGCAAATGTGTAGGATAGAGCATTTTTGGTTGAGATTTGGAGTTGCCAGATGTTTGAGCGGGTGGGCGAAGCCTTCTGCTGCTGGCGCTACCAGTTCTTAGAACCAGGATTGTAAGAAAAATACACAGAGCTCTGTATAAAATCCAAAACCTTTATTGTCAGAAAAAAGAAAAAAGATACAGACAATCGGTTTGTCTATTAACCGGTTATGTATAAGCGGGACCATGGCACAGGCTAGCTGTTACCATGATACCTTGAAATACAATGGGTTGATATAGATATATAGTGTTTGATATGGCATCGCTTCCCTCTATTCTCCTTCCCAAATATGGTCTTGTTTTTCTGTGCTTGCACCATATTTCATCATAGTTCTTCAGAACTATCTAGCTTATTTTATCATGTTATTTTCCCCTTTTCTTTGAATGTTTCTTGGCTTGGAACATAGGGTTACTTCATCCTTAATGTATCGTCCCTAATGCTTTCACATCCAAACATAGACATGTTTTCCACTTCTTTTGCAATTCCTTCCTGGCAAGGCCCACTCTCCCTCGAACTAGGGTTCAGAAGTTCAGTATGCTAATAAATGCTGAATTATCTGTGATATACCTTAAGTGTATTGTGATATTACATAAGTGTTTTAGTTTAGCTTCAATGAATTGTGTTTTATCATCAATATCAAAACAACATAATCCCTCAAATTCATCGCATCCATGTCCCAGTCTTAATAAGATATAATCGATAGCCACCCTATTTTTGCAATACTGACTTCTGCACGTCCCCCATTTCATCTGCCCGAGCTGCTATAGCTGATGAGGTTTCGTTAATACTTTTAGCTAGGGCACAGGCTAAATGTCCCATTTGCCTATTATTGTATTGATTCGCAAACCAAGGAAACAAACTGAATAATCCAGCTTCTACCTTTGATAATATCACCACCTCATCACTACATGTATATCCTACATCATATACCTTGGAAATAGCCCGTTTCCCTCTATAAATATTTTCATGGTCTGGATCAAATAGCACAGGTGAAATAGGCCACTGTACTGGCCACTGCTGGTATATGCTCAGGAGGTAGAAGTGCATGGGGTATATTCATAATCTCACTCCCCTCTGGAACATGCTCTTGGGTTGGTTCCTTCTCATCTTTGCCTCCTACATCTGGTGGTATGTAATTGCTATTATATAATGTAATATTCATCATTTAATAATAGAATTGTGTTTCCTGATTGATATCTTTGAAATGTGTTACTCCCATGAATGTAGTTAGCCGTCCTATGGTACAGGGACCCCCTATTGCATTTGCGGGAACAAACGCATATGCGTATAGCCCACAAAACAAGAACCACCCCTTAGGTAGATATAACACTTGCCCTAAGGCCTCAACTTCCTCCTTTTCACTACAGGTAAATACATTATCTGTAGGTACTGCTGTGTATGTGACCTTCTCTAATTTCTTTTCTGGTTGCCGATATACCACACAGTCATACACCGGCAACACATGTTTTACCTCGATTACCAGTTTCTTTTGATTAGTCCATTTAGTGGGTCTAATTGGATTCCCAAATAAGGTTATTACTTTTGCTAATTTATAATTATTAGGTTTTATAATAACCTTTACTTCATCGAATATAAATTTTCCTGGTACTAGAACACCAACAAAACAATTATATCAGAAACTGTTGTGTCCCCATTTACACAGAAATAGGAACTATTCAATGCCATTTTCATCAGTTCTAGGAATACATTCACCTCTGTCCTCACCAGATCCCCCGTTTCTCTTTTTAGTCTCTGCCTCCCATCCTTTACATAACCAATTGTACATCTACCTCTCCAGGTTTAAGGCAATTTCGTTAGAACTATATTGCCACATAAGAATACAAGCTTGGAGGGTATCTTTATTTCATGATATGGCAACATTAATTCTTCTTCTATTATCCTAAACTTTTTATACGAAGGGGTATAATTCCCATACTGTTCATAACATTGTCTATGTATATCTTCCATTTTATAGGCTACATTCTGCAATCCCCATCTTATATCATAAGTACGGTTACATCGGGGATATCTTCCCATATTCATACCATCACTGTAAGTGGATCATATACAAACTCCAGCTTCTATTTCCACATCATGTTCAACCAAAGTGACTGCTGTTATCTGGGCATATTGCTCCTCAAGCTCAGTATGAAAACAAAGCTGCTGCCACGACACAGGGTAACTAGGCAAAACAGTCTCTGCTCCCATCCCCGCATGTATATGCAACATGATGACCACAAGATAATTTTCACCTTCAATATTCCGCTCATACTGCTACTTCTAATGTGAACTGGGGCCTCCTCCCGGATCTTGATTTATGTATACTGTTTTGCTCTATACACTGATCTCTCAGATTCGGGGACTTACATCCACAGAATTCCACAGTATGGATCTTAACCACTCAGTGATGTCTTTCCTTAATACCACTATTATGGCAGTGTACAGAACAACCACACCTATCCAAATACAAAGTTCCACCCCCCCAAGATTCCATTTATTAAAGATAATAAAAAATGTTTCTTTGTCTTCTTTATCTTTCTGGCTCTGGAAGATTTACTGGATCAGCACAACTCCCTCAATCTTCTGGTGGAGGCACTGGTTCCATCCTCTTTCTCTAGTTTGGGTTGCTGTCTCTGTTGTAAGCAAAACTACAAAGGGTCCTTCCTATATAGGTTTCAGCTTATATTCCTTCAAGGCTTTAACCAGGACCCAATCACCGCTTCTTATATCATGTACTTGGAAATCAAGTGGAGGAGTTTGCGCCAACAGTCCTTTAGACCTTAAATGAGAAAAACACTGCGACATTCCTTGTATATATTGTCTTAAAAACACATCCTCCAATTCTATTCTAGGCATCCCCACACTTCCTGTATAAGATAATCTAAACATCATTTAACATGGGGAAATACCACCATCTTTCCTTGGACTTGTACGCATGCATAATAATGCTAGAGGCAAACATTTCGTCCATGGTAGTTTTAACTCCAACATCAATTTTTTCAATGTGGTTTTTATTGTTTGGTTCTTTCAATCCGTCTTGCACAAGGAAGTTGCGCAATGTGCCAAATGATAGTCCCAAGTAATGCCCAGGACTGCATTACCTGCCTTACTGCCTTACCTCTATCACTATCAATAGATTCCACCAATCCATAACGTGAGATTATTTGTTCCAATAGTATCTTTACTCTCATTTGTGCATTGGACCGGGCACATGGAAAAGCCTCCACCCAACCAGTCAAATGATCTACAATTACAAGTAGATATTTTAATGTTCCTACTGGAGGCAGCTCAGTATCTCCGCTCTGAGTCTCCAGAGAGGGGTGGCCAGCCTTAAAAAACATAAGCAAGAAACAACTTGTCCCACTGATGGAAGATATTAACTCTGCACTTGCAGCTGTCAATGTAACTTCAATTGGAGAATTGAATCAGCTTGCCTACAGTTCAGCTGTGATAGTAACTGAAGAACTAGGGTTACTGCAACAGAAACCAATCGGAAAACCAACTGGAAAACCAAAATGGAAAATCCAACTAGAACTGAAAATCAAAAGCTTGAGATCAGATGCAAGTAACTTGAAGAACATTAAGGAGCAGAAACTTAACAATCAGAAATCAAAGACCATTTGACAAAAAAGTACTGGCTTAGTACAAGAAAGATCGAGGAAGCTCTGGAAATTGTAAAGCAGCAGATAACAGCGACAGCCAGGAAAATTGAGCAATATGAAGCTAGGATCATCCAGTACAGGCAGAATCAAACATTTCAATCCAACCAGAGGCAGTTCTACCAGGACCTGCATCAACAAACAGATAGGAAAATTGAAAAGCCAGAGGTGAAAATAACAACAAAGTTGTGGAAAGATCTCTGGAAGGTCGAAAAGGACAAAACTCCTGAGTGGATAAAGGAGTTTGAGAAAAAAATCTCAAAGAGCAATATGCAGCAGCTGGAAATAACACCTGAAGTGATTGCAAAAAGAGTGAAGAAAGTAAAGAACTGGACATTCCCGGCACTGATCAGGTGCATGGTTTTTGGCTGAAATACCTGACCAGCCTGCATGCAAAAATGGCCGAATTGTTCAACAAAATGCTGCAGACAGGAAATATCAGTGAATGGCTTACAACTGGCAGAACATATTTAATACAGAAAGATGCAGTGAAAAGAGCCATACCAGGAAACTACAGGCCAATAACATGTTTGCTGACCATGCTCAAACTGCTGACAGGTATCATAGCTGACAGAATTCAGGACTACCTAGAAGAAAATGACGTCATGCCAGTGGAGCAAAAGGGCAATAAAAGATGAAGCAGAGGTATGAAAGACCAGCTCCTAATTGATAAAATGATTTCAGACAACTGTAAGAACAGGAAAACAAACCTATACATGACCTGGATTGACTACAAAAAAGCCTTTGACTAATTACTACACAGCTGGATCATAAAATTCCTGGAAGTCATTGGAGTTAATGATAACATCAGGAAATTAATAGAAAAGGCAATGAAATATTGGAAGACTGAGCTTTATGTTGGGAATGAAAACTATGGACTGATCAACATCAGAAGGGATATCTTCCAGGGGGACTCTTTGTCCCCATTGCTATTCATCCTCACTATAATCCCACTGTCACTCATCCTACAGAAAACAAACCTAGGCTACCAAACTGCTAGGAATTCACCAAAAATTTCACACCTGCTGTATATGGATGACCTGAAGTTGTATGGAATATCAGAAACTGAGATACAGTCACTAACCAACAGTGTGCGAATTTTCAGCAATGACATCAGCATAGAGTTTGGCCTGGATAAATGTGACACAGTGGCACTGAAAAAGGGGGAAATCACTGAAAGTGAGAGCATTGAAATGCCAAATGGTCAAATCATCAAGTGCCACCAGCCAGAAGCCTACAGATACTTGGGCATCTTGCAACTGGATAATATCAAGCATGGCCATGTGAAAACTGTGATCAGCAAAGAGTACATCCAGAGGACCAGAAAAATTTTGAAGAGCAAACTGAATGGTGGCAACACTATCAAGGCTATAAATACTTGGGCCATACCTGTCATTAGATACACAGCTGGCATATTGAACTGGACTCAAACAGAGCTGGACAACTTGGACAGGAAAGCCAGAAAATTAATGATGATCCATCATGCACTACACCCCCGCAGTGATGTTGACAGGCTGTATTTACCAAGGAAAACAGGCGGCAGAGGACTTTTGCAAGTGAGGCAGATAGTGGAAGAAGAGAAGCATGCATTAGCTGACTATGTGAAGGAGAGCAAACAGTCAGCATTGATGGAGGTCAACAATAGGAAGCTTCTCAAGGTGAAGCAAACTATGGACCAGTACAGAAAAACTGTAACTCAATGTCATATGGACAGTTGGCGGAACAAAGCATTGCATGGCCAGTTCTTGGAGAAAATTGAAGGCAAAGTGGATAAAGAAAAGACTTGGTTATGGCTTACAAGTGGAACACTCAAAAAGGAGACAGAAGGACTAATATTGGCGGCACAAGAACTGGCCATTAGAACAAATGCTATCGAGACTTCCAGTTTGAGCTCGACCACATCGGGGGTGCGGAGACACAGCTCCGTCTTCGCATCCCCCTTTTCCACAATTGTAGGGCGCAATTTGCATGGTGTTGACACCAGGAGGGTCAACCCAGGACACGGGGTCTCCCGGATCCCCCAGGATGGGTCGCCGCGGTCTTGGAGGGTAGGGAAAGCCCCGCAGCTATGCCATCGGAGAACTGCACCCAGGCGGCTGCCCGGGTGTGGCCATAGTGGCAGCCACAAGAAGGAAGTTAAAAAACAGAAATAAGAAGTCTGTGGAGAATCAGATCAGCAGAAAAAGAAGACCGATTGCACCTTAAGATAATCCTTTGGTATTTCAACGATTAGAACTTGAAAAGAGAAGATCCCAGATTGAAAGGTGAACATAAACAAAGCAAACTAACTGTAAGTGATATCCATACACTAAGAAGAAAAACGGCCGGAACTACTTGTCTTTGTTAATTTTGACAGTATAACAATCTCGTATTTTTTCCATTTTTTTTCTTTTTCTTGAATTTTAAAATTATATTGCATTCTTTTTCTTTGCTACTTATATTTTTATAATTATCCCTTTTTAAAAAAAATAGTAACAAAAGATTTCATTGGTAATTAGACAAATTGAACATTAAGGTTGGACTATTTAAATGAATGGAATACATGAATAAATAAACTGAATGAACTGAATTAAATGGATTGATCTATAAACCCCCTTATTCGAATGAATTTTTATTGAACTTTTAATTAGCTGGAATAAATTTTGGACTTTTTATTCTATTTTCTATTTTTATTCGGAATTTGTCCTTAAGAAAATATATAAGGGACTATTTTTATAACCTGACATCAGAGGCGTAAGAATTTTTTCCCTCTTTCTCCTTCCTTTTTTAGACAATAAGAAGCAACAGATTTATTTTTTATTTCAATTTGGATATTATAGACATTACATTTGATATTGGCTTTGGAGTTTTCTTTTTTGGACATTCACATTAAAGCGTAACAGTTTCAAGTTACATTTTTTATATTTGGACTATTTGGACTTATTAGGTTTTTTGGATTTTTGGATTTTTGATATTCCCTTTTTCTTTTTTAATTTTAATTTTAATTTTAATTTTCACTTTTTCATTTTCCTCCTTTTTTAATATTCTCTTTTTATTTTTTTAATTAAATAATTCTCTAATAATTTTTAAATAACTTTTAATAACTCCTTTCTTTCTCTTTCCTTTTCCATTATTATTATAGTCTGCCTTTCTTTTTATTAATTAACTAAACTAGGATGTGCTAGAAGCCTTATTTTTTCCCTTTTCTACCTAGTCCCCTCCCCATAAGCTTTAGATTTTAAAAGATTGGACTTCCCTTATTCTTTCCTCGTTTAGCTTTGTTTTTTTTTCTTTAATTAATCACATCTATCTTCCACCTTGCTCCCTCCCACTTAAGTATTAATAAAATTGAATTGACATTTCATATATTATTTTTTCCTTCTAAATTTTATTTTCTATTGTCTGTATTATAGAAAGTGGAAGAATATGAAGATCATAACTACGATGCCCGTAGAGGCTTTGACATAGCAATAACCAACATCAAACTCCAATCCGCATCACATGGCCTGAGATTTCAAAACATTGAAGAAGAAAGATACAAAGATCTATCCGCAAAAATGGTGGAAGTAATAGGAGGAATTATGCAAGCGGATCCAGTGGAATTGATAAGAGAAATTGACAAAGTTTACAGAGTCCAAACTGGATATGTAAGACGCCATAACCTACCAAGAGAAGTTCACATTAAGTTTTCAAGAAGAATAATCAAAGACGAGATATTGAGGCTGACAAGAAACGAGACTTTCCAACGTAATGGAAAAGAAATCATGATTTTGAAACAAGTTCCGAAAAGAATGAGAGAAAGCAGAAGAGAATACTATTTTCTTACAAGTATCTTAATCAAGAAGAACATTGTTTTTAGATGGTTGGTACCAGAAGGCCTGACTCTAACCTGGCAATCAACGAGAGTGAAAATAGAAAATGTGGAGCAAGCAAGATCTTTCTTAGCACGTAGCGGATTGGACAGGATTGACCAACTCCGGATTGAACCAAAGAGTAGCGAAGACATGATGGGGGCCACAGGTGGAGGAGGGGAAGAAATACAGGAAGTGAAGAAGAAACAACCACAGGCATCACAAGAACTAGTAATACTACAAATAAAGATGACACATGACTTGAAAATCTTTTCAGTAAATATAAACGGATTGAAGAATCCAAAGAAAAGAAATCAAATATTAACCAAACTCATGAAACAAAAAGCGCAGATAAATATTTTACAAGAAGTTCATATTAAAAAATCAAAATGAAGTCTTCTCAACAATTAAAATTGGGGAAATTATATACCAGTTTGGCTAATCAAAAGAAAAGAGGAGTGTCAATGTACAAAAATGAATTAATTGAATCTAAAGAAATATATAATGATAATGATGGAAGGATTTTGATGGTACAACTGGATTTAGAAACAAAACCTCTTGTAATTGTCTCAATTTATTCACCAAATAATAACCAAAACAATTTTACAAAGATTTACATGAAAAAATAAGCAAATTATCAATTGAAAATATGATAATAATAGGAGATTTTAATGCAATCCCAGATGATCAAATGGACTACACTGGGAAAAGAAAAGGAAAGGGGAAAAAAGGTAATCTTACCTGTGACATTTTGGAAAATGAGTATAGAACTATCATTAAAAGATATATGGCGAGAATACCATTTAAAAGATAAACAATATACTTTTTATTCTAACCCCCAGAAGACTTGGTCCAGGATTGATATGGCCTGGGCACCTGCTCATATAATGGAACAAATTAGTAAAATAGAAATAGAGACAAATACCTGGGCAGATCATAATCCCTTATTTATACATTGGAAAGCCAAAAGAAAAATAAATAACTGGTCAATGAATAGAAATATAATAAAAGATCTAGAGTATAAAAATGGATAGAGAAAGAATTAGAGATTTTTTTCAAAATAAACAAAAATAGCGATACTACCCCTCAAAATTTATGGGACACAACAAGGGCATATATACATGGGTTAACAATATCTTTCATAGCAAAAACAAAGAAAAGAAAATACGTATGAAAAATTAGAAGAAGAACTTAAAAAATTAGAAATCTTAATGCAAAAAGAGGATAATGACGACAAAGTTAAAAATCAGAGAGAGTTAATAAGACATAGATTGAGATCAATAGAACAAGAGCCAATAGTAGAAAAGATAAAGAGAGCAAAACAAGAATACTTCGAACATGCGAATAAACCAGGAAGATGGTTGTCATATAAACTAAGAAAAGAGAGAGAAAATAAAATTATAAAAAACTTGATGGACTCTAAAGGTAAAATAAAACACAGAACAGAAGAAAAAAAGGAAATAGTATTAGAATTTTATATACAATTATATAAGAAAGAAGAAATAAATGAGGATTTAATTTTTGAATATTTGAAAAATATAGATCTACCAGTACTAACTGAAAAAAAACAAGAAAGATTAAATAAACCTATCACAGAAATGGAATTAAAGCAATCTATAAAGAACCAGAAAAACAACAAAGCGACGGGCCCAGATGCGATACCAGCAGAATTTTATAAGTTAGATATAGAAATACTTTTTTCAAATATGTTTGAGATATATAACCAAATAACGACAGAAGGTAAACTACCCAAAACATGGTCAGAAACTTTAACAACTTTAATACATAAAGTGGACACGGAAAAAGAAAAAATAGAGAATTATAGACCAATTTCATTGTTAAACGTAGATTATAAAATCTTTATATCAATTTTTCCTAACAGGTTTAAAAGTATTATAAATGATATGATACATAGTGACCAAAATGGATTTTTACCAGGAAGACAAATTAAAAATAATCTAAGAATAATAGTAAATACATTAGAATATTATGAACAGCACCCAGAAAAACAAATGTCACTTATATTTTTAGATGCGAAAAAAGCATCTAAAATATTCTGAACAATCAGCCAAAATTATAATAAATAGCGAGCAGACTGAAAAAGTAGCAATAAAACGAGGCGTAAGACAAGGTTGCCCAATATCACCATTATTATTTATTCTAACTCTGGAAGCATTGTTGATAAAAATAAGAGCAGATAGGGAAATAAAAGGACTGAAGATTAAAAAAGAGACTTATAAAACACAAGCATGTGCTGATGCTTCATTTTAGAAGACCCTACAGTATCCATCTTAAGGTTAATAAATGTAATTGAAGAATATAGGAATGTTGCAGGATTGAAAATAAACAAAGAAAAGACACAGATACTAACAAAAAATATGACAGAGACACAGAGAAAATATCTAGAAGATTTATCAAATATGAAAATTACAAAAAAGGTCAAATATTTAGGGATATGGATGACTTCCAAAGCCATATCCTTAAAAAATGATAATTACTTAAAATTATTAGGTCAGATTAAAAAATATTTAGACGTTTGGAACGACTTGCAATTATCACTGGTATGAAGAATCTCCACAATTAAAATGAATATTCTCCCCAAAATTTTGTTCCTTTTTCAAGTTATCCCAATAAACCCTGGATTGAAATTTTTTACAGAATTAAATAAGATAATAAAAAAATTTATATGGCAAGGTAAAAAACCAAGAATAAAACAAAATTCACTAGAAGATCACAAAGAAAGAGGAGGCCTCGGCCTCCCAAATTGGAAATTATATTATTATGCCACCGCCCTAACATGGATAAAAGAGTGGTTAACCTTGAATAATCAAAGGTTACTTAACTTAGAAGGCCATGATTTAATGCTGGGCTGGTACGCCTTTATATGGTATGATAAGATTAAAACACACTCATATTTTAAAAACAATATTATTAGAAAAGCATTGATCGATGTATGGATTGAAATAAAGAAAAACCATTTTTAGTAATGCCAGAATGGATTTCACCTATTGAAGCCATCACACATCCGAATCTTATAAAAGAAGGTAAGATTTGGAAATATAGAGATTTATTGGCTAATCAATTAAAACTAAGAACAAAACAAGAGTTACAAGAATTAGGTATCGACTTAGATTGGCGGCAACATATACAGATTCATTCCAGATATCACATGGATATAAAGACTTATATTTTCAGAAAAGAAAATAATGTATTAAGTAAATTATTATTCCAAAATCAAGTAAAGTTAATTGGAAATGTATATAAATACTTAATAAATCATAGAAAGATAGGTTGGATATTGAAAGACAACATGATCAGCTGGTGCAAAAATTTTTGCAAAAAGATAAATTTAGAAACATGGGAAAAGATATGGGTGTATAACTGGAAAATAAAATCAATTTATTTTAAGGAAAATCAAATTAAGATGTTTTATAGATGGCACCTCCCACCATATAGAATTTCCAAAATGTTTCCGACAGTGTCACCTGTTTGTTGGAAATGTAAAAAAGAAACTGGCACATACTATCCTACATGGTGGACACATTCTGAGGCTAAAAAAATTTGGAACAAGGTAGAGAACAAGGAACAAGGTGGATAAATGAAATAACAAAGGAGAAGATTAAAAAATCTCCTGAATTCTTCCTATTGGGCATTTCAAATATAAAGTATAAAAAAGAAATTTATTATTTAATAATACATATATTGGTTGCGGCACAAATTACATTTGCGCAGAAATGGAAAGAAAAGGAAATACCAAAAGATGTAGAGGTATTTAAAAAAATTATAGAATGTGCAGAACTAGACATGATGACAAAACGTTTGAACAATCAAGCAGAAACAGAATTTTATAAAATATGGGATAAAGTATATTTATGGTGGAATTTTAAAAATAGTATTAAAAATTAAATAAGTAAGAATTTGTAACTATTTGAAGATTTATAAGATAGAGTGAAATAGTTTAAAAAAATATAAATGTAGAATTTTTGTTCTTTTTTGTTCTTTTTTCCTATAGTATGATAAAGTTAGAAGTGCTATTTTTTTTATATTTCTTATATTTTATTTTTTGAATAAGTCTAAGCAAAAAGATCGCACAGACTGACTACAAGCATAGACATGATACTGTGGCACAGATGATCCACTGAAACTTGTGCCGGAATTACCATTTATCAGTGGCAAAGAACTGGTGGGATTATATGCCCGAGAATGTGGTTGAAAATGAGCAAGCAAAACTACTGTGGGACTTCAGACTTCAGACTGATCGAATTCTGAAGCATAACACACCAGACATCCTGATTGTGGAGAAAAACAAAGTATGGATCATCAGCATCGCAATCCCAGGGGACAGCAGAATTGAGGAGAAGCAGCTAGAGAAATTAGTGAAATACGAAGATCTAAAAATCGAGCTGCAACGACTCTGGCATAAGTCAGTGAAAGTGGTCCCAGTGGTACTTGGCATGCTGAGCGCAGTACCAAAGGATCTCAGTGGACATTTAAAAACCATTGGAATTGACAAAATCTCCATCTGTCAATTGCAAAAGGCTGCTTTACTGGGATCGGCAAACATAATTCGCCGCTACATCATGCAGTCCTAGGTGCTTGGGAAGCGCCTGACTGGTGATGAAATCGTTTGCTGTGTTGTATTGACATAATAATAATAATAATAATAATAATAATAATAATAATAATAATAATAATAATAATAGTCATCGTCATCGTCATCGTCATCATTTCAATTCAATTCAATTTATTAGATTTGTATGCCGCCCCTCTCCGAAGACTCGGGGCGGCTCACAACAACAATAAAAACAGTATAACAATGGAACAAATCTAATAATAAAATTACATTAAAAAACCCCAACAATTTAAAAACCATACAACACATACATACCAAACATAAAATATAAGAAAAAATATAAGAAATCCTGGGGGAGATGTATTAATTCCCCCATGCCTGGCGATATAGGTGGGTCTTCAGTAACTTGCGAAAGACAAGGAGGGTGGGGCCGTTCTAATCTCCAGAGGGAGTTGATTCCAGAGGGCCGGGGCCACCACAGAGAAGGTTCTTTCCCTGGGGCCCGCCAAACGACATTGTTTGGTCGACGGGACCCGGAGAAGGCCAACTCTGTGGGACCTTATCGGCCGCTGGGATTCGTGCGGTAGAAGGCAGTTCCGGAGGTATTCTGGTCCAACGCCATGAAGGGCTTTAAAGGTCATTACCAACACTTTGAATTGCGACTGGAAACCGATCGGCAGCCAGTGCAGGCCACGGAGTGTTGTAGAAACGTGGGCGAATCTAGGAAGCCCCACGATAGCTCTCGTGGCCGCATTCTGCACGATCTGAAGTTTCCGAACACTTTTCAAAGGTAGCCCCATGTAGAGAGCATTGCAGTAGTCGAACCTCGAGGTGATAAGGGCATGAGTGACTGTGAGCAATGACTCCCTGTCCAAATAGGGCCGCAACTGCTGCACCAGGCGAACCTGGGCAAATGCCCACCTCGCCACAGCCGAAAGATGGTGTTACAATGTTAGCTGTGGATCGAGGAGGACACCCAAGTTGCGAAACCTTTCTGAGGGGGTCAACAATTTCCCCCCCCCCCAGGGTAATGGACACCCATCCAGACCCCAACAGCCTCCAGGCACTGGCACATCACTTCCACTGCTTCATTGACTGGACATGGGGTGGAGATGTACAACTGGGTATCATCCGCATATTGATGATACCTCACCCCATGCGCTTGGTTGATCTCACCCAGCGGTTTCATGTAGATATTAAATAGCAGGGAGGAGAGGACTTACCTCTGAGGCACCCCACAAGGGAGAAACCTAGAGGTCGACCTCTGACCCCCCACTAACACCGACTGCGACTGACCGGAGAGGTAGGAGGAGAACCACTGAAGAACAGTGCCTCCCACTCCCAACCCCTCCAGCCGGCGCAGAAGGATACCATGGTCGATGGTATCGAAAGCCGCTGAGAGGTCAAGAAGCACCAGGACAGAGGACAAGTCCCTGTCCCGGGCCCACCAGAGATCATCCATCAACACGACCAAAGCATTTTCCGTGCTGTAGCCGGGCCTGAAACCAGACTGCTGAGGGCATAGATAATTGGCTTCTTCCAAGGACTGCTGGAGTTGGAGCGCCACCACCTTCTCAACAACCTTCCCCATAAAGGGAAGGTTGGATACTGGACGATAGTTATTAAGCACGGCTGGGTCCAGGGAAGGCTTCTTGAGGAGGGGGCGCACAAGAAGATACGAAATTTTATGAAACATGGAACAAAGTTTATATATGGATAGATAAGAAAAAACAATAGAAAATTAAGATATGTAAACAAATAAATGTGTAAACTGTTTTCGTAAAGGTAAGATTGTTAGGTTATAATAGTATTAGATAAATTAAGTTCGGTTTAGAAACATGTTAGAATTAGTTTATATACAAAGAACTATTATGAGAAGAATTTTGATTTTATTTTAGTATTAGATTAAATATAAAAAACTCTAATGAAAAGTTTAACAAAATTACTCTTTAACATTCATTATGTATTCAACTATGTATTCTTTTTCTGTATTTGAATTTATACTTTTGAGATAAGTGGGGAAAATACATCCCCACCTTTTATGTTGAATGTATGTATGTCTGTTTGTCTATTTGATGAAAATTAATTAAAAAAAATAGAAAAAAAATAAGGAGCTGGAAAGGACCCCCTCCCCAAGGAGGCGTTGACAATCTCCTGGACCCAGCTCCGTGTCACCTCTCGGCTGGCCGAAACCAACCAAGAGGGACACGGATCCAGTAAACAGGTGGCAGAACTCACAGCTCCAATGGCATTGTCCACTTCATCAGGTGTCACCAAGTCAAACTCCTCCCAGATGGATGGACAAAAACGTTTAGCCCCAGTCACCTCAACTGACTCGTTGTCAGTCGATACTGCTATACAATTGGTGTCGAGATCCGCCCGGATCTGAACGACTTTATCAGCGAAAAATGAGTTAAATTCCTCGGCACTGTCCTGCAAGGGCTCCCCAACTCCCCTCTGATTTAGAAGGGAGCGGGTCACCCTAAATAGAGCAGCCGGGCGGGATTCCGCTGATACAATCAAGGCGGTATGGTACGCACATCTTGCCACTTTGAGCACCACTTTGTAGGTCTTAATAAAAGCTCTTACAAGTGTTTGACCGGATTCGGACTTACTCTTCCTCCATCGCTTCTCTAGACGTCACTTCTGGTGTTTCAACTCCCGGAGCTCCTCGTTGAACCATGGAGCTCTATGGGGTCTAGTGCCACAGAGAGGTCACAGTGGCGGAATTCGGTCAAGAGTCTCCGATGCAGCCTTGTTCCAGGCCTCAGCCAGAGACTCTGCTGAGCTGTGGACAAGTGAATCTGGTAGAACCCCAAGCGCCCTCTGAAAACCCTCTGGATCCATCACACGTCTGGGCCGGAACAACCTAATTGGTTCCGCCTCCCTGCGGGGGAGGATTGGAGCCAGGAAATCAAGCCGCAGTAGAAAATGGTCTGACCATGACAAAGGCAATGTTTCTAAGCCCCTTAGTCTCAGACCATTACTCAATTGCCCCGAGAGGAATACCATGTCAGGTGTGTGTCCCCCCTCATAAGTCGGACCCTGAACTACTTGGGTCAGGTCCATGGTTGTCATGGTGGCCATGAACTCCTGTGCCAGCCTAGAGGAACCATTGAGTGACAGTAGATTGAAGTCCCCCAGGACAATAAGTCCAGGGAACTCCACTGCCAGCCCGGCCACCTCCTCAAGCAGCACAGGCAGGGCTGTTGACACGCAGCTGGGAGGCAGGTACGTGAGTAACAAACCCACCTGAACCCCTAAGTCCATCTTCACAAGAAGGGACTCACAACCCGCAATCTCAGGGGCAACGAGTCCACGCAGGCAAAGGTTCTCCTTGGCTCCAATAGCCACTCCTCCCCCCCTTCCCTGGGGTCACAGCTGATGCCATACCCAAAACCCAGCTGGGTATATTTCCGAGAGAGGAAATCCTCCCTCTGGGCCCAGCCAGGTTTCAGTCACACATGCCAGATCGGCCTCCTCATCCAGGATCAAATCCTGGATGAGGACAGCTTTGTTTACAACCGATCTGGCATTGAGTAGCAGCTGCCTGAGCCCAGGGCCCAGATTACACTTGTCACCAGTACCCCGGGTCGAGCTCACGGGACCGGAACAGGGAATCGCTTATAGGCAGCAATCCCTTCTTCCTCCGGAACGGCTAGCCCCGTGACTCCCACTATATCTACCTCTCCCCAGCAAGACCGGAATATTCTGGCCTTCTGTCACCCCAGAGATAGATATCCCCATCCCTCCTGTCTCTCTATGTAGGCTAAAATCTACATTCATACTACTCTCATTATTCAAATGCATATTATCCCATCCACCCCACTCATTTGATTCATACAAATCAGTCCTCCCACCCCAATCATCCAACCTGAACCCTCCCCTCCATTCATTCATCTAATATGTATCATTCGCACCACTCCCAGTCATCCATCATTAAAACCCACAATAAATTAATTTAAAATTAATTAAAATTAATTTAAAATTACTATAATTACTATAAGTAATATAAAGCTAAAAGCTAAAATTCTAAAATTCATCCTAATTAATAGAGATATGGGTAATAAAAGTAGCTCTAATTTCAACCAATCTGTCAATAGTCAATAGTCAATAATTAATAATCAGTTCAGCCAAGTTCATATAGGTAACATCAGATCTCAAAGGTGAGTTCAGGGGATAAATAACGTTGATCACAAGACAAAGTCTGAGTCCTGGGTGTAAGAAATCCTGTCCTCCCAGGCTCTTAATGTCAGCTGCTATTATTAGCCAGGTCTTTCTCTTTGCCTCCCCCACCTTCACGGCACCTCTCCACTCTCGCAGGTCACCCCGGATATCTGTCAGTGCTTCCTCTGGTGTTGGGTGCATCTCTGGATCTCCTGGCCCCTAGTCATAATATAGAGCCTCCACATGACTCTCACACCATCACACTTCGGCCCACCAGTCTTCCTCTCTCTCAGTCTCTTCTCGGTCCCCTTCCTCATCGCATCATCATCATCATCATCATCATCATCATCATCATCATCATCATCCAATTGGATTCTTTGTAAAGGCCATACAGCCAAAGCACGGCCCCCTCTCTCCTGTTGCCACATTATTTTTCTGTTAATTCGTATGCAATGTATACATTTTCGCAAAATTTGCATAGCAATAACATACATTCCCAGACAAACATATTTACATTTTATGAAATCTACTATTGCTTGTGTTCCTCAATGTGATCCTTCATGAACCCTTTCTAATATATTCCTCATAACTTGTTGTTCACTATTTGCAAACCATTACTTGTGTACCATTTCCCATTAATTTCTGTAGCCCCATCCTTTTTCATTTAATCTTCCTCATCCTTTGTAAATTTTGGAGTAACATCCCGTTCCAAAGTTGGAATCAGAACCATTATTTCCACCTCTCTATCTCCCCTTGCTGCCTTCTTAGCTGCTATATCGACCAATTTATTCCCCAGTATTGACTTTGAGGTTCCCTTCTTATGGGCCTCAACATGAATTATGGCTAATTGTGCAGGGCCTTCAGCTTCATACAACACCACCTTTATAAGTTCCACTTGTTTTAACTCTTTTCCCTTACTTGTTATTAGGCCCAGTTCCATCCAAATCCTCCCAAAGGTATGCAATATACTGAATGCATACTTCGAATCAGTATATACATTTCCTAAGGTGTTCCTTAATAATTTTAAGGCTTGTAATAAAGCGACCATTCTCCACTGCACTGCTCAGAGAGTCCAATGTGGGTTATTCTTCAGCCTCATTGGCAGGGACTGAGTTAAAAATTAACATATTTGTCATGTCCTGCCCACCACTGCCCCCTCAGGCCAGTCTTAAAAACTCAGTCATAGTGTAGGGACTATGAGTTTTCTTCTCCAGAGAGAGTGATTTTCTTTTCTTACTTTTCTCTAATTATCTCTTCTTTCTTTTTATAGGAGGAAGAGGAGAGACTCCAGGAGAATTGAGAGCCACTGCCCTCCAGGGTATTGCTCTCCAATTCTTCAACCCCTGAGAGGCCACTGCTCTGCGGAGTATTGCCTTGAGGACAGGGATCGCTGAACTGGGGTCCCTGACGTCTGCGATCAGACCCCCCCCCCTCAGCCACCACCCCCCAGCCGCCGCCCATTTCCCCCCGTTCTCGGCCATCCGAATAAAGCACAGTGAAAATACCTGCAATTGCCAGAATCACCAATTACAAGGACTCGGCATCGTCAGCATTTTCCGAAGCGGGAGATCAGCTGTTCGGCGGCCCAATTCAGTGCTGTCAATCTCTGACGGCGCAGCAAACAAACCGGGGAATAAAAGCGGCAGCAACAGTGAACGAGGCAAGGTGCCTCCGCAGGAACCTCTTGCTGCCTGAGGTTCCGCCCGCCATTTTGGGGGTGAGGGCTGAGTCCCTGGCAAGATTGAGGCAATGGGATGCCTCCGCCATTTTGGGGCTAGATTTTCCCGCCCCAATTCAGGCCACCATTTTGAAGGTACTGTTGGGGCAACGTTGGAATGAGTAAGCTAATTCCTAGTCACTCGATGGCCGCCATTTTGAAAAAGGGTGTTACCATGGCATTGAAGCATAATAGGTTTTTGGCCAATCCCCAGGAGTAAGATCAATGACTCGTTCCTCAGGGGACTTAATTCTCACTCATTTCGCCATTTGGTGCTAGAACTGCCCTTCGTAGCAAAGGAATACCGTGAGTGTTACTATTTTGCCTCAATATGTCTCAACAATAGGGCAACCCCAGTGACCCTGCTGCCTCATCAGTAGCCAAGGGGAAAGATAAAGGCCATAGCTCCAAATCCAAGGGGAAAACTTTTCAATCTTCAGCTGCCTTAAAAGAGGCTGAGAAAAGAATTAAGACCCTGGAGGCTCAGCTGGAAATGAACAGACCAAGACAGGGGCCTAGTCCATCAGCCAGCACTATCCCACCACATCAACAGAGCCCCTTAACTACAGCTGTTGCCTTTGAAGGACCTCCCCTTGCTGGGATGGGGGATTTGTCCCCTGACCGCCCATTGAGCGCCCCCTCGCCATCTGAGGGGATACAAAGGTTGGAGTGGACTAGACCAGCTTCCCAACCATGGTCTCAACCATCCCAGCCTGCAGCAGCTACCTTTACTCCAATTGCAGCAGGCCTCAGGGGCCCCATGGACAATTGGCAGACTATGTCGCCATCATTGCAGGATATGATAGTGTCTGCATACTCACAAGGCATCGCGGTGGGTGCTCATCAGCACCCATCCCCATTACCACCTCGGGCCAGTAGACAGGACCTTTGGGCAGCCCCTACTGCCGCCCCGTCTTTACATGATTCCTTTCAAGAGGATCAAGGTCCAAGAGAGATGCCCACAGATCCAGAGGAGGAACTCTCTGAGGATGAGGCCAACCTTCCTGACCAGCCCTCTTTTGCTGGACTATTCAAACCGTCTCTCTTTAGAGTCCTATTAAACAAAGCAAAGGCCACATTGATCTTAGATAACTCAGAAAAGCCAGTGGGCCAAGAGGTGGGCATCATGCCAGCAGCCAGACCTATTAATGAGCCTCAGAGGGAATCTGAGCACATTCCTCCCATTCCTATTTTTGCAGAAAATATAAAGAGACCCTGGCAGCACCCGGCAGCAGCTCTGGGCCCCTTAGCATTAGACAAGAGATTCTACTCCTTCGATCCAGATATAGAAGATCTGCTTCAGTACCCCTCGGTGGATACTCCAGTTACATCATTGGTATCTAATGCCGTAGTGCCGTCAGATATGGCGGATGGTCTGAGACCTGATGATAGAAAGGCGGAAAACTTGATTAGAAGGATGCATCAACTATCCGCCTGGTCCTTAAGGGCAGCATCAGCTGCTTCCTTTTTTTATAGGGCCTCAATCCTGTGGCTACAGGATATCCTTCCTAGACTGGGCCCAGAGGACACACGGCTTCGCCAGGGCATCAACAATCTCATTGCCACCACTGAGTTTTCTGCGGACGCCACCTTAGCGGCAGCAAGATTTTCATCCCGAGCAATGGCAACCAATCTCTCTGCTCGGTGCTTACTGTGGCTTCGTTCATGGCAGGCAGATGCAAAATCAAAATGGCGCCTGGCCACCGCCCCTTACCAGGGTTCTAAGCTCTTTGGACTCTGTTCTAATTGAGGACAGAGATAAGGAGAAAGTGTTACCAAGGTCGGCAAGGAGACAGGACAGACGAGGAGCTCCATACTTCTGAAGACAGCCCTTTTGGTCGGATCCCTCCTCAACTTCGTCCCCAGTCACCAGGTCCTATGGACAGGGGGCCTACACGCAACCATCCTACAGGTGGGAGTGAGCCAACTATGGGGACAGAAATCGCCAATTCCAACAACCCTGCAGATCTTTCAGGGGTGGTAACAGTGGGGGATATCGCAGACAAAAGTGACTCCTCTCACGAGAAGCCCATAGGTTGACGCCTGCATATCTGCACCGAATTTTGGGGAACTAAATCTACCGACACATGGGCCTTAGATACCATGGAGCAAGGCCTACGAATAAACTTCTTACAAATCCCACTAAACAGATTCATGCAATGCCCAGCACTGACACATCCACAAAACAGTCTCTTATTTTCCAAGAGGTCCAACATCGTTTGGACATTGGAGCAATAGAACCAGTTCCGACACCGTAGCGGGGACAGGGGTTCTACTCCATAGTCTTCGTAGTTCCCAAGATGTCTGGCGGATGCCGCCTAATTCTGAACCTCAGACAGCTAAACATTTACATCCGATATCAGAGGTTCAAGATGCATTTGTTGCATACCATCCTAGCATCTATCCATCATCAGGACTGAGTGACCTCCATCGACCTCAAGGAGGCGTATCTACATATACCGGTCCACACAGAGCATCGACGATTTCTACGTTTCTGCATCCAAGACCAACACTTCCTTTTTAAAAAAAATAAATTTTTATTGATTTTTAAAAGTTTACATAAAACAAACATATAACAGTGCACAGTGCATGTGCCCATCACCTAACAACAACACACACCCCATCACCCCCACCACCCATACAGGAGGATTCAAAAAATTTAATTGTTTATCTATTATTCCTTGGCTCTATCTTGATCAAGTATTATTAAAAGAGTGATTGCAATTTATTTTTCATATTTACATCACAGATTCTACTTAACATATAATCTTTTACCTTGTTCCATTGCACCATCAGCTTCTCCAATTTATTCTTATCAAAATTATTTAATCTTATTTCCATAATTTCAAAATGTATATGATCCACCATATACCAGTACCAATTTTGTAGTGTCCATTTTGTAGAATCTTTCCATCCTAATACCATCACCGCTTGAGCACTTTCCAATGCTGCGGTTTTAATTTCCTTAAATTCTCCTAGTTCTCTATATTTGATTAAAATTGCTATTTCTTTTGTAATAATCCAATTAATGTTTAACATTTTATTAATTTCATTCTGGACTACATTCCAGAATTTCTGAATTTCTGCACACTCCCAAATCATATGCATAAAAATCCCTTTTTTCTGGCATCCGTGCCAACATATGCCCTTCTCTTTCCCCTGGAAGTGTGCAATTTGTACAGGTGTATAGTACCAGAAATAGTTAAAATTCAAAATGGAACTAAGCAGGGTTGCCCACTATCCCCAATGTTATTTGCATTAGCAATTGAGACCCTAGCAAACAAAATTAGAAATGATAAAGAATGGAGAGGCTATCAAATAGGGGAATTGGAATTGAAATTAAACTTATTTGCAGATGATGCTATAGTGATGTCTGAAACCCCAATTGAAATGATGAAAAGAATAATGATACTACTTCAGGAATTTAAAGATCAATCTGGACTGAAGGTTAATATAGACAAATCAGAGATAATATGTTTAAATACAGGCCCTAAAGAGCAAATCGAGATTCAAAAAACTTCAGGACTGAAACTAGGTTGTAAAAAAATGAAATATTTGGGAATTTGGTTATTCAAGAATCCAATAAAAATAGCAACGGCCAATTATAACCTAATATGGAAAAAAATCCAGAAGCAGATTAAAAATTGCAAGGGTAAAAAGTTAGGAAGAATGGCTAAGATTAGGGCTCTTAAGATGATGATAATACCAAAAATAATGTATTTGTTTCAGGTTCTACCTGGTAGTTTTCCTGAAGCAAAATTAAGAGAATGGGATAACAGACTAAATTTTTGGATTGAAGGAGATAAAAAACCCAGAATAAGGAAACATTGGCAGAATGCACAAGAGAAAGAGGGGGGGTGGGGCAGCCCATGTCTAGTATTATATAGAAATGCATTTCAAATGGAAAGGTTAATGGAGCTACAGTTATGGGGGGGAAAGAAATGGGTACGAATAGAAAAAGAAATTAATAACATAAATAATAAAGAACTATTATTTAAAAATTGGAGTAGAATTGAAACCAGTACCTTAAGTGATCCTTTTAAAGCATGTTTAGAAATATGGCTTAAATGGCAGAGGACAAGTGGAATAAAGGTATCCAGGCTATCAACGTTACATGTATTGAATATAGGGGATGATGTTAATCTAAGTAGAATTATTAAAATATTAAATAGTAAAGGAATAACGAGAATTGAGCAATTATATGAGAAAGATGGAAGAGTTAGTAGAACTAGATTGGAATGGTGGATTGGTAAACAGAAATGGTTGCAGATTAATGCAATATGTACATACTTAAACAAAAGTGAGAATAAAGAAGCCTTCTTACGGGAAGAAAATAGTGTAGAAAAAATAATAAGTGAAAAGACAAATGAAAGTAAAGCACAAGCCGGTAGTATATATAGAATGCTATTGCAAATGGAAGAAGAAGTAACAAAAAGTTTAACAAGATGTTGGCAGGATGATTTACAAATAGATGAAAAAGAAATGAAAGAAATAATAGAAAATATATACAGGATTAAAAATACGAGAGTTAGAGAGATGAGAAGAAAAATCCAAGACCAACATTTCCAATACAAAGCCATGCCCTTCGGCTTGTCCTCGGCCCCCAAAACCTTCACGAAGCTCCTAGACGTCTTGACAGCAGACCTCAGAACGCATTCTATACGCCTTCTTGCCTATCTGGACGATATAATTATCATCTCCAGAAGCCCTCATCAAGCCAAACAAGACCTTGCACAGACGATAGAGTCCTTTGAGAGATGCAGTTTCATGATCAATCACGACAAAAGCCACCTGCAACCAACCTGATGCCTACTCCACCTAGGCACTATGATAGACTCTTCAACAGGCGTGGTCTATCTCTCATCAGAGAGACAACAGAAAATAATAGCACTGATACACTCGATAAGACAATGCACCAAGATTCCTTTGGCACTCCTATCGCAGCTGTTAGGAATGTTCATATCATTCATAAACATAGCACCGTGGGCTCGACTGCATACTCGTCCACTACAATGGCTTCTACTCCCCTTCCAGAGGGCACAACTAAGCAACTCCAAACACCAAGTGCACCTGACAACAGCGGTTCGCCGTTCTCTCCCTTGGTGGACATCTCCAGCCCTAACCAAGGGCTCTCCCTTCCTATACCATCAAGAGGTAACCATTACCACAGATGCAAGTTTCTCCGGCTGGGGAGCACATTCCAGATCTCAGGTTGCCCAGGACAGGTGGTTGACAGAGGACTTGACAGACCTCAACATCAATCTTCTGGAGCTGCGAGCGGTATTAAGAGTGCTGCAGACATTTACAGACACTGTAGAAGGTCAACACGTCCTACTACTGACGAACAATGTAGCAATAAGGGCTCATGTGAATCACCAGGGAGGCACGAGGTCGGGCTGCCTGATGCAGGAAGCCCACGCCCTAATGTCATGGGCAGAGGTGCACCTGGCCTCGATTCGCACGGAATACTTTTCGGGAGTGGAGAAAACTCGAGCGGATTGGTTAAGCCGCACAACTATCGACCCTGGGGAATGGTCCCTGAACCTGGAAGTGTTCCAGGACATTGTTCACCATTACGACAAGCCAGTAGTGGACTTATTCGCCTCACAGCACAACAACCAGGTTCCACGGTTCTATTCCCGCTTTCCAGCCCCGGGAGCCGAGCGAGTCAACGCACTTCTTTCACCATGGCCGAGGGGACTTCTATACGCCTTCCCTCCGGTCTGCTTGATACCCAGAGTAGTCTCCAAGATCATCTCAGAAGGGACGGAGGTAATCCTAGTAGCCCCATTCTGGCCCAGACGTCCATGGTTCGCGGATCTGATGGACTGATCAATCTCCTCTCCGTGGAGGATCCCATGCCACCAGCTTTTCCTGACACAGGGGTCAATATTTCACCCAGACCCTCAGTGGTGGAGATTTTGCGGGACTCAGGGAGTTCCACCTAGTTCGTCTTCAGCGCTCCACCTTCTGGACCAGGATATCTCCGGGACCGCCTTCTGCCGCACGAACCCCAGCGACCAGTTAGGTCCCACAGAGTTGGCCTTCTCCGGGTCCCGTCAACTAAACAATGTTGGTTGGCGGGACCCAGGGGAAGAGCCTTCTCTGTGGTGGCCCCGACCCTTTGGAACCAACTCCCCCCAGATATCAGAGTTGCCCCCACCCTCCTAGCCTTTCGTAAGCTCCTTAAAACCCACCTCTGTCGTCAGGCATGGGGGAATTGACATGTTCCTTCCCCCTAGGCTTTAAATTTTATGCATGGTACACTAGTGTGTATGATTGGTTTTTAACTTTTGGTGTTTTTT
This sequence comes from Erythrolamprus reginae, assembly GCF_031021105.1. NCBI lineage: Eukaryota > Metazoa > Chordata > Lepidosauria > Squamata > Dipsadidae > Erythrolamprus > Erythrolamprus reginae. Next base: position 30,475,098 of record NC_091954.1, read on the forward strand.
AAATTAATTTAAATATTGGATTTGTCTTACATTGTATTGCTATTGCTGTGAACCGCCCCGAGTCCGTGGAGAGGGGCGGCATACAAATCTGATTAAACTTAAACTTAAACTTCTAGACTTCCTCCAGAAGGGTCTCGACGAGGGGTTAACCCCCAACACCTTACGCAGACAAGTGGCAGCTATAGCAACGATTCTCTGACCAGACCCCCTTTGCTCAATTTCACATCACCCATGGATAAAGGACTTTCTCCGGGGGGCATAAAACCTGTCTCCACCAGTTATTCATTGCTTCCCATCCTGGGATTTGCCTTTGGTCCTGCAAGCTCTTACAGGACCTCCCTTCAAACAATTGAGAGAGGTCTCTCTTTGCATCCTATCAGTTAAGGTGGCCTTCCTGGTGGCCATAACTTCAGCTCGCAGAGTATCAGAGTTGTCAGCTCTATCAGTCCACCCAGGCCTGTGTGTTTTCCACCCTGACAGGGTAACTCTGCGTTTAGTCCCAAGCTTCCTGACCAAGATCAATACTAGATTCCACAGGTCCCAGGACATAGTTCTGCCTGATTTTTGTACACACGGCTCCCACCCATCGGAGCTCCGATGGCATAAGGTTGACGTCTGCAGAGCTGTGAAGATATATGTACGCCGTACAAACACCTTCAGGAGATCGTAGACATTATTTGTATCATTTCTCCCAGCGTCCATGGGAAAGAAAGTATCGGCCAAGACAATTAGCAGGCGGATCCGCTCCTGCATCATTGAAGCATATAAGAGAAGATCTACACCCTTACCAGCTAGGGTCACAGCCCACTCCACTAGGAGTGCAGCCACTACAGCTGCTTGGACCACACAAGCCCCAATCAAGGACATTTGTAGGGCTGCGACTTGGTCTGCCCCCACGACTTTTATAAGACACTATCACCTGGACTCGTTTGCTTCAGCAGAGGCAGCCTTCGGCAGAAGAGTGCTGCAAAGGGTTTGTGCTCCGGTGCCCCTAGTCCAGCCTATCCCGTCCTGAAATTTGTTGCTTGGGTATATCCCACATTGGAGTCTCTGAGCAGTGCAGTGGAGAAGGACCGTTGAACTTACCTGAACGGTCTTCTCGCTGCACTGCAAGGAGAGTCCAAACCCACCCGGCTTATTTGGCCCAGGAGCGCAGTTTCAGTTTTGCATTGATAGTTAAGGTTTTTTACTGAATAAAATTTGATTCCTTTCACTATTCCTTCATTTTTATTGACTGGCCTGAGGGGGCAGTGGTGGGCGGGACATAACAAATATGTTAATTTTTAACTCAGTCCCTGCCAATGAGGCTGAAGAATAACCCACATTGGACTCTCCTCGCAGTGCAGCGAGAAGACCGTTTAGGTAAGTTCAACGGTCCTTCTGAGGGTAATTTCCCAGATTCCAATACTTCATTTGTATCACCATTCACTACAGTATATCCATTCTTCCATTTTCCATTTTCCACATGGGATGATCCATCAATGAAAAGATTCTCAAATCGGCACGTACTTTTGTCTGCAAATCAATCACTTCCACACAGTCATGTTCTATATCATCCCACTCTTGTCTTACTCCAGATAAGAATTCGGCTGGGTTAATATTCTTATCTGTGGTAAGTACTAAATTCTCTTGTGACAAAAGAATTACTTCATATTGCAATAAACAGGAATTTGTAAGCCATCTATGAGGACTACTCACCACTAAAGCCCCCCCAAAAGTCAGTTTCCTGCTTTCTTCTACTAACAGGGCAGTAGCAACCACCGCCTGGATGCATCTGGGCCAGCCTCTTATCACTACATCCATTAATTTTGATAAGAATGCAATGGACTTCTTCTTCCCAGCCCATACCTGTGCCAACACCCCCTTCGCTATTCCATCCTCAACCACCACAAACAAATTAAATGATTTTTCCAAATCAGGCAAACTTAGTACAGGTGCTTGTATTAATGCTTTTTTAAAACTCTTCCAACCTATCATCATCACCTTTTTTCCATCTGACTTCCCATGGTTCATCCTCTAATAATTTTTCATACAAAAATTTCACCTTATCTGTATATCCATCTATCCATAATCTGCAATAGCCTACCAAACCTAGTAGCCTTCGAACCTCCTTTTTATCCTTCGATAAGGTTTGCCTCATTATGCCTTCTATTCTCTCAGGATTTGTCCTCTTACTATCCTGACTAATTATATGACCTAAGTATCTCACTTCCAGCTCTACGTATTGTAACTTTTTCCTGGAAACTCTCAAACCCTGCCTGCCTAAAAAATTCAATAAGGCATTTGTTCTTTGTCCCATATCCTCCTTTTTCCCTCCAGATAGTAACAAATCATCCACATATAGGAGGAGCCTTAATCCTTTATTTATTTATTTAGTCCAATACACAATAAAAAACAATGACGGTTATAGAGGATATAATCAGGTAGAATGTATTGAAGAGGGAATAGAGGAGAAAATAAAGGAGTAAAATATAACTACGAGAGAATAGCAGAAAAAGATACAGGTATAGAAGAGAAGATAGAGGAGATATAGGAGAGACAATAGGACAGGGGACGGTAGGCACTCTGGTGCACTTATGTATGCCCCTTACTGACTTCTTAGGAACTTGGTGAGGTCAACCATGGAGAGTCTAAGAGTAAAGTGTTGGGGGTTAGGGGATTATACTACAGAGTCCGGTAGTGAATTCCACGCTTCGACAACTTGATTACTAAAGTTTGGAGCCCAAACAAATTAGGGCTCTCGAAAAAACCCTGAGGCAAAACACACCATCTAAATTGGTGCGTCCTATGTGTGTCTGGATCTGTCCACTCAAAAGCAAAAATATCCCTCAATTCCTCAGCCAATGGACATGTCCAGAATGCATCCTTCAGATCAACAACACTGAAATACTTATGATTATTCGGAATACGACTTAAAAGGTATATGGATTAGGAACTATAATATGCCGACTAGCATCCTTAGGTCTTCAACCAAGCGGTAAGAACCAGCAGGTTTATGTACCGATAATATAGGTGAATTAAATTGGGACATAGCAGGTTCAATTAAACCATCTTGCAACAATGTTTCTATAACTGGTTTCAATCCTCTTCTGCCCTCTATAGGAATCTTATATTGCTTTGCCTGCACCGGCTTCACTCCCTCTATGACTGGTTTCAATCCTCTTCTGCCCTCTATAGGAATCTTATATTGCTTTGCCTGCACCGGCTTCACTCCCTCCTTCAGTTTCACTGTCAAAGGAGGAATTTGCAATATACCTCTATTTTCAGTTGCCTCCCATATAATTGGATCTATGTTCTGTTCCTGTTCTACCGTTAACACATTCATCCCACAGACCTTTTCAGTAAATGTCATTTCACAACCTAATAGAGATAAGGCATCCCTACCCAATAAATTTGAACCAGCTTCCGGAACTATAATCACATCCAAAAATAAAATCTTTCCCCCATACCTCAACCTTGAAGTACCACTGGTACTTCAAATGTAACACCCTGCACTCCCCTAATCTTCATAGTATCTATGCCTCCTATAGGTACCTCATAAAGTGATGTTCTCACAGCCCCGGTGTCAATTAAAAAAAATTGTTCTTCCTCTTCTGGTTCCAATAAAAGATTTATCAAGTGTTCAGTGTGGGATGTTATTTATTTTTAATAAACTTTATTAATTTTCAATAAAAAGACATACAAACTCACAAACATTTAGACACATAGTAGGGGTTACAATTACCCCTCTTTTCTTGAAGTCAATTTTTAGTACAGAAAAAAGGATAAAATCTTAAATCTTTAAGTCAAAGTAGTATTCTAAGTGAAAAGAAGAATTTTGTTTGCATATTCTAATAAACATAGAGTTAAATTGATAAAAAAAGAAAAACCAACAACAATAGCAACAGCAAAAATATCAATAACATTGATTATATTCATACAGTTTTCGTAGCCTTATTTTCAACTTTATTCTTATCTATCCATATATAAACTTTGTTCCAAATAATATAAAAATCAGATTCTTCTTGATAATTCAGCCTTCTTGTCATCATATCCATCTCTGCGCAATCCAAGATTTTTTTAACTACATCTTCTTTTTTGGGAACATCTTTCCCTTTCCAATTTTGTGCATAAACTATCCTGGCCGCTGTTAAAATATGTACAACCAGATAGAAAATATATTTTTTATATTTCTGTTTAGCTATACCTAAAAGATAGAATTCAGGGGATTTTTCTATTTTATGTAATGTAATCTCTTTTATCATTTTTTCTATCATTCTCCAATATGTCCAAACTTTATTACAGGTCCACCATTGATGATAATAGGAACCTATTTCATTTTTACATTTCCAACAATTTGGGGAGGTATTTGGGTACATCTTAGCAATTCTATTTGGTGGAAGGTGCCATCTGTAAAACATCTTAATTTGGTTTTCTTTTAAAGAGACTGATTTTGTCATCTTCCAATTTGTTACCCAAACTTTCTCCCATGTCTCTAGATCAAACTCTTTGCCGGAATTTTTACACCAAGTTATCATATTATCTTTGAGAGTCAAGTCTATATTTTTATGTTCAATCATATATTTATATGCTTTCCCTATTAATTTCTTTGAGTTTGTAGTCAATAAACTACTCAAATTTTTTTTACTAATAAATATATATATTTTGCTATCTTTTTGAAACTTCGACTGTATCTGTATATATTGCCACCAATCTATTTTAAACCCTTCTTCTTGCAGTTTATCTCTTTTTTAAATTCATTTGTTCATCAAGTAATTGTTTATACTTTGGTATCTTCCTATCCAATATCAAATTAGGGTGGGATATCGCCTCTAGTGGGGATATCCAGTCTGGCATATTTAAAAAGTGATCTTTCTTAATGTCTTTCCAAACCTCTAGTAAATACTTTCTTATTGTATGTCTTTTGAAATAAGAATGTGTTTTTTCTTTATCATACCAGAGGAAGGCGTGCCATCCAAGCATCGGATCATGCCCTTCCAAAGTTAATACAGTAATACCTCGTCTTATGAACTTAATTGGTGCCAGGAGGAGGTTCGTAAGGTGAAAAGTTCGTAAGATAAAACATTGTTTCCCATAGGAATCAATGGAAAAGTGATTAATGCATGCAAGCCCAAAACTCAGAAACCCGGAAGCCGGCCGCCACCACTGAAGGAGGCTTGAGCCTCCCTTTGCCCCATGCTGCTTCGCCCTGCCTGGTGTCCTGGGTGAAGTGCAGGGGGGAGGGAGTCAGGAAGGTCCTCCTACTCCCCTCCCCAGCCAAAAACACAAAGACGGTCTGCCGCCGCCCACTTGAGCCAGGATGACAGGCAGGGCGGAGCAGCGTGGAGTAAAGGGAGGCTGAAACCGCCGGCGGCTTCAGCTTCCCATTGCTCCGCAGGCGGCGGCAGACCGCCTTTGTATTTTTGGCTGGGGGGGAAGCAGGAGGCGCAGGATCGGGCTGGCGGCAGGCATGCCGCGAGGTAGCAGGTCAGCATCCTGGGCGGGCAGTGGGCAAGGAGGCGCGGCCGAGCGGGCCCGGCTCAGGCTCTGGCTAGACCTCCAGCGAGGACGGGGCAGGCAGCGGCTGGGCACGGTGGCGGTGGCGGCAAGGGTGCGTCCGACTCGGGGCTGGCAGCGCCCGAAGCAGCAGGGAACATCGGTGCGGGAGGCAGGAGAGGACTGGGCGACTGGAGCAGCAGCACCGCCGCCACGCCCGGCTTGGCTCGGCTTCCCTGGCTGCCGCAGGCACTGCACACCACGATCTTCTGGGCCGGCCAGGCTCAGCTGCAGAAGGCGGCTGCCTGACCGGGGAGGCTCGGCTGAAAGGGGCTGGGGCTGGAGCCGCAGAGAGGGACACGCCTTCTGCCCGGAAAGTCCTGCCCCTTCATCCCTGAAGGCCGGCCTTTTTGGCTGGGAGGGAAGATGAAATGCCGGCGGCTGTAGCAGCTGCTAAGAGAGGCATTTTGTTTACCAGCCTCTCGAAGGTGTGGGCTGGGGTCTTTCCAGGAGAGCAAGCAGCCTGAAGCCGAAAGAAACACATAGAGGCTGGTAAACAAAAGGCAGAACTTTCGGCTTCTGGGTGGAAAGAACAAGCAGCCCGAAGCCGAAAGAAACGCATGGAGGCTGGTAAACAAAAGGCAGAACTTTCGGCTTCTGGGTGGATGGGAGGAGCTAAGCGGCCGGAGGAATCAATGTAAAACGGCGCTCCCATCCACCCAGAAGCCGAAAGTTCTGCCTTTTGTTTACCAGTCTCTACGCGTTTCTTTCGGCTTCGGGCTGCTTGCTCTCCCGGAAAGACCCCAGCCCACACCTTCGGGAGGCTGGTAAACAAAAGGCAGAACTTTCGGCTTCTGGGTGGATGGGAGCGGCATTTTACATTGATTTCTCTGGCCGCTTAGCTCCTCCCATCCATCCAGAAGCCGAAAGAAAAGATCAGAAGCTGGGGGAGTCGGGGTGTGTGGAAGAGGTCCGCGGGAGAACTGGGGGGAGCTGCAGTGCCTAGACACCTGCCTGCATCAAAACCACCTCGCGACCACCACCTTTGCCCCTAGGGGAAAGACCCCAGCCCATGCCTGCTGCTTGCTTTCCTGGGACGACGCAAAGACCACCTTCGGGAGCTTCCCAGCCGGGTCCCTTCCACAGAGCGGTGGCTGCGGCTCCCCCCAGTTCTCCCGTGGACCTCTTCCACACACCCTCGCCGCCCCCAGCCTCTGCACCGCCGCCCGACTGTCAACTTGTAAAGAAGTGAGAAGAGAAGGAGGAGCTGGGTGCTGATGGCGGCGGAGGAAGGCGAATGCTGCCCGAAGGCTGGGAGGTAGGCGGAATACAGGAGGAGGAGGAGGAAGAGGAGGGAGGCAGGGAGGAAATTCCGGAAATGACAGTCACAAGGCAGGGAAATCCCTGCTGCAGTAAGAGAGCACAAGGTAGAGCGCATGCGCAGTAGGAGAGCCCATGCCCCCGGCTCGGGTGCGTAAGGTGAAAATGGTTCTTAAGACAAGGCAAACAAATCATGAACCCCGGGTTCGTATCACGAAATGTTCGTAAGACGAGGGGTTCGTATCATGAGGTACCACTGTATTCTTCTATTTTCTAAGATGACCCACTCCTTAATCCAAGTTAATGCAGCTGCTTTATAATACAATTTCCAATTAGGTAAAGCAAACCCACCTCTTTCCTTTATGTCTTCTAAAATACTTAACTTTATTCTCACCTTCTTACCCTGCCACAATTTTTTTTAACAATTATTGTTAAATCTTTTAAAAATTCCCCCCCTGGGTTTATAGGTAATACTTGAAACAAAAACAATATCTTTGGTAAGACATTCATCTTAATAGTTGCTATTCTTCCCATAAAGAATATTTTTAAGTTATTCCATATTTCTAAATCTTTTTTAATTTCTTCAATTACTTTAATGTAATTGTCATTTTTTAATGATATAGTTTTAGCTGTAATCCAGATTCCTAAATACTTTACTTTTTTAACTATCTGCATATCTGTAATAGTTTCTAATCTTCTTTCCTGCATTTCTGTCATATTTTTAACTATAAGTTGTGACTTATTTTTATTAATTTTTAAACCAGCTACCTTACCATATTCTTCTATCGTGGCAATCAGGTTTGGTAATGTTGTCAATGGATTTTCAGTTATAAAAGTCATATCATCAGCATATGCTTGTATTTTATATGATTCTTTCCCAATAGTTATTCCTTGTATTTTACTATTAGCCCTAATTTTAATAAATAATACTTCGAGGGATAAGATAAACAATAAAGGTGAGATCGGACATCCTTGTCTAACTCCTTTGAAAATTTCAATTTTTTCCATTTGTTCATTATTTAATATAAGTTTCGTTGTCTGTTTAGTATATATGGCATCAATCAAATTCACAAATTTAGTACCAAATCTCATTTGGTTCAATTGCATTTTAATAAATGTCCAATCCACATTATCGAATGCTTTTTTAGCATCCAAAAACATCAAGGACATTTGTTTCTCTGGATGTTGTTCATAATATTCCAATGAGTTAATAATCATTCTAAGATTATTTTTAATTTGCTTACCCAGTAGAAATCCATTTTGATCCTGATGTATTATCTCTTCTAAGATCTTTTTAAATCTTTCTGCATAAATTGAAGTAAATATTTTATAATCAACATTTAATAGTGATATAGGTCTATAATTTTGTATTTTATCTTTACCTGTCCCAGCCTTATGAATTAATGTTATTAACGATTCTGACCAAGATTTTGGTATTTTACCATCCATAACACTTTCATTGAAAATTTCCAGCATGTTATTTATTATTACATCACTTTCTATTTTATACCACTCCACCGGAATAGTGTCCGGCCCTGTAGCTTTATTATTCTTTTGTTTTTTAGTAGTTGTCTGCAGTTCTTGTATTCTAATTAAACTATGTAACCTTGCTTGTCGTTTTTCTGTTAATTGTGGTAAATCTAATGAATTTAAATACCTAAAAATCTCATCTTCTTTAATACCTTCTTTCTTATATAGTTCTTTGTAAAAATCTTGTACTGTTCTTGTTTTTTCATCGCTTCTATATTTTTTAATGCCTTTGTCATCTACTAGTTCTTTAATTATTTTTGATTGTCTATACTTTCTTAGTTTATATGTGAGCCATCTTCCTGGTTTGTTAGCATGTTCAAAATACTGCTGTTTGGCCCTTTTAATCTTTTCTGCTATTCACTTTTGTTCGATAAATTTTATTTTATGCTTTGTTAAATCCATTTTTCTCTTAATCTCGTAGTCTTTAGAATTATGTTGGAATACTAGCTCAAGTTGTTTCAATTCACTAATCAATTGTTCATATTCTATCCTTTGTTCTTTATTTTTCTTTACTGTATAAGAGATCGTTAATCCTCTAATATATGCTTTAGCTGTGTCCCACAAATTTTGAAAAGAAGTCTCTGAATTTTTATTACATTTTTTAAAAAATTCTAATTCTTTTTCTATCCATTCTTTATATTGTTTATTTCTTATAATATTCCTATTCATCTGCCAATTCATCTGTCTCTTTTTATTCTTCCAATATATCACTATAGGACTATGGTCAGCCCAAGTGTTAGTGTCGATCTCAATTTCTCTAATTTGTTCTGCGGTTGTTTTAGAAGCCCAGGCCATATCTATTCTAGTCCAAATTTTATGGGGATTAGAGTAGAATGTGTATTGCCTTGTTGAAGGATGTCTTTCCCTCCAAATATCATTTAATAATAACTCTGATCTCATTTTCTGAAAAGTAGTTGGTAAAATACTTTTCTTTTTCTTATCTTTTTTCCTTCCCAGAATGGTCTAATAACCTATCTGAGATAGCATTAAAGTCCCCAATTATAATCATATTTTCAATATTTAATTCATTTATTTTTTGTGTAATTGTTTATAAAATTTCATTTGGTTTTCATTTGGGGCATAAATAGAAACAATAACAAGAGGTTTTGTATCCGTATTCAGCTGTACGATTAATATTCTTCCCTGCATATAATTGTTTGGAGTTTATTGAATTTTCAACGTATATTGCAATACCTCCTTTTTTTTGGTTCGCCAAACTTGTATACATATTCCCAATTTTAGAATTTAATAATAATTTTCTATTTGTCTTCTTAATATGTACTTCTTGTAAGATCACAATTTGTGCTTTTTGTTTTTTAAGTTTAGAAAATATTTGATTTCTTTTCCTCGGTTCATTAAGTCCATTTACGTTTACTGAGAAGATTTTCAAATCTCCTGGTACTGTCATTTGTAAGATTTCTTGGGATCCTTGGATTTGCGCTGCAGTTGTTTTCTTCTTGCTCCTTGTTCCTCCTCACTCCCCTGGGCGGTGCTACTTGCCTCTTCTTCTCTCCTTATAGTTATTTCCTTCATTGGTTGCTCAAAATTGCAAATTCCACTTGTTTCATAAAATTTTCTGGCTTGTTCAATGTTTTCTATTTTTACTCTTTGTGCCTGCCAGTACAAAGAAAGTCCCTCTGGTAAAAGCCAATGGAAGGTAATATTTTCTTTAATTAAGATTTTGGTTAAGAAATAGTAGTCCCCCCCTGCTTTCTCTCACTCTCCTTGGGACTTGCTTCAATATCGTAATTTATATCCCTTGTCTTGTAATTTTTCATTTCTTCTCCATCTCAGGATGTCGTCTCTTATGGTCTTCCTTACAAATTTAATATGAACTTCTCTTGGTAGATTATTCCTTCGAACATAGCTCGTTTTCACTCTGAAGACTTCGTCTATCTCTTGCTAATTCTGTAGGACCCATCTGTAGAATGCCTCCAATTATTTCCGCCACCTTAGTTTGTAAATCTTCTTCTTTTTCTTCTGTTATATTCTGGAATCTCAAACCGTAGGAAGCTTGTTGTATTTCTAGATGTGTGATGGATTCATCGTATCTTTTGTTAAAAGAGTCTGATCTGTCTTCATAGTCGTCCATTCTTTGTTCAACTTTGTCAATCTTCGCTTCGGCATTCTTAATTCTTTGTTCATTTTCTTTCAATGTCTGTTGTATTTCAGCCATTTTCTCATCAACTTCTTTCATCTTCGCTTTCATCTCGCCTGTATCCACTTTCATCTCTCCAGTATCTACTTTTAATTCTGCAATTTCAGCCTTTAATTCTTCACGCTGTTGATTGGCATCATTTTGGGACTTTAATATAAAATCCTTCATTGCGTTTAGCGTTTCTTGGATTGTCTGAAGTGATGGTTGTGCTTCTGCCTTCTCTCTCTCTTTTTCTTTAGCAAACATACTTGCTGTTACACTTTGATGTACAGGTGATGCCAAAGGAGAAATTTGTGGAGATGTTGATGAAGTTAATGTTTGTTTTTTGATTGTCTTTGTGTACGTAGAAGTACTCAACATCCTATTTTGAAAATAGTTGATATCTGTTTGATGTTATTTTGTTTTTATATAGGAATCAAATACGTGCAATCTTTCCGCCAAAAAATTCACCAATATTATAAATCTTGTTTTAAAAATTTACTAAAATCCAATAAACTCTGAATCAATTAAAAATTCCGTAATTAATACTAAATTAATTATTAAGTCACCTTAATTATAGAAAAAATTCAACAACAATAATTCATTCAAAGTAAAATCTTAATGTCTAATTTTAAAATCTATGAATATAATATTTAGACAAATGTACTAGAAAAATAATTTAAAAAGGAAAAAAACCCAGCTTATTTTATAATTATCAATCAATATGCTTAATACTAAATACTCAATAGAGAGGGGAAAACAAATATATCTTAGGCACTCAATAAAATCTAGAAAAGGAGAGAGAGATTATTCACTCTGTCACCCCTTAATTAATTTCTTTAAATACCTTATCTAAATTTATACCAAAAGGATTATCAAATTTTATGCAAAAAGAAGGATATTAAAAATACAATTAGGGATCATAAAAACACCACACCAAGGGGAGGGGAAGAAAAAGAAGTTATTAGCAATTCATTATATTAATAATAGTACAGTAATAAAATCCCCCAATCAGTATATTAAAGGAAACCAAAGTAAGAAAGCTAATATATCAATATTATACTTATAAATTATACTTATAAGTTCCAAAATGAGATGAGTCTCTTGTTAATTGTGGGTTGAATATGAAATTTTCTTCTAAAGTCCATTGATCTCCAATTAATGATACTGTAAATTAGTCCCGAGGAAAGAAAGAAATATTCCAAATTCCAAAGCAAAAAATTAAACGCAGTTAATCCATCAAAGTTCAGATATAATGTTTGTAATTGAAATATTTATAATCCAATCCATTGATCAATCTGTGATAAAATAATTACTTGTAATCCAGTTCCAAGTTGTAATCCAATAAATCCGTTTTAAAAATATAACCCCCCAAGTGACATAAATGGCAAGGAAAGGGGGGGGAAGAACCTTTCCCTTTTTCCTTTTTTCTTCAGGTAAAGACGTTGGTAATATCGCAAGTATTTCAAATTAATTGAAAGTAGAAGGACAGGGAACGAAGAAATCAATCAGTATGAATCAGTATAAAATTCATTTATTCACCAATTTCGTTTCAGTTTTTCCTTTAATTCTCTTCGAAAATAAAAGTGTAGTTCGTAAACCTTCCGCTGCAGAGTCAGAAAAAGAAAGCCTAGATTTCCAGCTTCATTTTCTTCTTACAGCCAATTTAAAAATTTCAAAATCTTAAAGCCTTACATTCACACCCCCTCGAAGCCTCTTCAGGGGTGGATTCTGTTCTTTCCGGTCTTTAAATCTTTAAGTCTTAATTTTCACTCTGATATTCAAAGAAACGATAGTGTAGAAAACTAGATCCGGCAAAGCCTTGTCAGCATAAGGATATGATTTCTTTTCTTTGCAAACTTTTTTTTTCACCTTCTATTTTAAACTTTATCTTATTCCCCCCTTCCAGAGAAAATTTATCATGTAAATAAATTTATACCTTGGATTCTTTTTTTCTAATGTCTCCTTTTCCTGCAATGATGAAATTAGATTTATTTCTCCTTCTTTTATCTTCTTCGCTTCCCACTGTTGAGGTCAGGCTGCTATGGCCAATACCTCCTCCTGAATGGAGGCTCGGTTTCCACACTCCAAAGCCGCGGGATGTTCCTATCCCCTTCGGGACCCCCACGACGGCCCCTCGAGGACAGGAGAACCCCCTTTTCTAGGATCGGTCCATCCGGGCCTGATCCGATCGCTGGGGATGACCTTTGGAGGGGTGAAGGGGACTTCAGAGACAGAGCCCTGTGCTGAAGCCTCTGCGGCAGCCCCGGTCCAAACCGGAAGTCCAGTGTGGGACGTTATTATAAACCCCTGAATTCGTCAATCTTCCCCATTAAAGAATACAAACGCTGGTTCCTTCTCTGATTCCTATTCTTCTGGGGACAATTGCATACAAAATGACCTTCCTGTCCACAGGCAAAACATTGTTTATTTTCTGTAACCAGGGGCCTCCACCACAAAGGCCTCACTCTGCCAGTCAAGCCAGATGTTATATTGAGCCTCCCTTTCCCAGTCTCTCTCTTTTCTTGTGTTTTATCAGCCTTCAATACTGATGCCATTAATTGCACCTTCTGCCTACTCTTGGCCTTCTCCCTATTTACCTTTTGTGCAGCTTTTGATAACTTTGTGATATCTGCACTTACCCTATGTTCCAATTTCTGAATCTTTTTTTTGTATATCTGGCCATGAATTTGTTACAAACTGCATCTTAAGCAAAGCCTCATATTCTGCACTGCCTGGAGCCAGACCAGAGTATTTATTCAAACTGTTCTTAATTCTGTACAAAAAAATCAAAAGGGGTATCATCCTTATGCTGACCCACCTCAAAAGCTTTTTTCAAATTAGTCCCTTGTGGCACCGCAGTTCAAACACTATTATAATCCTCTTTAAATCCTCCAATTGTCTTCTACCCTCCTGCATATTCACATCCCACTCAGGATCCACTAATGGAAATTTAATTTCTGCAGCCACTGGATTCACTATTCCTGTCTGTGACTTTGTCCAATAATTCATGGCAGCGGTACGGATCTGAGTCCTTTCTTCTGCAGTGAATAAATAAATCAAAATGTCCTGCAACTCTGCAAAGGGGTACACATTAGGCCCCAGAAACAAATTCAAAAAGTCTGCTGTCCAATAGGATCACTATTCAAATTTGGCATAACCAGTTTATAGTTACGTAAATCAGAGGAGGTCAAGGGAACATTAACAAAGGTCGTAATGGCCTCACCTGCTGCATTCAGACCACTCGGTAATTCCCTTAAAGGTAGAACCCTAGCTTTTGACCTAGTAACCCGATCAGAAGGGGAGGGTAATGTGATACGAGGTTTGACATCTGCCCTCCCAGGAGACCCAGCAACCGCAGCCTGAATATCAAAACCAGCGTCCTGGCCATATTCTGGGGGAGAGGATGGGCAGAGGGGGTATTTCAAAGGGTCCCAGCCTTTTCTATCTTCCCCTTTTTCATAAAATATTGTTGCACTCCTCCCAGCCACCCCCAGGGGTCCCTCCCAGCTGACAAAATTCCAGGGAATGACATAGGGAATTTGATTAACCAGCCCTTTTGCTTCAAGCACTTTTCTTAAAGCTGCAATCCAATATGGATGAGAATTCCCATATTTATTCCACCTATAATTTGGTTTTATTAAAATGTGCTTGGGCCACACCCTAGTACAATATCTTATCATAAGAACCTTGTACAAATTCTTAGTATTGTTGTGGTTGGCTCTGACCCAGCTCCTTCCCCAAGGAATGTGGAGGTGGATGTGGGGGGAACATACACATGCCACAGGTCTGTTTTGATCCCGATAGAATCTCCCAACGAAGGCTCCTCTGTTGAAGGAAGCATGAGTAGCAGGGAAGGGGGCCGTTTGGCAGACAGCCCAGGAGGAGATCAATCATCCTTATCATCCCTGGATTCTGAACAAGAACTTATGACAGATCCACGCATGTGTAGAGTGATGCATAGCAGAGAACAACTGAAGGATTATTACAGAGGATAAGTGAGGCCACCTGTGGTTGGGTGGGGCTGCGGTAATTAGTGCTACAGATAAAAAGAACAGTGTGCTGGTTTAGCCTTGTGGAAGTTTATCTGATTCATAGTTTGTCAAGATCGTGGTTTTGCTGTTTCCCTGTTCAAGACTGTGTGTGGACTTTCTGGACTTTGGAATTTGGACTCAATTTCCCAGTTACTGGGTGACAAATTGGATTGCATTTAACCTGTGCCTTGTATGTACCAGAAACTCCCTTTGACGTTTAAAAAGGGAGTTTTTTCTGCTTTTCTGTTGATAAAGACTTTTGGTTTTCTTTCTATCATGTGGTGTGTGTCTTTCTGAACTAACTACCCTGTAATTACGGGTGGTTGAGACACGCCGGCAGAAGAGAATAAACTTCCACACACACCCAGACACACACCGTTCCAGAGTGAAGTGTTTTGGATTGTTTGCTTCTCTTTTTTCTGGCATTTATCTGATTATGGCTGCTGGTATGGCAGAAATGCAAGCAGTCTTCAATGCTTTGAGGATGGAAATCAAAGCTTTAACACAGACAGTGCTACAGTTACAGAACCAGGTGGATATATTATCTCATCAGCCTGTCATTCCACAGGTGCAGCCAACAGCTCCTGCCCCACAGTCACTACCAATGAGGAAATGCTTTGTGGCTCTGCCTGAAAAATTCTGGGGCGACAGACGCATGTTTGCACCTTTCCTCAGTCAAGTGCAGTTGTTTATTAATGCACAACTGCCCCATTTTCCAAGAGATGCAGAGAAGGAGGCGTTCCTCTGCTTCCTGGGTGTCTCCATTTCTGGACAGAGATGATCCGATACTGCAGGATTATACCACCTTTTGCGCCCAGTTGTGATGGCAGTTTTTGGATCCGGTGCGGGAGCAGACGGCCACGAGAGCATTGAAACAGCTGAAACAAGGTTCGTGCCCATTAGTGAATATTTAAGTGACTTTCGTAGCCCCAGTGGACAGGTCCCGTGGAATGAGGCCGCCTTGATGGAGGCATTTCAGGATGGCTTGTCAGAGACAATGCTTGATGAGCTGGTGCACGAGGCTCTGCCGGGCACCCTGGATGAGCTGGAGCAGCATTGTTTGGCCATTGAGGCTTGGCTGCTGGCTCGAGAGGTGCGCTGGGCTGGATGGTCCTCCCCCCGCATTTCAGGTGTCACGCCAGTGCCTGCTCCATGGCAGGGGTATCCGGTATGCCCATACTGACCCAGGTTCCTGTACCCCATCGCTTCCTCCCTGCCCTGCCTCCTCGTCTAGCGGATTGTGCCCCTGCTGGGGAGCCCATGGAGGTGAACTTCGTGCGATCCCGTGTGTCCCTGGAGGAGAGAAAGCAGCAACGTGTAACAGGCCGGTGCTTCTATTACGGAGGGGCAAGTCATTTCGCGAATGTCTGTCCCTGCAAACGAAGGAGCACAGTTGCTGCCAGTTTCAAAAAAAAAAATCAATTTATATAATTACACAATTTATATCTTATATTTTATATATTTATATATATAATTTTAGTGTTTTAGTGTTTTTAAATTGCTATTAATTGCTATTTTAAATTGTTATTAATTTAATCGATTTTTAATACAATTGGGGGTTCTAAATTAATGGATGATTGGGATAAATATACTTTTGGGTATGAGTGGAATGACTAGTACAATTGGGTTGGTGGGGGTGGGTGGGGTTATGGTATGGAACAACTTCAAACGCCAACAAAGATGTGACAAATGAGGATATCTTGGGGCAACAATTTAACACCCCCCCCCGCCCCCGTATGGCACCAGTGGGTGAGAGCCGCTGGGGGCCAAGGGGAGACTAAAATGAGGATTATTGCCATTGTTACCGCTTGTTATTCCACCAACCCCCTTTCCCCCCCTCCCCTCTTAATCTTAATCTTGATCGTTGTGAACCATCCTTGAAGAACTATGCCCCCTTGTGGATTGATTGAAGAACTACGCCACCTTGTGGATTGATTTAAAAGACAGTTACAAGACAGTAGATTTAAGACCAAGACTCTCTGAATTAGACTTAAGACCTAAGACCTATGAAGACCAAAAAACATCACACCTGGACTGATTGATTGCTGATGGTTAAATAATGTTTAAGACCTGATTTTACACCACCAAAAAATCAATTTATATAATTACACAATTTTTATCTTATATTTTATATATTTATATACATTTTTTAGTGTTTTAGTGTTTTTAAATTGCTATTAATTGCTATTTTAGATTGTTATTAATTTAATCGATTTTTAATAGGGAGGTTTCTAAATTAATGGATGATTGGGATAAATATACCTGTGGATATGAGTGGAATGACTGGTATGATTGGGTTGGTGGGGGTGGATGGGGTTATTGTATGGATGAGACGATTGATAATAGTATGGATGATAGATTTGGCCCACCTGACGCTCGGGAGACAGGAGAGGAAGGGGCACCGATCTCTGGGGTGGCAGAGGGTCGGAATATTTCAGTGTTGCTGGGGAGAGGCAGATATGGAGGGGGCCACAGAGTTAGCCGTTCCAGGGGAACGAGGGATCGTTGCTTAATAACGGTCCCTTGTTCTGGCTCTGTGAGCCCAATCTTGGGTACTGGTGATGAGTGTAACTCTGGCCCTGGGCTCAGGTTGCTGCTGCTTAATGCCAGGTCGGTGGTAAATAAAGCTCTCCTCATCCGGGATCTGATCCTGGATGAGGAGGCCGACCTGGCATGTATTACTGAAACCTGGCTGGGCCCAGAGGGAGGTGTTCCTCTCTCTGAAATTTGCCCAGCCGGGTTTCAGATATGGCATCAACCTCGACCCCAGGGAAGGGTGGGAGGAGTGGCTATTAGAGCCAGGGAGAGCCTTTGCCTACGTAGACTCATTGCTCCGGAAATTGCAGGTTGCGAGTCTCTCTTGATGAAGTTGGAGTTAGGGATTCAGGTGGGCTTATTTCTCACGTACCTGCCTCCCAGCTGCGTGTCAAAAGCCCTGCCTGTGCTACTCGAGGAGGTAGCCGAGTTGGCGGTGGAGTTCCCCGGACTCATTGTCCTGGGGGACTTCAATCTGCCATCACTTGGCGAAACCTCTGGATTGGCACAGGAGTTCATGGCCACCATGACAGCCATGGACCTGACTCAAGTAGTACAGGGTCCGACTCACAAGGGAGGGCACGCACCTGACATGGTATTCCTTTCCGAGCAATTGAGTAATGGTCTGAGACTAAGGGGCTTAGAAGCATTGCCTTTGTCATGGTCAGACCATTTTCTACTACGGCTTGACTTCCTGGCTCCAATCCTTCCCCGCAGGGAGGCGGAACCAATGAAGATGTTCCGCAGCAGACACCTGATGGACCCAGAGGGCTTTCAGATGGCGCTTGGGGTTATTCCAGAGGCACTCGTCCACAGTTCGGCGGAGTCTCTTGCGGAGGCCTGGAATAGGGCTGTGGCGGAGGCTTTTGACCGGATTGCGCCTTTGCGACCTCTCCGTGGTGCTAGACCCCGTAGAGCCCCATGGTTCAACGTAGAGCTCCGGGAGTTGAAACGCCAAAAGAGATGTCTAGAGAAGCGATGGAGGAAGAGTAGGTCTGAATCTGATCGAACACTTGTAAGAGCTTTTATTAAGACTTTCAAAGTGGTGCTCAAGGCGGCAAGATGCGCGTACCATGCCACCTTGATTGCATCAGCGGAATCCCGCCCGGCCGCTCTGTTTAGGGTAACCCGCTCCCTTCTTAACCAATACAAACTCAAACTCAGCCCAGACAAGACAGAGTGGCTGTGGGTCTTGCCTCCCAAGGACAATTCCATCTGTCCACCCATTACCCAGGGGGGGAACTACTGACCCCCTCAGAGAGGGTTTGCAACTTGGGCGTCCTCCTCAATCCTCAGCTGACATTGGAACATCATCTTTTGGCTGTGGCGAGGAGGGCGTTTACCCAGGATCGTCTGGTGCACCAGTTGCGGCCCTATTTGGACAGGGAGTCATTGCTCACAGTCACTCATGCCTCCATCACCTCGAGGTTCGATTACTGCAACGCTCTCTACATGGGGCTACCTTTGAAAAGTGTTCGGAAGCTTTAGATCATGCAGAATGCGGCCGCGAGAGCCATCTTGGGGCTCCCTAGATTCGCCCACGTCTCTGCAATACTCCGTGGCCTGCTCTTGCTGCCAATCGGTTTCCGGTCACAATTCAAAGTGTTGGTAATGACCTTTAAGGCCCTACATGGCATTGGGCCAGAATACATCCGGAACCACCTTCTATCGCACGAATCCCAGCAGCCAATAATGTCCCACAGAGTTGGCCTTCTCCGGGTCCCATCAACCAAACAATGTCGTTTGGCAGGCCCCAGGAGAAGAGCATTCTCTGTGGTGGCCCTGGCCCTCTGGAATCAACTCCCCCCAGAGATTAGAAAGGCCCCCACCCTCCTTGTCTTTTGCAAATTACTCAAGACCCACCTTTATCGCCAGGCATGGGCGAGTTAAGATATTCCTTCCCCCTAGGCCATTACAAGTTATGCATGGTATGTTTGTGTGTATGTCTGGTTTTATAATACGGGTTTTTAGTTGTTTTATTAATTGGATTGTTACATGCTGTTTTTTATCATTGTTGTTAGCCGTCCTGAGTCTGCAGAGAGGGGCGGCATACAAATCCAATAAATAATAATAATAATAATAATAATAATAATAATAATAATAATAATAATAATAATAATAATTATTATTATTATTATTATTATTATTATTATTATTATTATTATTATTATTATTATCCAAAGTATCTTTAACCGATAAAATGCCAGCCCGACCTAGCATTGCCACCAAGCCGGGCCGCCCTCGTTTCCTGACTGCACATCCGGCGGGGAAACCAGGGGCATGAAGACAGCCATCAAGGAATCCAGAACTATGTTGGGAACATGAGTTGATGACTCTGGGACCTGTCCTGCAAGAGTCAGCATGGCAACACAAGGACCAGGAAGATTTATTTATTTATTTATTATTTAGATTTGTATGCCGCCCCTCTCCGAATACTCGGGGCGGCTCACAGCAAGATAGAACAAATCATAAATAATCCAAATAACTTTAAAATATTTAAAGATTTAAAAGAACCCCATATACTAACAGATACACACACAAGCATACCATGTATAAATTGAACATGCCCGGGGGAGGTGTTTCAATTCCCCCATGCCTGACGGCAAAGGTGGGTTTTAAGGAGTTTACGGAAGGCAGGAAGAGTAGGGGCAGTTCTAATCTCTGGGGGGAGTTGGTTCCAGAGAGCCGGTGCCGCCAAAGAGAAGGCTCTTCCCCTGGGGCCCGCCAACCGACATTGTTTAGTTGACGGGACCCGGAGAAGGTTGTTGAGAAGGTGGTGGTGCTTCAAATCCAGTAGTCCTTAGAAGAAGCCGATTATCTAGGTCCTCAGCAGTCTGGATTCAGGCCCGGCTACAGCACGGAAATTGCTTTGGTGGCACCGATGGATGATCTCTGGCAGGCCCGGGACAGGGGCTTGTCCTCTGTCCTGGTGCTTCTTGACCTCTCAGGAGGGCGGGAATAGGAGGGGGGTTTTCCCCTCCTCTCTTGGGTTTTCCTTCTCTGCCTGGGGAAAGCTCCATGTATCTATGTGGTCCCGGGATGAAGTAAAGTATTGGCAGCTGCCGGCACACATGAGGGAGTGGTGAGTATAAGCCATCTGGAGTTTTTTTTTACATTGAACTGATGTGTGTGTGAATGTGGCACTATAGGAATGAACATATTTCTTTTTTGGGTTCTTTCCTTGTGTCTGTATTGCTTTGATGCATCAAAGCAATACAGTGCTTACTACAGATAAGAATCTTAACCCAGCTGAATTCTTATCTGGAATAAGACAAGAGTGGAATGATATAGAAGTGACTGTGGAAGTGACTGATTTGCAGACAAAAGTACATGCAGATTTGAATAGAAGGTGGAGTGAATCTATTCATTGATGGCTCATCCCGTGTGGAAGATGGAAAATGGAAGAATGGATATGCTGTAGTGAATGGTGATACAAATGAAGTATTGGAATCTGGGAAACTCCCTACAGAATGATCAGCTCAAACATGTGAGGTATTTGCTTTGTTGCAAGCTTTAAAATTGTTAAGAAATACAGTGGGAAATGTATATACCAACTCGAAGTATGCATTTGGAATATTGCATACTTTTGGGAGGATTTGGATGGAAAGAGGCTTAATAATGAGCAAAGGAAAAGAATTAAAACAAGTGGAACTTATAAAAGCTGTGTTGCATGAAGCTGAAGGCCCTAAACAATTAGCCATAATACAAGTTGAGGCCCATAGGAAGGGAACTTCAAAGTTAATACAGGGAAACAAACTAGCTGATGAAGCAGCTAAGAAGGCAGCGAGAGGGGATAGGGAAGTAACAGTAATGGTTCTGATTCTGACTTTGGAATGGGATGTTACTCTGATATTTATGAAGGATGAGGAGAATGAAATGATAAAAGATGGGGCAATGGAAATAAATGGGAAATGGTATATGAGTAATGGTTCGCAATTAGTGAACAAACCAGTTAACAGGAATATATTAGAAAGGGTACATGAAGGATCACATTGGGGAACACAAGCATTGGTAGATTTTATAAAATGTAAATATGTTTGCCAGGGAATTTATGTTATTGCTATGCAAATTGTGCGCAAATGTATACATTGTATACGAATTAACAGAAAAATAATAAGGCAACAGGAGAGGGGAGGTCGAGCTTTAGCTGTATGGCCTTTCCAAAGAATTCAATTGGATTATACTGAGCTGCCTCCAGTGGGAACATTAAAATATCTACTTGTAATTGTAGATCATTTGACTGGTTGGGTGGAGGCTTTCCCCTGTGCCCGGGTCAATGTGCAAATGACAATAAAGATACTTTTGGAACAGATAATCCCACGTTATGGATTGGTGGAATCTATTGATAGTGACAGAGGCTCACATTTCACGGCCCAGGTAGTGAGATAGGTAATGCAGTCCTGGGCATTACTTGGGAATATCATTTGGCACATTGCCCAATTAAGTTGGGAAAAGTTGAAAGAAAGAACCAAACAATAAAAACCATGTTGAAAAAATTAATGCTGGAGTTAAAAATGCCATGGATGAAATGTTTGCCTTTAGCATTATTACGCATGCATATAAACCCAAGGAAAGATGTCGGTATCTCCCCATATGAAATGATGTTTGGATTACCTTATACAGGGAGTGAGGGTATGCCTAGAATAGAATTGAAGGATGTGTTTTTAAGACAATATATACAAGGAATGTCGCAGTGTTTTTCTCATTTAAGGTCCAAAGGATTGTTGGCGCAAACTCACCTACTTGATTTCCAAGTGCATGATATAAGAAGTGGTGATTGGGTCCTGGTTAAAGCCTTGAAGGAACAAAAACTGCAATCTGTTTGGGAAGGACCTTTTGAAGTGTTGCTTACAACAGAAAAAAGCAATCCGAACTAGAGAGAGAGGATGAGTTCATCATTCCAGGATTAAAGGACCAGTACCTCCACCAGAAGATTGAGAGAGTTGTGCTGATTTGATAACATCTTCAGAGCCAAAAGGATAAAAACGAAGAAGGGAAAAACAACAGAAAGAACTTTTTATTATTTTTAATAAATGGAATTTTGGGGGGGTGGAACTTTGTATTTGGATAAGTGTGGTTGTTCTGTACACTGCCATAATAGTTATATTAAAGAAAGACCTCACTGAGTGGTTAAAATCCATGCTGTGGAATTCTGTAGATGTAAGTCCCTGAATCCAGGAGATTAGTGTATAAAACACAACGGTATACACAATTTATAATCCGAGAGGGAGGGACTAGTTCACATTAAGAAATAGCAATATGGGTGAAATGCATATAGCTAAACTCATCTTGTGGAAGATCATATTGCATATACAGGTGGGTATGGGAGCAGAGACTGTTTTGCCTAGTTACCCTGTGAAATGGCAGCAGCTTTGTTTCCATACTGAGCTTGAGGAGCAATATGCCCAGATAACAGCAGTCACTTTGGTTGAACATGATGTGGAAATAGAAGCTGGAGTTTGTATACAATCCACTTACAGTGATGGTATGAATATGGGAAGATATCCCCGATGTAACTGTACTTACGATATAGAACGGGGATGGCAGGACGTAGCATATAAAATGGAAGATATATATAGACAATGTTATGAGTATTATGGGAATTATATTCCTTCATATAAGAAGTTTCATATAATAGAAGAAGGATTAATTTTGCCATATCATGAAATTAAGACACCCTCCAAGCTTGTATGTGGCAGTATAGATCTAAGGAAATTGCCTTATACTTGGAGAGGTAGATGTACAATTGGTTATGTAAAGAATGGGAAACAGAGGAAAAAAAGAGAATCGTGGGGACATAGTGAAGAGAGAAGGAAATGTATTCTTAGAACTGATAAAAGTGGCATTGAATAGTGCTTCTTTTTGTGTCAGATATAATACCCACTTGTTTTGTTGGTGTTCTCACACTTGGGCACGATGTGTTTTATTTGCGGCTTACACCCTCCAAGATAGACCAAAGGGGCAGAAGCACCACAGTATGGCTCTTTCAGGCTAGTGATGTGAGATTTTGTCCAGTTTTTGCCCTAACAGTGTATTGGGCTTAGAGGGGGAGGCTCCAGGCCCCCTGTTCTGTCACCGCAATGGGGGGCCGTTAACATGGTTCAAATTTTGGGCAACCACTAAGAAGGCCCTGAGGCAACTGGGGCTGGACCCTATGCAATTTGGCTCACATTCTTTCTAGATCAGAGCAGCTACCTTGGCAGCTGGCACTGGGCTGAGCAAGGAGATTAGGTCCATTGACAGATGGCGCTCTGTGGCCTTCCAATCTTACATTTGCTCTGGTAGGTGAATGGGGGGGGGGGGTGTTTCCAGCAATAACCATCTTTTCACATTGCTCTGTTTCCTCCCTTTTTTCAGATGTTGGTGCTGTGTTTAAACTCAGAGTTCTGGTCTGTGGTCACAGCATGGTCATGTGGGCAGAGAGGAGAGCTTGGAATATGACACCTGGAATGCAATTGGAGCTAGGCCACCAGGCCGAGGTCCAGTGGCTTGGATGGAGGAGTCTACGATGGAGTGGTTTACTCCCGCTGCTTTTCATCAATGGGGCAGTGTAGGAGGGTGTTGGAGTGGTTGGTGATACATCTGGGTGGAAATGATTTGGGCGCAATGTCTGGTGTTGACCTGCTGTGGCATATAATGGTGGACCTTTGGGTCATTAGTGTCTCTTGGCCGAGTACATGTCTGGCATGGTCCAGCATTATCCCTCGACATTTCTGGAGACAGACTAAGGACCCCAAATGGGTAAACAAAGCCAGGAAGAGAGTAAACAGAGTGGTGAAAAAGTGAGTGTTGCAACTTGGTGGTGGGGTGGTTGAGCACCCCGAGGTCAAAGTGTCTAAATTGTGCTTAGACAGGGCCGACAGGGTTCACTTAACACATGAGGGTAATGATCTATTTTTGGGCGACCTGTGAAGGTACCTGCACACATGCATGCAGGAGGGGGAGCAGGGGGCGTAAATTAATAATTCGATCCCTGGAAGGGGAGGAAAGGGGCATAAGCAGCAACTGAGTGATCTACTTTAGGGCACCTCTTGGGAGGTGATGGACAGCCCTTCACCTTAACTACAGGGCTAGGCCGGCCTAGATGGAGGAGGGGAGCCGCCCTTGGGGCTCGCTTTCCAGGGCTACCCAGAGACTGGAGGTGAGCTGTCCCACACACTAAGCGGTGTGGCCCGGAGAATATACCCACTCCCCTTCGCCTGGGCAAGGAGCTTTCACCCTAAAGTTGCTTAGAAATGTTTCAGACAAGAGATTCCACCCCATTCTAGTCTTTTGCACCTCTGCAGGTCATTTAATTACTCAATTAATTAATGAATTTGGAATTTTATAATAAAGTGACTCCTTTTACCTACTATCTGTGTCCGTGTGTTACTCCACCTCCACCGCAATGGACCGTTGACCATTTACCAAGCCGGTGGCATTTGTGGTGGGGAATGGGGAACAAGGAGGCTGCCATGTTGTTGGGCAGGGGTGGGCAGTCTTGTGTAAGGGAGCGAGACTGCCCACATGACATCAAGTGGCGCGCAGGCACCAGTTGTCTTGTGGGCGGGCTGAAGGAGGGAGGTATTTAAGAGGCTTCCTCCTGGCACCACCCCTCTTTGCAGTTGGGAACAGCAGAAAACACCTGCCCTCCCTCCCCATGTTTCAGTATGCTTATATGGGGGGTCGCCTTTTGGGGCAGAGTAGGAATTTTTTGTGGTCAAGGCAAATTGGCTCTGCCATGGCCATTTTTTCGCCTACTCCACACTGCACTGGGAGGGGGGGTTATGGGGGCGTTCTTCCACCTAGTATTAACAACAACCCTTGTGGTCACTTGGGGGACTGGAAGGAGCAGAAAAGGATGTAAGCAGCAACTGTGATCTCCTTTAGGGCATCTTTTGGGAGGTGATGGACAGCCCTTTGCCTTAACTAAAGGGCTAGGCCAGCCTGGGTGAAGGAGGGGGGGCATCCTTGGGGCTTACTGGCCAGGGTTACTCAGAGACTGGGGGCGAGCTGTCCCACACGCCAAGCAGCGTGGCCCGGGGAAGGGGGCAGGGATAAGGTACCCACTCCCCTTCACCCGGGCAAGGAGCTTTTTCCCTAAAGTTGCTTAGAAATGTTTTGGACAAGGGATTCCACCCTATTCTAGTCTTTTGCACCTCTGCAGGTCATTTAATTACTCAATTAATTAATTAATTAATTGGAATTTTATAATAAAGTGACCCCTTTTATAATAAAATGACCTCCCCAAGCCCCTGATGCCCCAACTGACTGCCAGAAACCTACCGGAGTGCTGAAAACTCAACAACGAAGCCCTGAGGCTCAGCCAAGGAACGGATTCCTCCCGGAACACCAAAGCCCATCTGAAAAAGCCCAAAGCCCAGCAGATCACCTGTTCCCACTTGGAGCTTCAAAAGCCAGCTAAAAAAGCCCCGATACCCTGCTAATTCATCTCCAACCCCCATACACCAATAGAGCAAGCCTTCAGGAGCCCCCACTAATACAGAGGACTGACTGGCAGCCACCATTACTAGGGAGCAGACCACGTGGCTCCAAAGCGTAAAAAGACCACATGACCTTGTTTAAAGATTTTTAAACTAAACTGATGAGATCACGAGGCTCCAAGAAGAATCAACTTGACCACGTGACCTTGAACATCTCCCAACCCTCAAAGAGTACCCACTTACACCAAAGCCAGAGGATTATGAACAAATAACACCCATTAAGACAACCTAAACAAAAGGACTTTTGATTATAGACAAAACTCTTTACACACACTCACACACACAACTTGCAACAAACCACCTTCCATACAGATTTCGGACTTTGAACACATCACCCTACACCCCACCCCCCCACACACAACTCGCCTCAAACAACACACAATTTCACACATGGATAAACAAGAAGCAGACGCTATTGTGACTTGCAGACTATGTTCAATGTATGCTCTTCTACCCACAAACCTCCCAAACTTTATATGTACCAAATGTAAACTGATCAAACTACTGGAAGAAAAAGTAGAAGAACAAGAAAAAAAATGAACACCCCTAAAACAAGCAACTTAAATGAGAAACCCCAAAGCCCACCAAAAGAACAATCACTAATTGAGCATAACAATGACCAACCAACCCCCAAATGAACTAATTCCTCAGAAGAAGGAAACAACTGGAAGTACGTAACCCACATAAAAAACCCTTAAACCAAATACAAAACCTACCCCACCCATGCCCAACCCCACTGGCCAGAAACAACAGATACCAAGGACTCCCAGCAGAAGAAAACAAACAGGCAAATGATAAAGAACCACCAGCAACAACTCCCCAAAAAACAGCACCACCAGACACCACCACAACAAAAAAAGAACTGCCCAAACAACCCCAGACTAAAAGAAGAAGAAGAGTACTCATAATTGGCAATTCAATCCTCAAAGGAACAGAACCAGCCATTTGCAGGCCAGACATCCAAACCCAAGAAGTACGCTGCCTCCCCAGAGCCAAAATCTCTGACATAACAGATAACATAAGCAAACTAATCAAACCAACTGACTACTACCCCCTACTAGTATTCCATGTGGGAACAAATGACACAAGAAAGGGTTTGAAATCAATAATGAGAGACTATGACCAACTGGCCAATAAAATCAAGGACATAAGTGAACAAGTAGTGTTTTCATCAATACTACCTAAAAGAGGAAGGCACCCAGCTAGTGCACAAAAAATTCCACAACTGAACCACTGGCTAAAACAATGGTGTCGCCAAAGAAACTTTGGATTCTTCGATCATGGATTCCACTTTCTCCAGGAGAGCCTTATAGCAAGGGATGGGCTACACCTCACCAAAACTAGAAAGAATATCCTTGGAAACCGACCGGCCCAACTTGTTAGGAGGGCATTAAACTAAAACTGTGTGGGGTGAGTGACCATAAGCTGGAACCTCCAGGAAACAGCTCCAAACAAGGACCCACAACCAACTCGACAAGCAACAAAACAAAGAGGGAAGGGAAGAGAGACACACCCACATGCCAACCAAAAGACACCAAGGTCTCACCCAGAACCAGGCACAAAGAACTCAAATGCCTGTACACAATTGCACAAGCCTGGGGAAGAAACAGGACCAATTGGAAGCAGTTACGCACGAGAGTGAATATGATCTAATCGGAATAACAGAAATCTGGTAGGATGAAACAAATGACTGGAACACACAGATAAAGGGCTATAAACTATTCAAGAAAAATAGATCACACAAGAAAGGAGGTGGAGTAGCACTATACATAAAAGACCACTACACTGCCACTGAATTACATCCAACCAAAGAAGACAACCCCCTAGAAAGCATATGGTTAACATAAAAGAAAAAAACTGCAACACTACAATAGGAGTATACTACAGACCAAACCAAACTGAAACAATGCACAACCTCTTCACAAGCCAATTAACAAAAATATGCAAAAAGCACAGCACAATAATAATGAGGGACTTTAACTACCCTGACATTAACTGGAATACCAACTCAGCACCAAGCGGAACATCCAATAGATTCCTAACCTGTCTCGCAGACAACTTCCTCTCCCAAAAAGTGGAAACAGGAAACAGAGGGACTGCAATACTAGACTTAATACTCACGAACAGGGAAGAAATGATAGAGGGAATTGAAGTAGAAGGGATGTTGGGTGAGAGTGACCACGTTATCCTAAAATACAACATAATACAATCATTAGCTGCTGGACCCGACACCACTATAGTCCCAAACTTCAGAAAAGCGGACTTTAATATGCTCAGAGACAATCTGGGAAAAATCCCCTGGAAGGAAGTTCTAAAGGGTAAAACCACAGAGGAAGCCTGGGAGATCCTAAAAAATACTATCAAAGATGCCCAAATCAACACAATCCCTATGAAAAAGAAAAACAAGACAACTAAATATAAACCAGCATGGCTAAACAAAGACATCACAGACAACTTGAAAGAAGAAAAGGCCAAATACAAAAAATGGAAAGAAGGACACACAACCAAAGCAGAATTTCAACAAACAGCCAGAATCTGTAAACAAAAAATAAAAAAAGCAAAGGCCCAACATGAACAATATCTTGCAGTGAAAGTGAATGATAACAAAAAAAGCTTCTTCCAGCACATAAACAATAAGAAGAAAATCAAGGAAACAATTGTCACACTAAAAAATGAAGATGGTAAAGAAATCACCGATAACATAGATAAAGCACATATGCTCAATGCCTACTTCGTATCAGTCTTCACACGGAAAGGAACCACCAACCAACCCGCAACTTAACTGCAACAAACTGAACTCAACATAAATAAAAACACAATAAGGGACCTCTTGTGGGAGCTCAATGAGTATAAATCACCAGGACCAGACAGACTACACCCCAGAGTCCTAATAGAGTTGGCAGACACTATTGCGGAACCATTACTCCTTATCTATCAAAAATCCTGGAACACAGGAGACTTACCGGAAGACTGGAAATGAGCAAATGTAGTCCCCATCCACAAAAAAGGAAAACAAAAACAGACCCAGGAAACTACAGACCAATCAGTCTGACTTCTGTACCTGGAAAAATACTGGAGAAAATAATCAAAAAACAGCTCTGCCACTACCTTGAAACAAACAAGATAATAACCAACAGCCAACATGTGTTTGTCAGAAACAAATCATGCCAAACCAATCTCATATCATTCTTCAATACCATAACCAAATAAGTAGACCAATGCAATGCTGTAGACCTAATATACTTGAACTTCAGCAAAGCTTTTGACAAGGTAGACCATAATCTCCTAATCCACAAATTAGAAAAATACGGGATAGATTACAATACATGTAGATATATAAGCAGTTGGCTGACCAACCGCACCCAACGAATTGTCCTCAACGGCTCCAAATCCACATGGAAGAAGGTAGGCAGTGGGGTACCACAGGGTTATCCTAGGCCCTATGCTCTTCAACATTTTCATCAATGACCTAGATGAGGGAATAGAGGGGGAACTAATCAAATTTGCAGATGACACTAAGGTGGCAGGGATTTCCAACACCCTAAAGGATAGGCTCCAAATACAGAAGGACATAGATTGATTATTAATGTGGGCCGAAAACAACAAAATGATGTCCAATGTTGAGAAAAGCAAAGTCCTTCACCTAGGTAAAAAAAAAACTAGACACACATACAGTCTGGGAGGAACCCTGCTTAGCATTAGTGACTGTGAAAGGGACCTTGGAGTCTTGGTGGATAACCAACTAAATATGAGCCAGCAATCTGCAGCAGCGGCTAAAAAAGCCAACGGAATCCTAAGCTGCATCAATAGATGCATACATTCCAAGATTAGGGAGGTATTAATACCACTCTATTATGCCCTAGCCAGACCTCACCTGGAGTATTGCTGGTTTCCACACTTCAAAAGAGACATCGAAACTCTGGAGAAGGTGCAAAAAAGAGCAACCAAAATGATTAGGGGACTCGAAACCAAGACTTACGAAGAGAGATTGAGAGAACTGGGCATGGACAGCCTAGAAAAAAGAAGGTCTAGAGGGGACATGATAGCAGTTTACAGATACTTGAGGGGTTGCCACGGTGAGGAGGGGGTCTCTTTATTCCCCAGGGCACCAGAGGGCCGGATGAGGAACAATGGTTGGAAGCTGACGAAGGAGAGATTCAACCTGGAAATAAGGAAGAACTTCCTGATGGTCAGAGCGATCAACCAATGGAACTGCCTGCCAGGGGAGGTGGTGAACTCCCCAACTCTGGACACCTTCAAGAGGAGATTGGACTTCCATTTGGCTGGGGTGCTGTAGGGTTTCCTGCTCAGGCAGGGGGTTGGACTCGATGACCTAACGGTCCCTTTCAACTCTATTAATAAATAAATAAATAAATAAATAAAAAGAGCAACCAAAATGATAAGGGGACTAGAAACCAAGACATACGAAAAGAGGTTACAGGAACTGAGAATGGATAGCCTTGAGAAAAGAAGGGCCAGGGGGGACATGATAGCAGTCTACAGGTACTTGAGGGGTTGCCACAGAGAGGAGGGGGTCACCCTGTTTTCCAGGGCACCAGAGGCTAGACGAGGAACAACGGTTGGAAGCTGACCAAGGAGAGATTCAACCTGGAGATAAGGAAGAACTTCCTGATGGTCAGAGTGATCAAGCAGTGGAACGGCCTGCCAGCGGAGGACATTTTCAGGACATTTTCAAAAGGAGATTGGATTGCCATATGTCTGGGGTGGTGTAGGATTTCCTGCTTGGGCAGGGGGTTGGACTCGATGGCATGCAAGGTCCCTTTCAACTCTAATAATAATAAATAAATAAATAAATAAATGAATAAATGAATGAATTAAAAAAATGTCATTGGACTCCTGTCAGAGCTGGGTGGGAACCTATGACTGGACATATTGGCCCATGTGATTTGAGAGACTGGGGGGGGGAATCCCATTCTTTAACTATACCTATGCACTGGAATAATTTAGACCTAGTTTCATCTTTCCAAGATCCGATATGATGTACTCAATAAAGAGATTCTTGAAACTGAGCCAAGTTTCAGAGTCCTGACTTCCTCAAGTTCATTACTCGGCACAATGATACACACAATTAACATAAAAATATACAACATTTAAACATTAAATAAGAACCATATATTTAAAATTGCATTAAAATTCAATTAACAGATGGAAAAGAAGGAAGCAAAGTATGCATAGAAAGGACATAGATTCTAACTAACCCACTTACCACCTCCAAGATTCCAGTTCCCCCTTGGAGCATCAAGTCAGCTGATAGAGTCAGATTTTCAAGCCCTTTCAGAAGGCCAAAAGGGATTATGAAGATCACACACCATTAGAACTTGTTTAGTCCAGATTGTTATGATTATCCCTTATCAAATAAAGATTCAGTTTGATTTATAAACAGAAACCATTCTTTATGGAACAAAGGCGTGGAGATGGCGTCGTCGTCTGGCGGAGCCTCGCGGAGAATGCAACCTTCGTGGGAGAGGAGAAGAGAGGAGTCGGGGGAATGCCGAGCCACTGCTGTGGGGGTGCCGAGGGAGAGCTGAGTGAGAGCGCGGCACCGGAAAAAACAACTAGCTGGTGCAGAAGATGGCGGCGGGACCGGATGGAGGACGGAGGGTTGCAGTGCCGGGAAGGAAGAGATGAGAGGAGCCGAGGGGAGTTGAGAGGAGTCGAGTCCCTGCTGAGCTAAACTCCCAGCCCGACTCCGGTGGGTGAGAGGTCCGGTGTCGGGATGGTGGTGACCGGGAGGGATGGAGACTACGTGGGGGAGACAGCGGAAGGAATGGAGTCCAGTGGCGGAGAACAACTTCAAACGCCAACAAAGATGTGACAAATGAGGATATCTTGGGGCAACAATTTAACACCCCCCCCCGCCCCCGTATGGCACCAGTGGGTGAGAGCCGCTGGGGGCCAAGGGGAGACTAAAATGAGGATTATTGCCATTGTTACCGCTTGTTATTCCACCAACCCCCTTTCCCCCCCTCCCCTCTTAATCTTAATCTTGATCGTTGTGAACCATCCTTGAAGAACTATGCCCCCTTGTGGATTGATTGAAGAACTACGCCACCTTGTGGATTGATTTAAAAGACAGTTACAAGACAGTAGATTTAAGACCAAGACTCTCTGAATTAGACTTAAGACCTAAGACCTATGAAGACCAAAAAACATCACACCTGGACTGATTGATTGCTGATGGTTAAATAATGTTTAAGACCTGATTTTACACCACCAAAAAATCAATTTATATAATTACACAATTTTTATCTTATATTTTATATATTTATATACATTTTTTAGTGTTTTAGTGTTTTTAAATTGCTATTAATTGCTATTTTAGATTGTTATTAATTTAATCGATTTTTAATAGGGAGGTTTCTAAATTAATGGATGATTGGGATAAATATACCTGTGGATATGAGTGGAATGACTGGTATGATTGGGTTGGTGGGGGTGGATGGGGTTATTGTATGGATGAGACGATTGATAATAGTATGAATGATAGATTTGGCCCACCTGACGCTCAGGAGACAGGAGAGGAAGGGGCACCGATCTCTGGGGTGGCAGAGGGTCGGAATATTCCAGTGTTGCTGGGGAGAGGCAGATATGGCAGGGGCCACAGAGTTAGCCGTTCCAGGGGAACGAGGGATCGTTGCTTAATAACGGTCCCTTGTTCTGGCTCTGTGAGCCCAATCTTGGGTACTGGTGATGAGTGTAACTCTGGCCCTGGACTCAGGTTGCTGCTGCTTAATGCCAGGTTGGTGGTAAATAAAGCTCTCCTCATCCAGGATCTGATCCTGGATGGGGAGGCCGACCTGGCATGTATTACTGAAACCTGGCTGGGCCCAGAGGGAGGTGTTCCTCTCTCTGAAATTTGCCCAGCCGGGTTTCAGATATGGCATCAACCTCGACCCCAGGGAAGGGGGGGAGGAGTGGCTATTATAGCCAGGGAGAGTCTTTGCCTACGTAGACTCATTGGTCCGGAAATTGCAGGTTGCGAGTCTCTCTTGATGAAGTTGGACTTAGGGGTTCAGGTGGGCTTATTTCTCATGTACCTGCCTCCCAGCTGCGTGTCAAAAGCCCTGCCTGTGCTACTCGAGGAGGTAGCCGGGTTGGCGGTGGAGTTCCATGGACTCATTGTCCTGGGGGACTTCAATCTGCCGTCACTCGGTGAAACCTCAGGGTTGGCACAGGAGTTCATGGCCACCATGACAGTCATGGACCTGACTCAAGTAGTTCAGGGTCCGACTCACAAGGGAGGGCATGCACCTGACATGGTATTTCTTCCCGAGCAATTGAGTAATGGTCTGAGACTAAGGGGCTTAGAAGCATTGTCTTTGTCATCGTCAGACCATTTTCTACTATGGCTTGACTTCCTGGCTCCAATCCTTCCCCGCAGGGAGGCGGAACCAATTAAGATGTTCCGCCCCAGACGCCTGATGGACCCAGACTTTCAGACGGTGCTTGGGGTTATTCCAGAGGCACTCGTCCACAGTTCGGCGGAGTCTCTTGCGGAGGCCTGGAACAGGGCTGCGGCGGAGGCTCTTGACCGGATTGCGCCTTTGCGACCTCTCCGTGGCGCTAGAGCCCCATGGTTCAACGAGGAGCTCCGGGAGTTGAAATGCCAAAAGAGTTGTCTAGAGAAGCGATGGAGGAAGAGTAGGTCTGAATCTGATCAAACACTTGTAAGAGCTTTTATTAAGACTTACAAAGTGGCGCTCAAGGCGGCAAGATGCGCGTACCATGCCGCCTTGATTGCATCAGCGGAATCCCGCCCGGCCACTCTGTTTAGGGTGACCCGCTCCCTTCTTAACCAGAGGGGAGTTGGGGAGCCCTTGCAGAGCAGTGCCGAGGATTTTAACACGTTTTTCGCTGATAAAGTCGCTCAGATCCGGGCTGATCTCGACTCCAATTGGAAAACAGAGTCGACTGACAACGAGTCAGTCGAGGTGACTGGGGCACGTACTTGTCCACCTGTCTGGGAAGAGTTTGATCTGGTGACACCTGATGAAGTGGACAAGGCCATTGGAGCTGTGAGTTCCGCCACCTGTTTACTGGATCCGTGTCCCTCCTGGTTGGTCTCGGCCAGCAGGGAGGTGACACGGAGCTGGGTCCAGGAGATTACCAACGCTTCCTTGGGGAGGGGAGTTTTTCCATCACTCTATAAAGAAGCGCTCGTGCGCCCCCTCCTCAAGAAGCCTTCCCTGGACACAGCCATACTTAATAACTATTGTCCAGTCTCCAACCTTCCCTTTATGGGGAAGGTTGTTGAGAAGGTGGTGGCACTCCAGCTTCAATGGTCCTTGGAAGAAGCCGATTATCTAGGTCCCCAGCAGTCGGGTTTCAGGCCCGGTTACAGCATGGAAACTGCTTTGGTCGCGTTGATGGATGATCTCTGGCGGGCCCGGGACAGGGGTTTATCCTCTGTCCTGGTGCTCCTTGACCTCTCAGCGGCTCAGTCGGTGTTAGTGGGGGGTCAGAGGTCGGCTCCAAGGTCTCTCCCTTGTGGGGTGCCTCAGGGGTTGGTCCTCTCCCTTCTGCTATTTAATATCTACATGAAACCGCTGGGTGAGATCATCCAAGGACATGGGGTGAGGTATCATCAATACGCTGATGATACCCAGCTTTACATCTCCACCCCATGTCCAGTCAACGAAGCAGTGGAAGTGATGTGCCGGTGCCTGGCGGCTGTTGGGGCCTGGATGGGTGCCAACAGACTCAAACTCAACCCAGATAAGACGGAATGGCTGTGGGTTTTGCCTCCCAAGGACAATTCCATCTGTCCGTCCATTACCCTGGGGGGGGAATTATTGACCCCCTCAGAGAGGGTCCGCAACTTGGGCGTCCTCCTCGATCCACAGCTCACATTAGAGAACCATCTTTCAGCTGTGGCGAGGGGGGCGTTTGC
Organism: Erythrolamprus reginae; assembly: GCF_031021105.1. NCBI lineage: Eukaryota > Metazoa > Chordata > Lepidosauria > Squamata > Dipsadidae > Erythrolamprus > Erythrolamprus reginae. The sequence continues at coordinate 30,509,523 of NC_091954.1, forward strand.
CCAGGTTAGCCTGGTGCACCAGTTGCGGCCCTATTTGGACCGGGACTCATTGCTCACAGTCACTCATGCCCTCATCACCTCGAGGTTCGACTACTGTAATGCTCTCTACATGGGGCTACCTTTAAAAAGTGTTCGGAAACTTCAGATCATGCAGAATGCAGCTGCGAGAGCAGTCATGGGCTTACCTAGGTATGCCCATGTTTCACCATCACTCCGCAGTCTGCATTGGCTGCCGATCAATTTCCGGTCACAATTCAAAGTGTTGGTTATGACCTTTAAAGCCCTTCATGGCACTGGACCAGAATATCTCCAAGACCGCCTCCTGCCGCATGAATCCCAGCGACCGATTAGGTCCCACAGAGTGGGCCTTCTCCGGGTCCCGTCAACTAAACAATGTTGGTTGGCGGGCCCCAGGGGAAGAGCCTTCTCTGTGGTGGCACCGACTCTCTGGAACCAACTCCCCCCAGAGATTAGAACTGCCCCTACTTTTCCTGCCTTCCGTAAACTCCTTAAAACCCACCTTTGCTGTCAGACATGGGGGAATTGAAACACCTCCCCCGGGCATGTTCAATTTATATATGGTATGCTTGTGTGTGTGTCTGTTAGTATATGGGGCTCTTTTAAATCTTAAATATTTTAAAGTTATTTGATTATTTATTATTTGTTCTATCGTGTTGTGAGCCGCCCCAAGTCTTCGGAGAGGGGCGGCATACAAATCTAAATAATAAAATAAATAAATAAATAAACTCATCATGCTTGTAATATAACGCATCAGGCAAGTCTGCTTTTTATTTATAACTTTAAAATAATTAAGAGCCATTTTTCACACTATTAATATGTTGTAGAGAAGGCAGGAATCTGCTGTGAAAAGTTGCACTTTTGTGGTCTTTCTGAACGGGCTGAGGATAAATAAAATCTAGAAATTCCATGCCTGTGATTTATCAGGTCTGTTCCCGGGTCACCCTGACCCGGACCGAAACTTCTTCATTTGAAGAGCTTATGTGTGGTCAACTTGAAACCTTTTTTCACTTGGAAAGTAGTCTGAAGATTTCTGCACACAATGATATGAAAATTGAACTGAAAAAAGTATGCATATTGCTTTATTTTGATCATAAAAGGCAGACACCCCCCTTTATTTGTGATTTTTTTTTTCAATTTATAGATAGTTTAGCTTGCAAAATGGGTTCAATTTTACTGAAGTTGGTGTGGGATTGGTAGTTTGAACATTTCTGAACATGAGAAAAAAATATAAATGAACTGAAAGAAATGATGCTTATGGGTTTTTTAAAATCAGAAATAACGTCTCCCCCCTCCCCGGCTGCTTGCAACCATTTTCACTTTAAATTTTTTTAGGCTCCAAATCCGAAATATTTTTAATATCTTAGGCATTCATTTGCTCAATTTAACATTGCTGGTCATCATAAAAATATTTGTAGGGGTGGGGGGGGTGGGGGCTAACTTTTTTCTGGGCAAAAAAAAATCATGTTGAGTCTGTTTCTGGTGGTATATGACCCGGATCAAAAATAATTTTTTTAGATACTTGAAATTGGTCTTTTTGAAAACCTTTTTCACTGGGAAACTAGTTTGAACATTTATGAACGTAATGATATGAAAATTGAACTGAAAAAAATTGATGCTTATATTTTTATTTTGATCAAAAACCCCACCCCCATTTTTTCAGAATTTCGTGTCAGTTTTTATTTTTTTAGGCTACAAATCTCTAAGGAATTTTACCCCAAAACTTTTTATATACAGTGGTACCTCAGGATATGAACCCCTCATGATACGAACCCCTCGTGATATGAACCCGGGGTTCGGACATTTTTTGTCTCTTCTTACGAACTTTTTTCGGCTTACGAAAAAAATGATGCTTATCGGTTTATTTTAAAATATAAGACCATATGGTTTTATACTCGAGTATAAGCCTACTCGAGTATAAGCATGGGGGGCCATTTATGAGCAAAATAAACCAATAAGCATCAATTTTTTCAGTTCAATTTTCATATCATTATTTTCAGAAATGTTCAGGCTACCAATCCCACACCAACTTTAGTAAAATAGAATGCATTTTGCAAGCAAAACTATCTATAAATTGAAAACAAAATCACAAAAACGGGTGTGTGTGCATTTTATCAGCAAAATAAACCAATAAGCATTATTTTTTTCATTTCAATGTGTGCAGAAATGTTCAAACTTGTTTCTGTTCTGTCTGGGTCCCCCCAGACGCCAACACCAACCAAAAAGAGTAGCCAGACACACTGGTAAAAAGCAAAGGCAGTTTATATAATTCAAAGCAAACACAGGTAACAAAAACTGTTCTTACAGACAGGAACACTATGAAGCTTCACAGAGGTTTCACGAAGGCCAGGCAATAAAACAGGATTCTTGCTGGCAAAAACAACACTGGAGATAATAAAACCCACGCCTCCCCCAAGTCTTCCAGATTTCTAGGCCACAAGCCAAGATCAGAGACGCCGAGGATCGAAGCAAGGTCACAGGACTCCCAATTGATAACTCTCCTGTAAGGAGACTGTAAGGGCGGGCCTGTCTTTTCAACCCTGCTGAGGAGAACCACACCCAAACCCAGCTGTTGCCAATTCAGGGATGGAAATACCTTTCTAATTGGCCCCGTCTTTGAGCTGCTCGTCGCTGCCTCATGTCTATTATAGCCTGTGCGTCTTCATCCAATGAATCCTGGCTACTAGCTGGGGAGAGTCCCCCCCCTGGGGTCTCAGGCTGCTCTCCCTCCTCCTTTTCCTGACGTTCCTCTCCCCCGTCTGCCTGGTCCTCCCTCTCCTGTTCACTGTCCTCCTCCTCTGGGCATGGATCCAGCAGAGATCCAGCCGGTCCCTGAGGAGCCTCAGGCTGAATCACAACAGTTTCCAAGTGAAAAAAGCTTTCAAAAAGACCAAATATAAGTACCTAAAATGAACAATTTGCGGTCTGGGTCAAATAGACCCGGGAACATAAAATTAGGGTGTGTTTTTGAGCAGAACATGGGGGTTAAATAACACCGGAGGTATTGCTCCAATATGGAGTTGGCCCGTTCACATGCTCCATTAGTTTACGGGTTGTGGGCAGAGTTTAACACCTGCTTGGTGTCTAACAGGCTCAAGCACTCCTTCCAAAATTCCGAAGTGAATTGAACTCCTCAGTCTGAAATGACTTGGTCGGGAACTCCAGGGAGACGGTACACGTGCTGTATGAAACACCTTGCTAAGGCCCTGGAAGTGGGGATTTTTGGGCAAGTTACAAAATGAACCTGTTTGGAAAAAAGATCAGTAACAACCCAAATAACTATGTTCCCCCCACTATCGGGCAAATCCACAATAAAGTTCATAGAAATCTCCTTCCAGGGTGCCCCGGGTCTCACCACACTTCTATTTTATTCTATTTTTTGAATAAAAACCAAAGTGTTTTTTACTGTTTTATTAATTAGTTGTTTACCACATTTAGTTTTAAAATTATATTATACCTACATTGATAATATATGTAGCGGTAAGAGAAAAGAATATAGTAGCAGCATGGAAAAGGTGACACATTTTCTTTAAAAAAGACAGGATTTTCTTAAATTACCAACAGGACAACTGGAGTGAACTTCTGCCATTTGTAGAGGTTGCGTATAACAATTCGCTACATAATAGCCAAGGATTTACCCCATTCAAATTGGTGAATGGATAGGATTTTGTGCCAATCACAGGATGAGCCTAAGCATCCTACCTTAAAGGAATGGGTAACCCAGTTAAAGCCAAATTGGCCAGTGGCTCGCAAAGTTATCAATGAGGCTCATAATGCCCATAAGGCACAGGCCGACAAAAAGAGGAGTTGGGCAGTGGATTACAAAGTGGGGGACAGAATTTTCCTGTCCACAAAGTTCTTAAAGACCACTCAAAAGTCAAATAAATTGGGTGCCAAATATGTAGGGCCTTTTCCAATTGTGCAAGTGGTGAATTCAGTAGCTATGAAATTGGAGATACCCAAATTGTTGTGGAAAATTCATCCAGTCTTTCATGTCAGTCTACTCAAACCGGAGCACACATCTGACTTGCGCCCTGCCCAGGCAGCACCCCTCCACACACACCTTTACTCAGTGAAGGAGAGCAGCATTTTGAAGTCAAGGAAATTCTTGACTCTAGAAGACACAGAGGAAAGCTACAATATCTAGTGTCATGGAAACATTTCCCCGCATTTCATGCAGAGTGGGTTGATGAAAAACACATGAGAGCCGAGCAAAATATCCTGACAAACCGTAAAGTATAATTGTGTACTCTGTTTTCTTTTTCTTTTCTCTTCTAGGACTAACGTCCCTGTTCTCTTCTAGGACTAGTCCCTCGCTATGATTCTACATTCCTAATATACTTTGGTTGCCATGAGAAATGGGGGTGGGTTTGGATAATTGGGAGAGGAAGGATGCAGGAGGCCCTATTAAGTTTTGTTTTCCTAACAGAGTGGGATAGCTTTCAATTTCCTAGAAAGCAGGTGACTAGGAGGAGACCATTAGAAGCTGCATCCCATCAGTGTGACATGGTTGTGAAGATGCGTCCACCTGATGGTTATGGACACTAGGGATTGGCTATTCTCCAAAGGTGTGTGTATGTCAAATGGGTACTTTGATATGTGCTTGTATCACGCCTTTTTCTTAGTCTTTGCTTTACCTTCATTGCTTTCAGTTCTGATTTTTGATAAATTCACTTTTGAAGTTAAAATGGACCAGAGTCCATTATATTTTTATTTTTATTTTTATTTTTTTATTATTATTTATTATTTTATTATTATTTTTATTTATTATTTTTATTATTTTTATTTTATTATATTTTTCTTAAATTCTGATTGAAGCAGCTGACAGACATGCTGGCAAGATCCTCAAGCAAGGATGATAGTTTTCAGGAGATATTTGGCATCATATATCAGAGAATCCGTGCATATGTTTACTTATGCACATTTGAGATATAGCAGAAAATAATGACTTGATGTTCTCACTGGAAATGTGTTGGCTTTCAGATGGAGCATAAATCTGAATATTAAATATGGCTTCTTTGGTGTTCTCTACCAGGTTCTTAGGATGCATTGTTTTAGTATTCAGATAGCCCTGCATAGTTTTCCCTTGATGGAAAAATAATAAATTAATCTTCTTCTATCACTGCAGTCTAAGAAAATGAGGACTTCATGCAATGAATCATACATCATCACCATTATCATCATCACTCCATATCATTCCATTGCAGAGTGAAGGCTTCTTTAGTGAAGGTCATGAAAAATAACTTACCACACTGTCCAGTCCTTATTAGTAAATTAATGTTTTTTAGTTCCCAGTCAAGGCTGAGAGAGCCTAAGAGACTTCTGGAATCTGGGTTGACTGACTCCAAATGAAGCATCTTAATGATTACATCACATTGGTTCGCATATATGTGTGCACAGGTTACTCAATTAACTCAATTTTAGAGAAGCATGTATCCTTGGAGAATAGAATGGCACAGTGACGTAGAGGTAGCAACAAATGTTTCCCTATCAGGGTGCAAAAAGACAATATCTGCTTTTAGGCATTAGGAAGGGCATCCTGCTATATTCAGCTACATTAACTGGCTATGAAAACTGTGGCTTAAAAAATATTAAACAACTTTTGTTTTGTAGAGTTTATCTGGTCTCCTAGAAGAGATTTCTCATTTCCTTAAATGACTAAGTTGAAAAACTATCTGCCTGTGAAGCATGCAGAAACTGAACATCAGGGTTGAAAATGGCTTTTGAACATCTGGTTGTCCTACAGAAATCCCCTGAAATATAATGCAGTAAATATGAAGTAAATATAGGTAATGCTTTGGCCCACTTTTTTGTGGGGGGGAGGAAGAAGGATTAATTGCAATACCAGTTTCTTGTTTACAAGCTAAGAATAGAATCCAGCCCAGACTAAAATGGTTCTAATTGTATAGTAATTGCAAGAAGCTTAATTGCAGAAGGGCTAAACTGCATTCTTCTACAATATATACATATAGATTTGTTTAAATAGATTTGCATGGGTATATGTATGTAGATTGTTGTGAGTTTGGGGTTTTTTCCCCCGTGTCATATTTTGAGTGTCTTTGCAACATTTTGGTGAAACTTCAGCCTGAAGATGGCGAATGTGATTTCACTGAAATGTCGCAAAGACAATTACACGGGGAAAAAACCTGAACTAACAACAATCTACGTATGTATGTATGTATGTATGTATGTATGTAGGTATGTAGGTATGTAGGTATGTAGGTAGGTAGGTAGGTAGGTAGGTAGGTAGATAGATAGATAGATAGATAGATAGATAGATAGATAGATAGATAGATAGATAGATAGATAGATAGATGTTTCAATTGGCATGCAGCCCAACTCTAACATCTAATCAATGGCCCTAGGCCTGCTGGAAAAGCCAGCACTTTACAGCTTTCCAGAAGGCCAGTAGAGTGGGGTAGTACGGCTCTCAGGAGGTAGCTGGTTCCAGAGAGCTGGAGCTGCCACAGAGAAGGCTGTCCCCCATGACCCCACCACCCTACACTCTTTACCTGATGGGACCTGAAGAAGACCAACATTATGGGCCCTTATTGGTCACTGGGAACTATGTGGCAGAAGGTGGTCCTGAAGATAGTCTGGCCCTAAGCCATGTAGGGCTTTAAAGGTAATGAGCAACACCTTGAATTGCATCTGGAGACTGATTGGGAGCCAGTGCAGCTCACTGAGAGTTAGTGTAACATGGGTGTACCACAACAGCATGCATGGCTGCATTCTGGACCAGCTGTAGTCTCCGAACACTTTTCTGGGTATAATTTTGAATAGCTAATGAAGATCTCTGTGCAGTATGGGATACAAAACCCAGGTGGGTATTTCTTCTTTCTGAAGCTTGAAAAACTGTCTATAAATATTTTAACCTGCTCAATGGACTGTCTTCTCCATGGACATTTCAGCTTTTCTATTTTGGACTTTTGGAGAAAGCAAGACTTTTGGTCTTGGGATAATTTATTATTGATTCTTTCACTGTACAATAATGTGTAAGTGATGTCAAGGCTCTTTTGAAGCCAATGGGAGTCATTGACAGAATTACTGTTTTATCAGCATATAGTAAGAGACTGATATTTCTGTGGATGGATGAAAGATCTTCTTTTTTCCCTTGTTTTTTTATTCAAATCTTTTTATTTGAACATATTCCTCATTATATATGTGAAATATTTTAAAAACTTAAAAAAAAACAATTTATCATTATAAGCAGAAATGGGCTTCAAACATTTTTGGGAAAAGGTTCTCTGCCTGGTTGCTAGGTGGGCTTGGCCATACTGGGCATGGTCATGGCAGCACCATGGTATGTGTTGAGGGATGGGGCGTTTTTGCCATTCCTGGGCTCTGGAGGCTTTTTTGGGAGGGTGAAAATGGCCTCTGCAGGTTACAGAGGCCCTCTGGAGACCAGAAACAGGCTCATTTTCACACTTCACAAACTTCCAATAGGCCCATCTTTTGCCCTCCTTGAGCTTCCGCATGTGCCCTGCATTTACCTGCAACCAAAATGGGCCATGTGGGGACTCCTGGGAGGAGTGGGCATGGCCAGGATTTTGGAGGTTCTCTGAATTAAACAATATCTTAACTAGAGGTTCTCTCAAACCTTTGTGAACCCCCAGCAGCCAACTCCTGGTTATAAGTGATCCTGCAACTACAAAACCTCTCTGTTACTGACTAAAGTAGGGAATTGTTTTGGAATTATGTTTAAAAAGACAACTACAAAATATTTTTATCAAGTAAGAAAATGAGGGTTGCATCAACATATAGATAATTATGAAACCTATTGTGTGATGCCAACAGATTCTCAGTAGAAATATAATTTGGAATTCTACAAACTTTTCTTGTTTTGCAGGATTCAATCTGTGTCGGTCACCAGGACCAGAGATTTCAAACTCATGCTGGAGCTCATCTTCAAGGAGCTTCTCTCTAGAAGAGTGTGCTGTTCTGTGTTCTCTGTGTGATATTTATATGGTACCCATTGCAAGGGTGAAATCCACTGAAGTCCGATTCTGGTTAGCTTTTGTGTGCCCTCTGAAGTCTGCTACCAGTTACCTTTGCATGCATGCCACAGGTACTACCATGCAGTGCTGAAAAAGAAGCATTTTGAAGTCAACAGAATCTGTAAAGGTAAGTAGAATAGCGAGATCTGCTGTGCTGTGTGATCCTGCTTTCTAGCTAATCAAGATTGTGCAGCACAGCTGATCACTGAACAGCTGATCATCAGATATACCAGTTTGCCTGAATGGGTAGCATTTTTTATTGGTAGCATTTTACATCTGGCCTGTTGTATTTGTTCCTATTTTGCTTGAAGTCTGAAATAATCCAGTTTTAGAAATTCTATATAAAACAAGTATAGGTGTAGGGAAGTGTACAAGCAATGGACGGGAAAATTGAAGTGATACAACAAACTTTAAAAGAAAATGAGCAATGGATGAAAAACGTCGAAGATAAAATGGAGAAAACTGGCAGAGAATGGACGAATTTGAGGACCACCGTAATGTGATAAACCGAGGCTTTGACGAACCTATTACTAATTTAGAATTACAATGAGCCTCACATGGGTTGAGGTTCCAAAATGTAAATGAAGAAAAGGATGAAAATTTGGGTTTGAAAATGGTGGAAATAATAGGTGAGATCTTACAGATGGACCCACAGGAATTAATAAAAGAAATTGATGAAATTTACAGAGTCCAAACTAGCTATGCCAGAAAACACAACCTACCAAGAGAGGTGCATATTATATTTATTTATTTATTTATTTATTTATTCATTCGTTTATTTATTTATTTATTCATTCATTCATTTGTCCAATACACAAATACATAGGAAGAAAAATAGACATGTAGTAATATATATAAGGGTAAAGTGAACTTAGAGGAGAGGATATATGAAAGAAAGAAAATATATATGATAAGTGAGAGAAAGGAAAGACAATTGGACAGGGGATGAAAGGCACACCAGTGCACCTATGTACACCCCTTACTGGCCTCTTAGGAACCTGGAGAGGTCAATCGTGGAGATTCTAAGGGGATTAGGGGTTGACACAATTGAGTCCGGTAATGAGTTCCACGCTTCGATAACTCGATTGTTGAAATCATATTTTTTACAATCAAGTTTGGAGCGGTTCGTATTAAGTTTGAATCTGTTGCGTGCTCTTGTGTTGTTGCGGTTGAAGCTGAAGTAGTCATTGACCGGTAGGACGTTGCAGCATATGATCTTGTGGGCAATACTCAAATCGTGTTTTAGGCGCCGTAGTTCTAGGTTTTCTAGGCCCAGGATTGTTAGTCTATTTTCATAGGATATTCTGTTTCGAGTGGAGGAGTGAAGGGCTCTTCTGGTGAAATATCTTTGGACATTTTCAAGAGTGTTGATGTATGAGATGTGGCATGGGTTCCAGACAGATGAGCAGTAGTCTAGGATGGGTCTGGCAAAAGTTTTGTAGGCTCTTGTGAGTAGTGTGAGATTGCCTGAGCAGAAGCTGCGTAGGATCAGGTTAACAACTCTAGAAGCTTTTTTGGCGATATTGTTGCAGTGGGCTTTAGCACTTAGGTCATTCGATATTAGTATTTCAAGGTCTTTTACTGAGTGTGGGTTGGCACTGAGAGATTGTTTATTCAGTTCGTATGTGCGGTTTGGATTCTTTTTGCCAATGTGGAGGGTAGAGCATTTGTTGGTTGATATTTGAAGTTGCCAGGTGTTAGACCAGTCTGAGACAAAGTCCAGGTCTTTTTGGAGAGTGAGTGTGCTGTCAGTGGTGTTGAAAAGTTTCATATTGTTGTGATTCAGCCTGAGGCTCCTCAGGGACCGGCTGGATCTCTGCCGGATCCATGCCCAGAGGAGGAGGACAGTGAACAGGAGGGGGAGGACCAGGCAGACGGGGGAGAGGAACGTCAGGAAGAGGAGGAGGGAGAGCAGCCTGAGACCCCCGGGGGGGGGGCTCTCCCCAGCTAGTAGCCTGGATTCATTGGATGAAGACGCACAGGCTATAATAGACATGAGGCAGTGATGAGCAGCTCAAAGACGGGGCCAATTAGAAAGGTATTTCCATTCCTGAATTGGCAACAGCTGGGTTTGGGTGTGGTTCTCCTCAGCAGGGTTGAAAAGGCAGGCCCGCCCTTACAGTCTTGTGGAGAGTTATCAATTGGGAGTCCTGTGACCTTGCTTCGATCCTCGGCGTCTCTGATCTTGGCTTGTGGCCTAGAAGTCTGGAAGACTTGGGGGAGGCGTGGGTTTTATTATCTCCAGCGTTGTTTTTGCCAGCAAGAATCCTGTTTTATTGCCTGGCCTTCGTGAAACCTCTGTGAAGCTTCATAGTGTTCCTGTCTGTAAGAACAGTTTTTGTTACCTGTGTGTGCTTTGAATTATATAAACTGCCTTTGCTTTTTACCAGTGTGTCTGGATTCTCTTTTTGGTTGGTGTTGGCATCTGGGGGGACCCAGACAGAACACACATCGTCGGCAAAAAGAACACAGTTGCTTTCGATATGGTCACAGAGGTCATTGATGTAGAGAATGAAGAGAGTAGGACCTAGTACGCTTCCCTGGGGAATGCCACTTATGACAGGGACGGGGGTGGAGATGGCACTACCAATTTTGACAATTTGTTGCCTGTTTGACAGGAATGCAGTAATCCAGTTGTGGAGGAATCCTGAGATGCCATAGGATTTGAGTTTTAGGAGTAGTTTGTCATGGACCACTGAGTCGAAGGCTTTGCAAAAGTCTATATAAATTGCATCAATGGATTTTCCTTGGTCGAGGTGGGTAGTCCAAATGTTTTTTCAGTGAAGTAGTTGTAGGTTGCAGGATAATTTCTTTCTGAATCCAAATTGTTTGAGAGTAGGTTATTAGATTCTAAGTAGAGGGTGATTGATCAATTTATAATTGATTCCATGATTTTACAAGGGACGCAACAGAGAGATATTGGTCTGTAGTTGTCCACTAGTGAAGGGTCTCCTTTTTTGAAAATGGGGATGACTACTGCTTTTGACCACAGTTTGGGGAGCGTGCTGGTCCTGAAGGATTTTTGGAAGATAATGCTTAGGGGTTCAGCAAGAGCAGAAGAAAGTTTCCTTAGGAAGTATGCATAGAGACTGTCTGGTCCGGCAGATAGGGAAGGTTTGAGGTCACGGATTGCTTTTTCTACATGGTCTACAGTGAAGACGATTTGGGTTAGGTTTTTTAGTGGGTTTGAGGTGCAATTTGCGAAGATGGGGGAAGAGCCATTGCTGTTAACAAAAACATAGCCAAAAAAAGAGTTGAAGAGGTTGCCTTTGGATGGGTCATCATGGTATTCTTTGTTATTGGGTCTTACGAGTGGTGGAATAGGTCTGGAGTCATTGAGTTTGTTGTTGACGAAGTTATAGAAAGCTCGGTTGGACTTGGTGCGAAGGAGGCTTTCCTCTTTTTTGTTGTGATAGTTGAGGCATTCTGCTTTTATTCATTGGCATATGCTTTTGTAGCAGACTTTAAAGTTGGTTACTGGGCTTTTTTTGTTTCTACGCCAGAGGGATCTTTTTTTGGTTTGTAGTTTCTTTATCGAGACAGGTATGTTATTTTTTCGTTTACCTCAGGAAGAAGTGAGTGGCACATGTAGTTCTATAAGCCTTTTGATTTGGAGTAAGAACATATTGTAGAGATCATCAGTGGTGATGACAGACCTTCAGATAAAGCAATTAGAAACAAAATCAAACATGAAGATAACTAAGAAAGTAAAATACTTTGGTATTTGGATATCAGCAAAATCCATCTCATAGAAACATAGAAGTCTGACGGCAGTAAAAGACCTCATGGTCCATCTAATCTGCCCTTATACTATTTTCTGTATTTTATCTTAGGATGGATATATGTTTATCCCAGGCAGGGCTGCCATCAGGAATTTTGGGACCCCATACAGCCTAAGTGTCTGCCCCCCCGCCATTTTAAAACTACTGCCCCCCAAATCCCATGGCATGCCTACCATGGCCACACACCCTGGGCAAGCCCTCCCCCGGCCCTCTGAGGTCAAACACAGCCCTGATGTGGCCCTCAATGAAATTGAGTTTGACACCCCTGGCCTAGAGACTAAATCCTATGAAAAGGGCTAAGAGAACGAGTATGTTTAGCTCAACAAATAGAAAACTGAGGGGGAATATAATAGTAGTTTCCCAATCTTTAAAGGGCTGCCACGGAGCAGATGGCATCTATTTATTCTCCATGCCACCTGAAGGTATTACAAGAAGCAATGGGCGGAACCTCACCAAGAACAAATGCAATCTGGAAATAAGGAAAAACTTGGGACTGGGCAGCATAGAAATAAATAAATAAATAAATAAATAAATCCCTTCTTTTTTATTAAAAGAAATTAATAATTTAAAAAAACCAAAATCCATTACTATTAAAACTAAAACAACCAGCAAAACTATTAATAAAAACAGATGAGGGCTGGGGTTTTTTTCCTGTTATTATTTAAGTGCTTTTACCATATGCTTTAAATCAAGAGTCACTTCTCTCTCTGTTTCTCTCCCTTTCCTGTCATTCTCTGCTTCAATCATTTTCTCATTTCTCTTTTTTTCTCCCATTTTTCTATCATTTCTCTCTCTCTCTCTTCCTTCCACTCTTCTCTCTCTCTTTCTTCCTCTCTCTCACTCTCTTCCTTCCTCTCTCATCTCTCTTTCTTTCTCTCTCTCTTTCTCTATCTTGCTTTCTTCCTCTCTCTCACTCTCTTCCTTCCTCTCTCATCTCTTTCTTTCTTTCTTTCTCTCTCTCTCTCTTTCTCTACCTTGCTTTCTTCCTCTCTCTCACTCTCTTCCTTCCTCTCTCATCTCTCTATTTGTTTCTTTCTTTCTCTCTCTTTCTCTATCTCTCCCCCCTTTCTCTATCTCTCCCCCTCTTGCTCTCTCTCTCTTTCTCACTTTCCCTCTCTTGTTTTCCTTCTCTCTCTCTTGCTTTCTCTCTCTCACTCTTTCTCTCTTGTTTTCTCTCCCTCTCTCGTTCCCTCTCTCTTGCTATCTCTTTCTCCCCCCCTCTTTCTCTCTTTCTCTTTCTCACTTTCTCTCTATCTTGCTCTATCGCTCTCACTCTCTCTTGTTCTCTGGAGGCTGGCGAAAGTGATTTTCAATGTCGGGCGCGCGGGCCAGCGTGCGCTCTCTCCCCATCCCCCTGCCAGCCAGCCCGGAACATTCAAAGTAAGAAAAACTTTCGCCAACGAAGGTTTTTCTTACTTTGAATGTTCCGGGCGGGCTGGCAGGGAGATGGGGGGAGCGCGCGCCGGCCCGCACGCCCGACATTGAAAATCGCCTTTGCTGGCCCCCGCTGTGATAACGCCTGCCCCGCCTCTCCTGCAGCCCCCTCACTGAGAGCCCAGGACAAAAGTGCTCTCGGCGAAGGCAGCGGCGAGTAGCCAGGGGCGTGAAGGGGCTAGAGGAGCAGGGGGCGGCCGTGGCTTCGTGCACGCCCTTGGAAAAAGGTGTGCGGGGGGGCGTTTTGGGGTGCGATGGCACAGGCACAGGCGTGCGCAGCCTACAGGGAACGGTGCTGGGCACAATGACTGCTGCGGGCGCCAGGGGGCCGGCACATGATGGCAGGCCAAAACCGCCCCCCCCCATTTTTCAATTTGGCCGGGCTCCTGATGCCAGTAGCAGTAATACTGAACTATTGGCAGCCCTGATCCCAGGCATGTTTAAATTCAGTTACTGTGGATTTATCTACCATGTCTGCTGGAAGTTTGTTCCAAGGATCTACTACTCTTTCAGTAAAATAAGATTTTCTCATGTTGCTTTTGATCTTTCCCCCAACTAACTTCAGATTGTGTCCCCTTGTTCTTGTGTTCACTTTCCTATTAAAAACACTTCCCTCCTGGACCCTATTTAACCCTTCAACATATTTAAATGTTTCGATCGTGTCCCCCCTTTTCCTTCTGTCCTCCAGACTATACAGATTGAGTTCATGAAGTCTTTCCTGATACGTTTTATGCTTAAGACCTTTGTCAATATCTTTTTGTAGGTGAGATCTCCAGAACTGAACACAGTATTCCAAATGTGGTCTCACCAGCACTCTATATAGCAAGATCATAATCTTCCTCTTCCTGCTTGTTATATCTCTAGCTATGCAGCCAAGCATCCTACTTGCTTTCCCTACCGCCTGACTGCACTGTTCACCCATTTTGAGACTGTCAGAAATCACTACCCCTAAATCCTTTTCTTCTGAAGTTTTTGCTAACACAGAACTGCCAATAGAATACTCAGGTTGAGGATTACTTTTCCCCAAGTGCATTGTTTTATATTTGGAAACATTAAACTGCAGTTTCCATTGCTTTGACCATTTATCTAGTAAAGCTAAATCATTTACCATATTACAGACGCCTCCAAGAATATCAACCCTATTGCACACTTTAGAGTCATTGGCAAATAGGCAAACCTTCCCTACCAAACCTTCCCCTATGTCACTCACAAACATATTAAAAAGAATAGGACCCAGAACAGACCCTTGTGGCACACCACTTGTAACCTGTCTCTGCTCAGAATACTCGCCATTAACAATAACTCTCTGATGTCTACGCTTCAGCCAGCTGCAAATCCATTGAACTATCCAGGGATTAAGTCCAATCTTCCCTAATTTATCTATCAGCTCTATATGTGGAACCCTATCAAAGGCTTTGCTGAAGTCCAGGTAGGCAATATCCACGACACCACCTTGATCCAAAACCTTTGTTACATAGTCAAAGAAATCAATGAGATTAGTCTGACATGATTTGCCTTCAGTAAAGCCATGCTGATTTGGGTCCAATAAGTTATTGTTTTTTAGGTGCTGATTTATCCTCTTTTTGAGTAGAGTCTCCATCATTTTAACTACAACTGATGTCAAGCTAACTGGCCTGTAGTTACCAGCTTCTTCCCTACTGCCCTTCTTGTGGATAGGCACAACTCTGGCCATTCTCCAATCCTCAGGAACATCTCCTGTTAACAGGGATTGGTTAAATAAATCAGTCAGGGGGGTAGCAATCACAGATCTGAGTTCACTTCCGGCTGGAGCATGATTGGGGTGCGGAGGCACAACTCTGTCTCCGCAGCCTACCTTTTCAGGATCGTAGGGCGCAATTTGCACACTGCCGACGCCCAGAGGGGTCAGCACAGGACAGGGGGTCTCCCAGATCCCCCGGGGCAGATCGCCACAGTCCCGGGGGCCAGGGAAAGCTCCGCAGCTACATCCATGAAGAGCTCCGTCCAGGTGGCTGCCTGGGCACATCCATAGCGGTCTCCGATAGAAGGAAGTTAAAAAAATAGAATATAGAGGTCTACGAAGAAGCAGATCAACAGAGAAAGAAGATTTACAGCACAATGAGACAATCTTTGGTATTCCAACGACTAAGTTTGAAAAGAGAAGAACTTAGATCGAAAGGTGAACATAAACAAAGTAAAAAAACTGTATGTGATATCCATACGCTCAGAAGAAAAACCACCCGAACTACTTGTCTTTGTTAAGATTAATAGTATATTTTTCTCTTTTGAATTTTAAGATCATAGTGTGGGGGGGTTTTCTCTCTTATTATTCATATTTTTATAATTATATTATTTCTTTTTAAATAGTAACAAAAAGACTGAAAGACTGGATTGATAATTAGTCAAATTGGATGAAGTAGGAATATCTAAATGAATTAAATATACGAATAAATGAACTGAATAAACTGAACTGAACTTAAATCATTTTATTTGGATGAAATTTCACTGAAACATTAACTATTTGGAATAAATTTTGGACTGTTTGTTCTATTTTTCTATTTTTTCTTTTCTTTTCTTTTTTGAATCTATGGGACTATTTTTTTCTAACCAGACATCGGAGGCGTTAGGATCCTCCCCCCCTCTTTTTCCAGTATTTTTTCTTTTATATAATAAAAAGACGTGGATTTTATTATTATTTTTGTTTTAACTTGCATATTATAGATATTATGTTGGATATTGGCTTTGCAGGGGTTTTTTTCTGGACATTTGCATTAAAGCATAATTCATATTTGGCATATTTGGACTTATTAGGTTCCTTTTTGGACCATTTTTTTCTTTTGGACTTTGATATTCTTTTCCTTTCTTTTTTAATTCCTTTTTTAATTTTTATTGTTATTATTATTTCCTCACTTTTTTACTTTTTTAAAAAACAATATAAATAATTCTCAAACAATTTTTTAAAAATAATACTTAAAAGTTTTCTTCTCTTCTCCTTACATTTTTTTCATTAGAATTATAGTTTTCCTTTTTTTGGTTATTATTAATTAAATATGTGTTAGAAGCTCTGTTTCTTTCCCTTCTCCACCTGGTCCCCCCCCCCCCCTGTGAGCTCTGGTTTTTAAAAGATTGAACTATTTTTTTTCTTTTTATTTCCTCTCTTTTTATTTATTTAATTAATTATTGCATTAATAGAATTGAATTGATATCTCTTTCCCTTTTTAAAATATTATTTTTCATTACTAGTATTATAGATATAAAATGTTTTTCTTCTGTAATTGAGAATAAATAAGAGATTAATTTAAGTAATTGCTAAACAAAGTAGAAATTTTGGAATATGAAAGGCTCTTACAGGGCACAAAGTGTGACTTCGGTGACAACAACAACTCGAAAACAAGCAACTACTGCAACTCCAACTTCAACTCCTACACCTAAAGTCTCTCCAACATCATCTCCATTACAACAAAGGACCATAACTACAATGTTGGCCAAGGAGAAGGAAAAAGAGAAAGAAAAGTTACCTGCTGATCCAAATTTCCTGTCTATTCAGGAAGCATTAGTTGGCATTCAAGATCTTATGCAGAAGACACAAACTCAGACACAAATTCAACTTGAGACTAACAAAGAAGAAATAAAGAAATACCTGGAAGAGATGAGACAAGAGATGAAAGAGATGAAAGATGAGATTAAAAAAGAACTAACAGAAGTAAAAGGAAACATGGCAGAAATGGATGGGAACATAAAAGTCATACAACAAAATCTACAAGAGAGTGGGAAAAAAATAAAAGTTACAGAGGAAAAAATCCAAGCTATGGGGCAGAAAGTGGAAGAATATGAAGATCATAACTACAATGTTCGTAGAGGCTTTGATATCGCAATAACTAACCTTGAACTCCAATCCGCATCGCATGGCCTGATATTTCAAAACATTGAAGAAGAAAGAGATGAAGATTTACCTACAAAAATGGCAGAAGTGATAGGAGGAATTATGCAAGAGGATCCAGCAGAATTGAACAGAGAAATAGACAAAGTTTACTGAGTCCAAACTGGATATACAAGACGCCATAATTTACCAAGAGAAGTACATATTAAGTTCTCAAGAAGAGTAATTAAAGATGAGATCATGAGACTGACAAGAAACCAGAAATTTCAACTTAATGGAAAAGGAATTACAATCCTGAAACAAGTTCCGAAAAGAGTGAGAGAAAGCAGAAGAGAATATTACTTCCTAACAAGTATTTTAATCAAGAAGGATATCATGTTTAGATGGTTGGTACCAGAGGGCCTTACCCTAACTTGGCAATCAACAAAAGTAATAATTGACAGTGTGGAACTTGTAAGATCTTTCTTAGCACGTACCGGATTGGATAGGATTGATCAACCTCAGATAGAACCAAAGAGCAGCGATGACATGATGGGGGCTATAGGTGGAGGTGGGGAAGAAATACCAGAAGTAAAGAAGAAACAACCACCGGCATCACAAGAATTAATTTTAGAAACTAGACTTCGAGAACCAAAGGAAGCAAAAAATTACTATAAATAGAGATGACACACGACTTGAAAATTTTCTTAGTCAACGTAAATGGCTTGAACAATCCAAAGAAAAGAAACCAAATATTTACTAAACTTAAAAAACAAAAAGCGCAGATAAATATTTTACAAGAAGTTCATATTAAAAAAACAAAATGGAGTCTTCTGAATAACTCAAAATTGGGAAAATTATATACTAGTCTGGCAAACCAAAAAAAAGAGGGCATGGCAATGTATATAGATGAATCAATTAAATCTAAAGAAATATATAATGATACCGATGGAAGGATTCTGATGGTACAATTGGATCTAGAAACAAAACCTTTTGTAATTGTCTCAATTTATGCACCAAATGATAACCAAAAGCAATTCTATAAAGATTTACATGAAAAAATAAGTGAATTGACAATTGAAAATGTTAAATCCCTATGTAAATAGCTGTCTCTAAGTAAAAATGGTTAAAAATAGTAGTCGCGCCTGATTGGCTAAGGCGCTGACAGTTCAGTTTTGGTGGGAGCCTGAAATGTATATAAGGAGCGACTTTTCTCTGTAAAGCTCAGACGCGTTCCAGCTGAAGTCACTTTCACTAGAGCTGAATAAAGGAACCGTCAGTTAACCTGCTGTCTCGGGACTCTTCACTGGCGACGTCGGACGGACGAACCTACGCTCTCCACCATGGACAACTTGCCTGTCGGAAGAGCTCCAGAATTCTTCGACCCGAAGAAGTCCACCTGGGACGGCTACATCTCAAAATTCGAGATCTTCTTCGAAGCTTCCAGGATGAGAGACGCCGACAACGACCGGAAGAGAGCAATCTTCCTGAACTACTGCGGCTCGGAGTTGTACGATCTCGCCCAGACTTTGACAGATCCGCTGCCGGCAAACTCCATCGCTTGGGACGCCTTGAAAACCAAGCTCACCACCCATTTCAAGCCGACGAAACCAGCCATCGTTTTCCGGCATCAGTTCTCACGAATGGGCCAGCTCGACACCGAATCGATCAACCAGTATGCCACATGTCTTCGAACGGTGCTGTCAAAATGTAAATTTGACAACCCAGAAGCTCGCCTGATAGATGCACTTATTTTCGGCATGAAGAATGCGACTGTCAGAAATAAACTCCTCACGGAAGATGAGCCTTCTCTGCAAACTGTCATCAAACTGGCACAGACAGCAGAAGTCACCGAAGCCACTGCCAAGGAACTAAAGAAGAATGACAAGCAGGAAGTCGTCGCTCAGATCGACTCTCAAACTTCCCACGCCGAGTCTCCAGACGACCTCGGTCAACCTGCAACCTCCTAAGACAGCTGTTTCCTGCTCCAACAGGACCACTCGAGACCAATGAGGCAACCTCGCCCCGTCGTCCCTTGCTCGGGCTGCCGAGGAAACCATCTGCGCCAACGGTGCCCCTTCCAAGACACAATTTGCCATCGCTGCAACCGCCGGGGGCACATCGCCGAAGCCTCCAGAGCCCCCATGCCAGAAGAATCGTTCTCTGCACAGCATCCTCTTCGTTTCCAGAACCAACCAGCCCAACCGCGCGATAACAGAAGTTCTCGGTTTTTCGGCCGAAAGAACTACTCCAACTTCAACTGCGACTACGCAAGAGGTAACTTAAACTATTCCATCAATAGCACGGTAACAAATGACAGGAGCAAAATTGTAATTTCTCTGCTCCTTAACAAACAGCCGTGCAAGATGGAACTAGACACTGGTTCTAGATATACAATCATGCCATGGGACAAACTAAAATTGTATATGCCTCATCTCACAAAAGCTGCTCTTAAACCTACTGCCTTAATTATTAAGGATTTTCAAGGGGGTATTATTCCGGTATTGGGGAAAGTTGATGAACCAATTTTGTTCAAAACTTTGCAATGTAACCTTCCTGTAATTGTGGTCTCAGGAGCTAGGCACTCCCTTTTGGGATTAGAATGGATGGCTCCCCTGGGTATTGAAATCTCTGGTATTTGCAATGTCAGAACAAAGGGTATTCCAAACTTCTTACAAGAGTTCCCTGATGTATTTAGCTCCACTTTGGGTTCTTACAATGGACCGCCAATCTCTTTCTCTATCGATCCTAATGTTCCCCCTGTATGGCTCAAACCTAGGAGGGTTCCCCTGCCACTCCATCCTAAGATAGATCTCCAACTAGCCAAGCTTATAAGTCAGGGCATTTTGGTCCCCGTGGACCAAGCCCCTTGGGAGACGCCCATTGTTACTCCCTTGAAGCCTGATGGCTCACTGTGAGTCTGCGCTGACTACAAGTCGACGCTCAGTAAGGCCTTACAACACCATCCATACCCTATTCCAGTTGTTCAACAACTGCTTCATTCCCTGGGGGAAGGGGAAGTATTCGCCAAGATCGATTTGGCGCAAGCTTATCAACAGCTACCTGTCGATGGGCCAACCGCCCTCGCACAGACTATAGTCACCCATAGAGGTGCATTTAAATGCACACGACTACAGTTTGGGGTAAGCGTAGCCCCTGGGATATTTCAAAGCCTTATGGAAAGATTATTAGCAGGAATAGAGGGCACCATTCCCTACTTTGATGACATTTTAATCTCAGGGGAACATCAGTCCCAGTTAAACCAAAGAATAAGGGAAGTGTTAACTAGACTACAGAATAAAGGTCTCAGAATTAAACCAGACAAGTTCATTTGGGGAACCAGCAGTGTAGAATTTTTGGGTTATAGGATTGATGGAGAAGGCATCCATCCAACTCCTGAGAAAATAAAGGCCATCAAAGAAGCCCCAGAGCCACAAAATAAGACAGAATTACAGGCATTTTTAGGCCTTCTAAACTTCTATTCTGTTTTTTTTAAAGCAGAAAGCAACAGCAGCAGAGCCTCTACACCGGCTGCTACACAAAGGAACTCCTTGGACATGGGGGAAAACTGAGCGCGAAGCCTTCTCACAAATAAAAAACTTATTGACTTATAAAAGTGTAGTAGTACAGTATAGCACTTTGCTACCCGTACGGCTTACGTGCGATGCGCCCCCATATGGGGTCGGGTGTATCCTGGCACATGTCTTGCCTAATGACACAGAAGCCCCAATTGCATTCTTTTCTAGAACATTGTCCAGCACCGAGAGGAATTATAGCCAATTAGATAAAGAGGCCTTAGCCTTGGTGGCTGGAGTTAAAAAATTCCACAATCATATATTTGGCAGAAAATTTGAACTAATAACTAACCACAAACCTTTGCTAGGCCTTCTAGCCCCAAACAAACCCACACCTCCTTTTATGTCACCACGACTAATTATATGGGCTATATTCCTATCAGGGTACAACTATGATCTTAAGCATAGAGGAGGGACAGCAATCAATCACGCAGATGGGTTGAGTAGGTGCCCCATAGCAGAAACAGTAGAGGACCCAGCCCCATCTGCAGATGTGTTGATTCTAGAACTTGAAGACAACCCACTAACAACCGCAAAAGAAGTAGCTGAACACACTCAGCGAGACCCAGTTTTACAAAAAGTGATTAATTGTGTATTAAGGGGTTGGCATAACGAGTCCCTAGGAGAAGACCTGACTGATTTTAAAAGTAAGAGACTTGAACTGTCATATGTAAAAGGGTGTCTTTTGTGGGGAGACAGGGTCATAATTCCTGTAAATTTGAGAACCAGTCTTAACTCTGTTACATGTGGGGCATCCAGGCATCGTGAGGATGAAAAGTTTAGCTAGGGGGCACTTATGGTGGCCTGGTCTGGATGCAGACATTGAAAAGTGGGTAGCCAAGTGTGACCCATGCCAAGAGTCAAGGCCAAATCCCCCCAAGACCACGCCAATGGATTTGGAGCAACCTAAGGGGCCTTGGTCCAGAATCCATATCGATTTTGCAGGCCCAGTCGGGTCCCAATACTTCTTGATAGTTGTTGATGCATATTCTAAGTGGGTCGAGATTATTGTTATGAATAACATCACCATGAGTGCTACAATTAAGGCCCTGCGCCATCTTTTTGCCACCCATGGTTGTCCTGACATATTAGTGTCAGACAATGGGCCCCAATTGACAGCCAGGCAATTTGAACTGTTCTTAGATCAGTTGGGGGTCAGGCATGCCCTCATCTCGCCTTACTCCCCATGGGCTAACGGGTTGGCAGAGAGGTATGTACGCGTGGCAAAAGAGGCCTTGCACAAATCAGGTCCTGGGGAGGTGCAAGAACACCTTGACCAATTCTTGTTGACCCAACATATCACCCCTAATGCTACCACCCACAAAAGTCCTGCTGAAATTCTAATGGGGAGAAAACTTAGATCCCCACTTGATAGACTGCATCCTATGTATTGTACTAATGATTATATGTCTGTAAATCCTGAAAGACACTTGCATTTAGGACAAAGTATTTTTGCTAAAATTTTTGATGGGGGAATGAACTGGTTAAAGGGAACAATTGTGCAACAGACAGCGCCAAAGACTTATATTGTACGTTTGGACGATGGCCGAGTGTGGAAAAGGCACATCGACCATTTACGAAGGTGCCAAGAGGCCACTTCTTTACAAAACTCTAATACGGATTCTTCCCCCCCGCTAGACGGCAACATGCAACCAACTTTTATGGACTTTAAAATCGACTCACCAAGACGGGGGTCTTCCTCCAGCGAAGCTGAGCCATCTTACTCTTCGGAGGTCGGTGTTGTGCCTGCCGACTCAACACTGGGGGCCGGAGCACAGCCTCGGCCCTGGACGGCCAGTGGAGGTACTGGCGCACCGACCTCCTCTTCTGCTGACTGCAAAGACTCAACTGATCTGCACAGGTCCGAAAGGACTGTACGCAGACCAAGCCGATTGGAGGACTTTGTCACATGGCTTGCTAAATAACTTTATTTTTTTTGACTAAGGAGGGAGGGGTGTTAAATCCCTATGTAAATAGCTGTCTCTAAGTAAAAATGGTTAAAAATAGTAGTCGCGCCTGATTGGCTAAGGCGCTGACAGTTCAGTTTTGGCGGGAGCCTGAAATGTATATAAGGAGCGACTTTTCTCTGTAAAGCTCAGACGCGTTCCAGCTAAAGTCACTTTCACTAGAGTTGAATAAAGGAACCGTCAGTTAACCTGCTGTCTCTGGACTCTTCAGAAAATATGATAATAATAGGAGATTTTAATGCAATCTCAGATGATCAAATGGATTACACTGGAAAAAGGAAAGAAAAGGAAAAAAAAGGTAATTTTACCTGTGACATTTTGGAAAATGAGTACAGAACTATTATTGAAGGATATATGGAGAGAATACCATTTGAAAGATAGACAATATACTTTTTATTCTAACCCACATAAGACTTGGTCCAGGATTGATATGGGTTGGGCCTCAGCACATATAATGGAACAAATTAGTAAAATAGAAATAGAAACAAATACCTGGGCAGACCATAGTCCTTTAGTGATATATTGGAAAGGTAAAAAGAAAATAAATAACTGGTCAATGAATAGAAACATAATAAAAGATCCAGAGTATAAAAAATGGATTGAGAGAGAATTAGAGACTTTCTTTAAAATAAATAAAAATAGTGACACTACTTCTCAAAACTTATGGGATACAACAAAGGCATATATAAGTGGGCTAACAATTTCTTATATAGCAAAAAATAAATAAATAAAAGAAAATACGGTATGAAAAATTAGTAGAAGATCTCAAAAAAGTAGAAACGTTAATGCAAAAAGTTGATAATGATGATAAAGCCAAAAATCAGAGAGAATTAATAAAGCATAAATTGAGATTGATAGAACAAGAACCAATAGTAGAAAAGATAAAGAGAGCAAAGCAAGAATATTTTGAACATGCAAATAAACCAGGAAGATGGTTGTCGTATAAATTAAGAAAAGAGAGGGAAAACAAAATTATAAAAAATCTGATAGACTCAAAAGGTAAAATGAAACATAGAATAGAAGAAAAGAAGGAAATAGTATTAGAATTTTATAGAAAATTATATACGAGAGAAGAAATAAATGAGGGTTTAATTTTTGAATATTTGAAAAATATAAACTTACCGGTATTAACCGAAACACAACAACAAAGATTAAAGAAACCTATTACAGAAATGGAATTAAAACAATCTATAAAGAACCAGAAAAATAATAAAGCGATGGGCCCAGATGCAATACCAGTAGAATTTTATAAGTTAGATATAGAAATACTCTTTTTAAATATGTTTGAGATATATAATCAAATAATGGCAGAAGGTATATTACCTAAAACATGGTCAGAAACGTTAATAACCTTAATACATAAAGTGGGTGCAAAAAAAGAAAAAATTGAGAACTATAGACCAATTTCATTGTTAAACGTAGACTATAAAATTTTTATATCAATCTTTGCTAACAGGTTTAAAAACATTATAAATGATATGATACATAGTGACCAAAACGTTTTTTTACCAGGAAGACAAATTAATAATAATTTAAGAACAATAATAAATACATTAGAATACTATGAACAACATCCAGAAAAACAAATGACGCTTATATTCTTAGATGCGAAAAAAGCATTTGATAACGTAGACTGGAATTTTATGAAAATACAATTAAATAAGATGGAGGTTGGAACTAAGTTTTTTAATATAATAGATGCAATATATTCTGAACAAACAGCTAAAATCATAATAAATAGCGAGTTGACTGAAAAAGTGGCAATACAACGAGGAGTGAGACAAGGTTGTCCAATATCACCATTGTTATTTATTTTAACCCTGGAAGGACTGCTGATAAAAATAAGAACAGACAGGGAGATAAAAGGATTGAAGATAAAAAAGAGACTTATAAAGTACAAGCATTTGCAGATGATGTGGTCTTAATTTTACAAGATTCCATAAAATCTATTTCAAGGTTAATAAATTTAATTGAAGAATATGGGAAAGTCACAGGATTAAAAATAAATAAAGATAAGACACAGATTCTAACAAAAAATATGACAGACCCAAAAAAACATTTAGAAAATCTATCAAATATGAAAATTACAAAAAAGGTGAAATATTTAGGGATATGGATGACCTCTAAAGCCATATCTTTTAAAAATGATAATTATTTAAAATCAAATCAGATCAAAAAAGACTTAGAAGTTTGGAACAATTTGTGATTAATATTGGTGGGAAGAATATCTACAATTAAGATGAATATTCTTCCCAAAATTTTGTTTCTTTTCCAAGTTATCCCAATAAACCCAGGATCGAAATTTTTTACAGAATTAAATAAGACAATTAAAAAATTCGTATGGCAAGGTAAGAAACCAAGAATGAAACAAAATGCGTTAGAAGATCGTAAAGAAAGAGGAAGACTTGGCCTCCCAAATTGGAAATTATATTATTATGCCACCACCCTAGCATGGATTAAAGAGTGGTTAACCTTGAATAATCAAAGGTTACTTAACTTAGAAGGCCATGATTTAATGCTGGGCTGGTAAGCCTTTAAATGGTATGATAAGATTAAAACACATTCATATTTTAAAAATAATATAATTAGAAAAGCACTGATTGATGTAGGGATTGAAATAAAGAAAAATCATTTCTTAGTAATGCCAGAATGGATCTCACCTGTAGAAGCCATTACACATCTGAACTTAGCAAAGGAAGGTAAGATCTGGAAATATAGGGATTTACTGGACAATCAATTAAAACTTAGAACAAAACAAGAGTTACAAGAATTAAGTATTGATTTAGATTGGTGGCAATGCATACAGATTAGTTCCAGATATCAAATGGATATAAAAACTTATATCTTTAGAAAAGAAAACAATGTATTAAGTAAATTATTATTCCAAAATAAGTAAAGGTAATTGGAAATGTATATAAATATTTAATAAATCATAGAACAATAGAGTGGATATTGAAAGATAACATAATCAGCTGGTGCAAAAATTTTGGCAAAGAGATAGACTTAGAAACATGGGAAAAGATTTGGGTGTACAATTGGAAAATAACAAAATCAATTTCCTTTAAAGAAAATCAAATTAAGATGTTTTATAGATGGCACCTTCCACCATATAGAATCTCCAAAATGTTTCCAACAGTCTCACCTATATGTTGGAAATGTAAAAAAGAAATTGGTACATACTATCATGTATGGTGGACATGTTTAGAGGCAAAAGAATATTGGAATAAAGTAGAGAAATGGATAAATGAAATAACAAAGGAGAAGATTAAAAAATCTCCTGAATTTTTCTTATTGGGTATTTCAAACATTAAGTATAAAAAAGAAATTTATTACTTAATAATACATATACTGGTTGCAGCAAGAATTACATTTGCGCAGAAATGGAAAGAAAAGGAAATACAAAAGGATGTAAAAGTTTATTAAAAAATTATGGAATGTGCAGAATTAGACATGATGGCAAAACGCTTGAATAATCAAGTAGAAACAGAATTTTATAAAATATGGAATAAAGTATATGAATGGTGGAACTTTCAAAATAACATTAAAAGTTAAAGTAACAAGAATTTAGAACTTCTTGAACTTATAGTTTTGAAATTTTATAAGATAGAGTATAATAGTTTAAAAATGTTTATAGTATGATAAAGTTAGATATGCTATTCATTATATTATATTTTTTGAATAAGTATTTTACAGATAAAGAAATTTAATCAACATACAGAGTTAAATTCTACAAGTACTTAATATAAATGTGTGCTATTTCTGTATTGATCTGATTATAGTTAGGTTCTTATTTTTTGTAGTAGTTAGACTTCTAAGATAAGCAGAGCAATGGCAGCTCCTTGAGTGTTTAATGTTGTACGTCTTTGTTTGTCTTTTTAAAAAAATACAAAAAAAATATTTAAAAAAAAAAGAACTCTGGGGTGGATGCCATCTGGACCCATTGCCTTATTTATCTTTAATCGTTTAAGTTCTTCTAAGACATCGGCTTCTAAGATCATTGGAGCTTAATCTGTACAGCTGGAAGCAATGCTATATCCCTCTATAGTATTATTTTGTAAGGTGTCTTTTGAGAAAACTGAACAGAAGTAGCCATTGAAATGATCAGCGATCTCCTTATTCCCATTAATGCATGTATTATTCCCGGTACTAAGCTTTGTGATGCCGCAGTTTTTCTTCTTCCTATCACTAATATATCTGAAGAAGGTTTTATCCCCCTTCTTTACAGATTTGGCAATTTCTTCCTCTTTTGAGGCTTTAGCAGCATATATTATCTGTTTCGCCTCCTTCTGTCTCATTTTATACACCTCTCTATCAGCTATACTTCCAGACTCTTTATACCTCCTATAGGCAGCCTTTTTTCCATTGACTATAGCCCTTACATCATTGCTAAGCCATAGCGGTTTCTTCTTCCTTTTACCTTTAGTTATTTGTCTTACATATAGTCCAGTGGCTTTTAAGATGGCCTTTTTTAATACAGTCCACTGGATGCTCGCTCCTGCCATTTTATCCCTCCCCTTTAATTCATTATTTAAATATTCCCCCATTGCATTAAAATTTGTTTTTCTGAAATCCAATGCTTTGGTTGCAGTATAGGATTGCTCATATCAGTTTTTACATCAAACCACAAACATAGATGGTCACTGCAACCTAAATTTTCTCTCACTTTTATCTCTGAAACCCAATTCCCATTCGTAAAAACTAAATCTAGAATATTCTCCCTTCTAGTTGGTGTCTTAACCAGCTGTGCCAGAGCTGCTCCTATAAGGGCCTCTACTATATTCTTACTTTTGCATGTAAGGACACTGGGGATATTCCAGTCAACATCAGGCATGTTGAAATCACCCATAACCACAATATTTCCCTTTACTGCCATTTGGGTAATTTCATCCACCATCTTGTTGTCATATTCCTCAGATTGCCCTGGAGGCCTATAGATCACCCCAATTCTAATGACAGAACCGTCTTTATTTTGCATGCAAATCCAGAGAGTCTCCAGATCTTTACATGTATTTTGAATTAGTGTTGTTTTTAGACTTTCTTTAACATAAATGGCTATTCCACCTCCCCTTCTCTCTATTCTATCCTTCCTATACAGTGTATATCCTGGTATAGATATTTCCCATTCATTAGAATCCTTAAACCATGTCTCAGTTATGGCAACCAGATCCAAATTATCTCTAGATATTATGGCCATTAACTCACAGAGCTTGTTGCTCAAGCTTCGAGCATTCATGCACATTACCCGAAGAACATTATTTTCATTATTAGTTTGCCCCATTAAAAAAAGTTAATTATACCAAACTTTTAAATGACTTAGCAATTTGGAATAATCTGCAATTATCATTGCTAGGTAGGATCTCCACAATTAAGATGAATATCCTACCCAAAGTATTGTTTTTATTTCAAGTAATTCCGATAAATACAGGAAAATATTTCTTTAAAGAACTAACAAGGATAACAAAAAAATTTATATGGCAAGACCAAAAAACCAGAATAAAGCAGTGCGTGTTAGAAGACGTAAAGGAAAGGGGAGGCCTTGCCCTCCCAAATTGGAAGTTGTATTACAAAGCCGCAACTTTAACTTGGTTTAAAGAGTGGCTTACCTTACAAAATAGAAGACTATTAAATTTAGAAGGACATGACTTAATGTTAGGGTGGCATGCTTTTATATGGTATGAAAAGTATAAAACACATTCCTACTTTAAGAGTCATACAATTAGAAAGGCACTTATAGAAGTCTGGAATGACATAAAAAAAGATCATTTTTTAGTTTTGCCAGAATGGATATCCCCGATTGAAGCTATATGTTCCCCAAACTTAATACAAGAAGTTAAAATATGGAAATATAGGGACCTAGTAGATAATCAATGGAATTTAAAAACAAACCAGGAACTGTCAGAAGCAGGTATAGTTATAGATTGGTGGCAATATGCACAGATTAAGTCCAGGTTCCACAAACACAAAACAACATATATACTTAGAAAATATAATAATATTTTAGGTAAACTACTAACAACGGACCAAGGAAAACTGATCAGGAAAACATATAAATTCTTAATTAACTGTAAAAATATAGAATGGATATTAAAAGACAATATGATTAGCTGGTGCAGAAACTTAAACAAAGAGATAGATTTAAATACTTGGGAAAGGGTATGGACATATAATTTGAAAATAACAAAGTCAGCAAAGTCTACTTCCGGGGCGGGGCTTGGTCGGTGCGGAGCTGGAGGGTGAGCCGCTGCTCTCCCAGCACGACTTTTTCTGTCTTATTGTGTAAAATCAGATGCCCATCCTGGAGAGAAGGGTATCGTAAGGGGTGGTTATGCTTTGCCCGATGTGAGGACTGCAAACCCACATCGGAAAAAGCTTTTAAACTGCCAAGACCAGACAGAAAAGAAGCCAGCGTTTGCTGGACCGAAGACATGGCCGCCCCGTAAACAGCGAGGAGGGAAGTGGAAAGAGATCAGTGAGCATCAGTATCTACACCAGAATATTTTCTTTTACTTCGGAGGCTTCTTGTACATTTTGAACAATAGTAAGATCTTGAAAGAGAGAGAAGCTCTAAATTTAATAAAGCGGCGTTTAAGAGGTTCGAGCGACAGGAGTGATGGGAGGATTAAGATCGGGCGTGTGGTGACAGGAGATCGAGATTGAGATCGAGGTCGGCGATCGGAGAAACGGAGACCAATGTGAAAGTGTGAGATCGAAGGAAGGCGTAACAGTAAAAGATACATATCAAATGAATGCAGTTAAAGATATAATTTATTGTGCAGTGGTGGAGAAGTAAATAATAACTATAAAGTCATTGGTAAAAGGAAACGAATCTGCGAGGCTTAAAATTTCTTCGGGTGGTTTTTTAAAGCGGATTTCTAAAGCGGATGTTATGTGTGGATGTTACGTGTGGATGACTAAGCCCTTTCTTCCTGGAAACGCAGAGAGAGCAACGGCAGGAACGGTTGCTACAAAACGACGCTAGCTAAACCTACGCTACTCTCCTCTCTTTGGATTTGCCTTTCGTTTACCAGCTTGCCTGATCCCCTCCAAAGGATATAAGAAGAAAATATATTGACTCGTTCCAGGCGTTTCAGAGATTAATACGGTAAACTTTCCCATAGGAACATACATTGGTACCTCAAACTTTAAATTTTGAATAAATAACGTGGAATCATCGGATCTACTTCGAACTAATTTGAACTGAGATAGTAATTGGAGACAAGAAATAACAACTGGAAATTTCAACATTTTGACTGTGTTTGGGAAACAATATAGAAGATTGGATTGGAATATAAGTACTAGGGATTGGACTGGGACATAAATAGAGGAACTTAAAAGTTATTATTATTGATATTATTATTACTTAATGAATTAATCAGGACCAATATATAATTAATTAATTAATTGATGTGATATTTACTTGATTTATAATTGATTTATATTTGATTCATATTATCTAGATATTTAGCTTTGGGAAAATAGATTGTATGTAATATTGTTCAAAATAAGAGACTATTAATTAAGTATTAAATTTAACTTAGATTAAGTTAGATTAAGTATTGAGAGAATTATAAGTATTGAAACTGATATTGGTTTGAAACATTTTCTATTGCCCGGTTTTCTATTTTCTCTGCTTCACATGTTTTCTCTCTCTTTCTCTCTTTTCTTCCTTCTTTCTTTTTAACGTTTATTATCCATTAAGTATACTTTAAATATATAGACATTATCCCCCCCCCTTTTTTGACATTGTGTTGGATATATATATCATTAACTAACAAACTATTTGAATAAGTTGTATAGATATTGAATCAATTGTTGGACATTTATATAAATCTGAACTTGGTATTTCATCAACATAGATTTAGGATTAGTAGACAATAGTTAAAAGATTAAATTATTAAATTACTAATGGCTACCCAACAAACTATTACCAAATCAATGAAGAGAGGTAATTTAACTCTACTATCCCCGGCAGTGCAGAAATCTTCCTCAGCCTCTGATATCACCGCAACAGAGAATAAAGATCAGGCCCCCTCACTACAAAGTTTGCAAAATTCTTTAGATAAAATACAAGAATATATGATAAAACAGCAAGAAGCTTCAAGTCAAACCCAAGAAACGATATTAAAAAACCATTTGGAGACACAAAAAAGATTTGAAGAAGTAAATGAGAACTTTGCTAAAATCAATACCATAATAGAGGGTGTTAAAAAAACAGTAGAAAAGCAGGAAATTAAAATACAACAGGTTGAAGAGATGACAGAGGCAAATAAGCTAAGATTAACTAAAAATGAGGAAGAACTTAAAAGGGTAAATAAAGACCTGGAAGCAGCCATTGCTCAGTTAGAGTTTGAAAAGGCTTCCTTCTACCTTAGATTACAAAATATTCTGGAAGAAAAAGGGGAAAATCTGTTTGCAACAGCAGTAGAGATCTTTGCAGAGGAATTAAAAATAGATGAAAACGAATTAATTAATCATGTAGATGAGGTATACCGGGTGCAAACCAACTACGCACGACGGCACCAGCTCCGCAGAGAGGTTCACATTAGATTTACCCAAAAAAACCTGAGGGACGAGATATATAGAAATACTAGAGGAGTATTATCCTATAAAGGAAAGGACATTATTGTATTGAAACAGATACCCAAATGAATCAGGGAAAAAAGGAGGAACTTCCACTATTTTACAAATAAATTAATAAAGAATGAAATACAGTTTAGGTGGTTAGTCCCAGAAGGAGTAATGATAACTTGGAAGGGGAAGAAGATAAACATAGAAACTTTGGATCAAGCGGATAAATTTATCTCAGAACACTTGAAAAAAGAAGGGGAAAGCAGTACTGAATTAGAAACAACAAGCCAGGAGGAGGGAGAGATAGAGGAAGAGAGGGCAGAAAAACTCAGAAAAGGGAAAGAGGAAAGGACAGGAAACCACAGAGAATTAAGAAGTAGTAAAAGAGCGAAGTAGTTAATATAGAATGGACAAAGAAATTAAATTATTTTCGGTGAACATCAATGGGTTGAACTCTCCTCAAAAAAGAGGACAAGTATATGCAAAATTAATAAAGCAAAATGTAGATGTTGTGTGCCTTCAAGAAGTCCATATTAAAAAAAAGGATAAAAAAGTATTGGAAAACCCAAAATTGGGGAAATTATTTACATCCCTCGCTAAGGAAAAAAAAAAGAGGAATTGCGGTATATGTTAAAAGCTGGTTAAATCCCAAAGAAATTGATAGCGATGAAGAGGGTAGAATACTCACTATAGAAATCGAAACCAAACCAAAAAAACCACAAATCTAATTGTGATATATGCTCCTAACAAAGATCAAAAAACCTTTTACAAAAAGTTGTATCAAAAAATAATAAAAATTGAAAAAGGAAATATCTGTGTGGTCGGAGACTTTAATATAATAATAGATCATGATAAAGATTATAGGGGTAAAGAAAAGAATAAGAAGAAAAAAGTACTACCAGATGAATTTAAGGATATTATAGAAGAATTCAAACTAAAAGATATATGGAGGGAAAGACATAGAGATGAATATAAATATACTTATTATTTAAATCCCACAATTCATGGTCCAGATTGGATATGATATGGGTAAATATAGAGCTACAAAAAGAGATAACATCAGCAGAAATAGAACCTAATTTTTGGGCAGACCACAACCCAGTAAGTATCACAATCAAAGGGAACCAAATTAAGAAGAATAGATGGACAATGAACACAAAAATTATACAAGAAAATAAATATAAAGAATACATAAATAAAGAATTAGACATATTTCTAGAAAAAAATTGGAACAATGATACAACCACACAAAATATATGGGATACAACAAAAGCTTATCTTAGAGGGATAACAATAGCATATACAAGCAAAAAAAAATAAAAACAAAAACAAAGAGATGAGAGAAAACCAAAAAGAACTAGAACAAATAGAAGCTGAGTGGATAAAAGACCCCAAAAAAGTGGAATTAAAAGAAAAAAGAGAACTAATTAAACATAAGATAAATTTGACGGTACAGGAGGAAATAGCCCAAAAAATAAGATCCATAAAACAGAACTATTTTGAACATGTGAACAAGCCGGGAAGGTGGCTAGCTTATAAAATTAAAAAACAAACCGAGAAGAAATATATCCAACAATTAGAAGATGAAAGAGGAAAAAAACAAATTGACATAGAAGAGAAAAAAAAGATAATTCAAAATTACTTTCAACAGCTATATAGGAAAGATGACTTAAAAAAAGAAGATATAGATTTGTATTTAAACGAGACCGAGATGCCACAAATATCTGAAAGTAACATAGATAGGATGGACAAAGATATAATGATGATAGAACTAGAATTAGCAATCAAAAAACAAAATAACAATAAAACACCGGGGTTAGATGGAATACCAGCCGAATTCTATAAACAAATGTACGACCCAGCTAAAAAACTAATGTTGCAAATGCTAAATGAAGTACTAAATAAAGGAGAAATGCCCGAATCATGGAAAGAGGGGTTAATAACATTAATATCAAAAGACCCAAAACAAAGACACTCAATAAAACAATATAGACCTATAGCACTGTGGAATTCTGATTATAAAATTTTTACGACAATATTAGCAGAAAGATTCAAAATGATAATTAACGAAATAATACATTCGGATCAAAATGGTTTCCTGCCAAATAGAAATATTAAAAATAATTTGAGAAATATAATAAATAGTCTAGAATATTACGAGGCAAACCCAGGGAAAAATTTGGCCTTAATATTTTTAGACGCGGAGAAAGCATTTGATAATTTAAACTGGAACTTTTTTATTAACCAATTGATTAAGATGAAATTTAAAGAAAAAATTGTAAGAGCTATTAGGACAATATATTCTAAACAATCAGCAAGAGTTATAATAAATGGACAATTAACAGAGAATATAAAAATTGAAAAAGGAGTAAGACAGGGGTGCCCACTTTCCCCATTAATATTCATTTTGGCTATGGAAATTTTACTAAGACAGATACGAGCAAATAAAAACATCAAAGGGCTGAATTTAAAGGGGCAGGAATATAAGATCCAAGCATTTGCCGATGACTTAGTATTTAACCCTGCTGTTCTGTTTAAAAAAAGTTACAAATCTTCTGTTCCCGGGTCACCCTGACCCGGACCGAAAACTCTTCATTTGCAGTGCTTATGTTTGGTCAATTTGAATACTTTTTTCACTTGGAAAGTAGTCTGAACATTTCTGCACACAATGATATGAAAATTGAACTGAAGAAATTAATTCTTATTGGTTTATTTTGCACATAAATATGCCCCCCCCCCGTTTTTGTGAATTGTTTTTAGGTTTATTGATAATTATGCCTGCAAAATACATTCTATTTTACTAAAGTTGGTGTGGGATTGGTAGCTTGAACATTTCTGAACATAATGATATGAAAATTGAACTGGAAAAATTGATGCATATTGGTTTATTTTGTTGATGAAATGCACGCCGCCGCCCCCCCCCCCCGTTTTTTTAAAATAGTCTTCACTTTATGGATAGTTTTGCTAGCAAAATACATTCTATTTTACTAAAGTTGGTGTGGGATTGGTAGCTTGAACATTTCTAAACATAATGATATGAAAATTGAACTGGAAAAATTGATGCATATTGGTTTATTTTGCACATAAATGTATGCCTCCCCCCATGTTCAATTATTTCAATTTATATAAAAATTATGCTGTTAATTTCAAACTTACGTACTTTCTTTTAGTAAAATGGATTTGTTTCATAAAATTAGTTCTCTGGTTACAATGTGGTTGATTTTCAAAAGGATATTCCAAATATTTCTAGCCAAATATGTATAAAAAGTGACAATAATGGCACACAGCAAGGCTGGGGGGGGTGGCCCTTTTGTGGCAAAAATTTTTCCAGTTCATTTATGTTTTTCTTATATTCATAAATGTTCAATTTAGTATATCAAACCTTTTGGGGGAAAATTCCTTGGGGATTTGTAGCCTTAAAAAATATAAATTGACACGAAATTCAGAAAGGATGGGGGGAGGGGCTTTTTGATCAAAATAAAAATATAAGTCTCAATTTTTCCAGTTCAATTTTCATATCATTATGTTCATAAATGTTCAAACTAGTTTTCCAGTTGAAAAAGTTTTCAAAAAGACCAAATTCAAGTACCTAAAAAAAAATCATTTTGGTCCGGGTCTATATGACCCGAACAGACTAAACGTGACTTTTTTTTTGCCCAGAAAAAAAAATTTCCCCCCACCCCCACAAATATTTTTTTGATTATCAGCATTGTTAAATTGAGTAAATGAATGCCTAAGATTTTAAAGAATATTTCGGATTTGGAGCATAAAAAAATAAAAAGTGAAAATGGTTGCAAGCAGCTGAGGGGAGGGGAAGGCCTTATTTCTGATGTTAAAAAACCAGTAAGAATCATTTTTTTCAGTTCCTTTATATTTTTCTTATATTCAGAAATGTTCAAGCTACCAATCCCACACCAACTTCAGTAAAATAGAATGCATTTTGCAAGCAAAACTATCCATAAATTGAAAAAACATTCACAAAAACGGGGGGGGGGCGTGCATTATATCAGCAAAATAAACCAATAAGATTTACTTTTTTCATTTCAATTTTCATATCATTGTGTGCAGCAATGTTCAGACTACTTTCCAAGTGAAAAAAGCTTTCAAAAAGACCAAACATAAGCACTGCAAATGAAGAGTTTTTGGTCCGGGTCAGGGTGACCCGGAACAGAAGATTTTTTAACTTTTTTTGCCCAGCAAAAACTAAGCCCCCCACCCCCCCAAAAAAATTCTCATAGAGAGAACCCCTGAAATGATGAATAGTCATGAAATTTCAAGTTTCAGATATGCAGGGAAAAATTTTTACAGGGACTCAAACTTGGCTTCGGGTCAAATAGACCCGAAACAGAACAGCAGGGTTAATATAGAAGACCCCATCGAATCAGGTGAAAATTTACTAAAAGAGATTACTAAATTTGGTAAAGTAGCAGGGCTAAAAATCAATAAACAAAAAACTAAAATATTGACAAAAAACTTAACAAATATAGAGAAGACAACATTAGAAGATAAATTAGAATTACAAATCGTAAAAAGAGTTAAATATCTGGGAATAAAACTATCATCAAAGGCAACTACAATAAAAGAAGACAATTATACAGTCCTAATAAAAGAAATACAAACGAAATTGGAAAAATGGAATAAATTACCTATTTCACTTATTGGTAGGATATCAACAATTAAAATGTCCATCTTACCTAGAATACTGTACTTATTCAGAACAATTCCAATTATGTTAAAAAAAAACTTTTTCCAAAAATTGAATAGAATAATAAACAAAATTTGTCTGGGCCAGGAAAAAACCTAGGATTAAAATTCAATACATGCAAGACTATGTTAAACAGGGAGGTTTTGGGTTACTTGACTTGGAAATATATTATAATGCATCGATTATAGATTGGCTGAGGTAATGGTTCAAATTAGAAAACAAAAGATTATTGATATTAGAAGGGCATGACTTGAGGATCGGGTGGCATGCCTTCCTTTGGGATAAGAAAGAAAAAATACACAGTTACTTTAGGCAACATATAATTAGGAACTCACTATATACAGTCTGGACCAAAATTTAAAAAATGTACTATCCTCAAATCCTGAAATGGTACTCCAGCATGGAGGCGATAATATATCCTAACTCGAGAGAGTTAAATAAAATGCTTAATTACTACCAAATATTGGAAAGAAATGGGGAATTAAAAACAAGAGAACAATTAGAAGAAACTGGAATAAAAATGGATTGGTGGACGTATAATTTAATAAAATCAAAATACCAAGAAGGGAAAAGAAATGAGATACAAATAAAGGAAACAGAATTGGATAAAATAATTTTAAGTCAAGATAAGAAAATGATTTCAAAAATTTATAAATACCTGTTAAATTATAAAATGGGGGATTATATTGTTAAAAATAATATATACAGCTGGGGTAGAAACTTTGGGTATAGTATAAGTTTGGATAAATGGGAAACAATTTGGACCAAAAACTACAAGCTGACAAGATCAACAGCTTTTAGAGAAAACCTATACAAAATGTACTTCCGATGGCACCTTCCCCCGGCAAGACTATCACAAATGTATAAAGGAATAAACCCACAATGTTGGAGATGTAAAGAAAAGGGGACCTATTACCACATTTGGTAGACTTGCCCAATAATTAAATTTTTTTGGATCAAAATACAAAAATGGATAAAAGAAATATTACAAATTAAGATAAATAGAAGACCCGAAGCGTTCCTCCTTGGGATTATAGACCAAAAAATAGACAAAAATAAATATTATTTATTAATACATATATTGACTGCAACTAGGATGGCAATTGCCCAACAATGGAAACAACCCAAACCCCCCGATGATGATTTGATATTAAAAAAAATCTTAGACTGTGCAGAATCAGACGCATTAACACTCAAATTAAAAAATAAAGAAGAATCCGACCATTATAAAACTTGGAAATACTTCTATGATTGTTTTAAGAGAAGAAATAGAAACTTAAATTGAAATACAAGAACAATAATACTTTATATCCTTTTTATTTGATATGACAAATCACAAAAGATCTATTTACAGTAACTTTTCAGGAAAATTTGTATGAATCTAAATAAATTAAATATGAATGAATGAAGGCGGTTAAGAAAATAAAAATAATTTTAAAAAATATGGACAACCAAAAGGAGAAGATGGTAGATACCGATGATATGATATACTTCAACAAAAGAGAATTTAAAATTATATGATGATTTATAACTTACCCCCTCAAGGGAATTTAAGTATAAATATTACATATTATATTATATGTTTATTGTCACTGTTATTATTGTTTAGTGTATTCAAATAAGTAATTAACTATATTACTAGAATTATTCTATTTTTTGTTTGTTTGTCTGTTTGTTAGTATGTGTTAGTTTGGCATTGTTTCAACTCATGATTTGACCATTTATTTTATTTTTGTAAATGTGTATATATGTAATAAAAGTTTTCTAAAAAATTTAAAAAAACAACAACAAAGTCAGCAAGAAATTAAGAAAACACCAGAATTTTTTTTATTAGGTATATCAAATAACAAATATAAAAAAGACATATATTACTTAATAGTTCATATATTAGTAGCAGCTAGGATAGTTTTTGCTCAAAAATGGAAAGAAACAGAGATTCCAAAAGAAGCAGAAATACTTAAGAAAGTCTTGGAATGCGCAGAGCTTGACATGATGACGAGACGGTTAAATAATCAAGAAGACTCCGAATTTTATGATGTGTGGCAGAAGGTATATATTTGATGGGATAAAAAGAAAAAGACATAAGCTTGCTGTTATATCACTTTGAAAATTTGAACCTAATAGTAAAAACATATTAGATTGTGATTACCTATAATATAAATGTAATTTATTTTTCTCTTTTCTTCTTTATTTTAGTTTGATTTAATTTACAAATTAAGAATTACTATATATATTCTTATAAACTTTTAGATGTGTTTTTATGTAGTGTCTTATAATAGATACTTTTATATATTTCATAGACGGTGTCAAACAACAATAAGATCTTTCTTCTTTTTGTATAATGAAGACTTCTATTTTGAGCAGAGCGACTGTAGCTCCACTAAATGTTATATGTTGTATTTGTCATGTTTGCTTGAGAAAAATAATAAAAAATATTTTTTTTATAAAACAAGTTGCATAATTGAATTTCTAGTTTTGGAATGTGGATACATTGATACAAATTTGGTGAGGAAATTTAAAATCTCTCAGACAAACACTTTTTCAAGGGTCCACCAATAAATAGCAATTATGGCAATCAACTGACTTTCGCGATACCATTTTATCTGTCATGCTGAACATTTATTAGCTCTTTTATCCCACTCATCCATAGAAATTGGGGAAAAAATGCTTTGAATCTTCTGGCTCAGAATACAGCATTTCACAAACCTTGTCCCACAGGAGTAGTTGCACAACCAGGCAAATTTGCACAATGTAATAGAAACCCTCTTATAAAACTAATAAAACTAAACCACTAGGTAACAAGAAGTTTAATAGGAAAATGATGGTGGATACAATCACACACAGGCATTTGAAATAGATTGGTTGTTTATTATTTCCTGGAATAATTTGTTGGATTTGAGCAGATGTTCAGTGCAGAGAGAAGGGTGGGAGATAATTCATCTGAGGCTTCTAAATTTTATAAAAGATGAGAAATGAGTGAAAAGCCTGTCTCTCTGGGGATACTTTGCTTTGCTCAGTCAAGAATAATGCTTTATCTCTGACATTTTGGGTTTCAACAGTAAATTGAAAAGTGTGCATATGTAGTCATCAACCTAACCCCTGTCAGGGTAAGAAACAATATGGAAAACCCAGAAACAGAATATGACAGAATGGGAGGCCTCCCAGACAGAATGAAATGATCTGTCAGACATACCAACTGTACTCTTGGGTGATAGCCAAAATCTGGAACAGAATTAGATTGGCACAGAATTTTAGCGGGATGGGGAATGGAATTGAAAAAACTGCTAGGAAGTTAGTGATAGAGAACTTGGAGAGGAGAGAACAAAATAATATGGTTGACACAGGGGTAAAATGCTCCCAATTCGCTGGTGTCTGTTGGTCATCAGAGAGCAGGTCAAAAAGGCAGTGCAAGGCTCCGCCCACCTGCCTGGATGCTGCCATTTGGGTTCTTTTACCCTTTGCACATGCACAAAGCGTTCTGTCTTTGCGA
Source organism: Erythrolamprus reginae (assembly GCF_031021105.1). Lineage (NCBI taxonomy): Eukaryota > Metazoa > Chordata > Lepidosauria > Squamata > Dipsadidae > Erythrolamprus > Erythrolamprus reginae. The sequence continues at coordinate 30,548,897 of NC_091954.1, forward strand.
CTAGCTCTCTGACGTCTGACAGGTATGAGCGAACTGAGAGCATTTCACCCCTGGGTTGACAAAGTTGGAATTAGATAGTCTGGGTGTGTTTAAGAGATTCTCGTTCCAATGTGATTAAAAATTGACATAGGGGACTCTATGCAAGGAGCATAGCACTGCTTATCTTGCACAGACAACTCAGAGGATGAAGAGAAATTGGGGGGAGGGGGAAGGGAGAACAGATTTTGCTAACTGCGCCAGCTAAGTTTTATTTAGAGCTCTTGATTAACTCTTTGAGATATTTAGAGAGAAAGTTAATCTTGAAATGATAAAAGAAATTAAACTTTCTGGTTATAATCCCTCTTATTTGAAGGAAGTCATGAGGAATGATTTTTTAAATTTATTTATTAATAGAGTTGAAAGGGACCGTTAGGTCATCGAGTCCAACCCCCTGCCTGAGCAGGAAACCCTACAGCACCCCAGCCAAATGGAAGTCCAATCTCCTCTTGAAGGTGTCCAGAGTTGGGGAGTTCACCACCTCCCCTGGCAGGCAGTTCCATTGGTTGATCGCTCTGACCGTCAGGAAGTTCTTCCTTATTTCCAGGTTGAATCTCTCCTTGGTCAGCTTCCAACCATTGTTCCTCGTCCGGCCTTCTGGTGCCCTGGGGAATAAAGAGACCCCCTCCTCACCGTGGCAACCCCTCAAGTATCTGTAAACTGCTATCATGTCCCCTCTAGACCTTCTTTTTTCTAGGCTGTCCATGCCCAGTTCTCTCAATCTCTCTTCGTAAGTCTTGGTTTCGAGTCCCGTAATCATTTTGGTTGCTCTTTTTTGCACCTTCTCCAGAGTTTCGATGTCTTTTTTGTAGTGAGGTGACCAAAATTGGATGCAGTACTCCAGGTGGGGTCTGACCAGGGCATAGTAGAGTGGTATTAGTACTTCCCTGGTCTTGGAGCGTATTCCTCTGTTGATGCAGCTTAGGATTGAGTTGGCTTTTTTGGCTGCTGCTGCACATTGCTGACTCATGTTTAGTTGATTGTCCACCAAGACTCCAAGATCTCTTTCGCAGTCACTACTGCTGAGTGGGGTATCTCCCAGGCTGTATGTATGTCTAGGGTTCTTTTTGCCGAGGTGGAGGACTCTGCATTTGTCGGTGTTGAACCTCATTTTGTTGGTATGGGCCCACTGTGATAGTCTGTCTAGGTCTTCTTGTACTCTGAGCCTGTCCTCAAGGGTGTTGGCTACCCCCGCCAGCTTGGTGTCATCTGCAAATTTTATTAGTTCCCCTTTTATTCCCTCGTCCAGGTCGTTGATGAAGATGTTAAAGAGTACAGGACCCAGGACAGAGCCCTGTGGTACTCCACTGTCTACTTTTTTCCATGTGGGTTTGGTGCCGTTGAGGACAACTCGTTGGGTGCGGTTGGTCAGCCAACTGTTTATCCATCTACATGTGTAGTAGTCTACTCCATTTTTTTTTAGTTTGTGGATTAGGAGATTGTGGTCGACTTTATCGAAAGCCTTACTGAAGTCCAAGTATATGAGGTCCACTGAGTTGCATTGGTCAACTGACTTGGTTATGGTGTTGACAAATGATATGAGATTGGTTTGGCATGATTTGTTTCTGATGAATCCGTGCTGGCTATTGGATATGATCTTGTTTGTTTCTAGGAAGTGGGTAAGTTGTTTTTTGATTATTTTCTCCAGTATTTTTCCAGGTATAGAGGTCAGACTGATTGGTCTGTAGTTACCTGGGTCGGTCTTTTTGCCTTTTTTGTGGATGGGGACTACGTCAGCTCGCTTCCAGTCTTCCGGTAGGTCTCCAGTGATCCAGGATATTTGGTAGATGAGGAGGAGTGGTTCCGCTATGGTGTCTGCCAATTCTTTTAGGACTTTGGGGTGAAGTCCGTCTGGCCCTGGTAATTTGTATTTGTTGAGTTCCCTCAGGTAGTCCCTCACTGTGCTTTTGTCTATGTTGAGTTCGGTTCTGGGGCAGTTTGTTGCAGTTAAATTGCAGATTGGTTGGAGGGAGGTTCCCTTTTGTGTGAAGACTGATGCAAAATAGGCGTTGAGTAGCTGTGCTTGGTCATTGCTGTCTGAGATTTCTCTACCCTCTTCGTTTTTTAGTGTGACGATTGTTTCTTTGATTTTCTTCTTATTGTTGATGTGTTGGAAGAATCTTTTTTTGTTGTCTTTGACTTCCGCTGCAAGGTGTTGTTCATATTGTGCCTTTGCTGTTTTTATTTTTTGTTTGCAGGAACTGGCTGTTTGCTGATATTCCGCTTTGGTTATGAGTCCTTCTTTCCATTGTTTGTACTTAGCTTTTTTTCCTTTTATGTCATCTGCGAGGGCTTTGTTTAGCCATGCAGGTTTAGTTTTGGTTTTCCTGTTTTTCCTTTTCATGGGGATTGCGTTGTTTTGGGCATCTATGATGCTGTTTTTTAGGATCGCCCAGGCTTCCTGAGTGGTTTTTCCACTCAGTGGTTTTTCTGAGTGGTTTTTCCTGAGTGGTTTTTCCTTCTAAGAGTTCGTTCCAGGGGCATTGTTCAAGTTTCGCTCTGAGCTTGTTAAAGTCCACTTTTCTGAAGTCTGGGACTGTGGTGGTGTTGGGTATAGTAGCTAGTGATTGCACTATGTTGAATTTGAGGATGACGTGGTCGCTCTCTCCCAGTTTCCCTTCTTCTTCTGTTCCCTCTATTGTTTCTTCCCTGTTTGTTAGTATTAGGTCTAATATAGCATTCCCTCTCGTTCCTGTGTCAACTTTTTGGGTTAGAAAGTTGTCAGCTAGACTGGAAAGAAATTTGGCAGACTTTCCGCTTGGTGCTGAGTTAGTTTTCCAGTTGATGTCTGGGTAGTTGAAGTCCCCCATTATTGTCGTGCTGTGTTTGTTGCATATGTCTGTTAGTTGGCATGTGAAGAGGTCATCCATTGTGTCTGTTTGATTGGGTGGTCTGTAGTATACTCCAATTGTGGTGTTGCTCTTTTTTTCTTTTATGTTGACCCATATGATTTCTAGGGGGTTATCATCTTTGGTTGGATGCAGTTCTGTGGCAGTGTAGTGGTCTTTGATGTATAGTGCAACACCTCCTCCTTTCTTGTTTGACCTGTTTTTCTTGAAGAGGTTGTAACCCATTATCTGTGTGTTCCAGGCATGCATTTCGTCCCACCAGGTTTTTGTGATTCCAATTAGATCGTATTGGCCCTCGTGTATTGATAATTCCAGTTCATCCTGTTTGTTTCCCAAGCTTTGTGCGTTTGTGTACAGGCATTTTAGATGTTTGTGTTTGTTTGCAGGTAGAAATTTTTTATTCTCAGGTTTGTTTGTAGGCTTGTCCCGTTCCCCTTCCTTGTTTTGTTCAGTGTTTTGTCATATAGTTTGGTCACCCTCCCCTCTCAGAGCTAGTTTAAAGCCCTCCTGATGAGTTGGGCTAGTCGGTTGCCTAGGAGGTTCTTCCCCGCTCTAGTGAGGTGTAGCCCATCGCTTGCTAGAAGCCCTTCTTGGAGATAGTGCAGGCCATGGTCGAGGAAGCCAAAGTTCTTATGGCGACACCATCCTTTAAGCCAGTGATTTATCTGCGGGATTTTGCGTTCTCTGGCGGGGTGTCGTCCTCTAGTGGGGAGGATGAAAGAAAAAACAACCTGAGCACCTGTTTTTCTGATTGTGTTGCCCAAGTGGTCATAGTCTTTCATAATTTGGTTCATGTCTTTCCCTGTGTCGTTGATTCCTGCATGAATCACCAATAGTGGGTAGTAGTCCGTGGGTTTGAGTATTTTGGTGAGGTTTTCAGTTATGTCAGAGAGTTTAGCTCCAGGGAGGCAGCACACCTCTCTAGATTGGTTGTCTGGTCTGCAATATGGGTTGGAGATAGTAAGCTTTATAAGCATGAATTGAATTCTAGTTCAATTAATTCCATTGTGCTTGGAAGAGACAACATTTCCAAGTCCTGTTAAATGCTGTTATATTCTTTGAAATCCAGTTTGGTCTAGTGGTTAAAAGCATCAGGCTACCTAGAAACCAGGAGGGTTCTAATCCCACCATAGGCATGAAAGTTGTGTGGGTGACTGGGTCAGTCATTCTGTCTCAACCCAAGTAAAATAGGAAGAAAGAGATAAGATATATTCACTGTTACTTAGAAGTTATTTAGAAAAATAATAAAGGTAAGAGCTCAGAAAAATCTAAAATGAATAAATAAATTCTAAAGTGTAGTGGGAGCTCAGAAATTGTTTAGGGATAAAAACACTTCATGACTAATATTATTTATTTTTGGAGAGGGGGGAGAATTCTTCAGGGGTACATTTTTCTTTTTGTAAGCTACAAGATCCTTTTTAGCTGTTTGTAGTTGAGGTTGAGGCCTTTCAATATCATTCTGTTCCTAAACTCTGTCAAATACAAAATATGCTGTGAATTCTGATGAGATTTAATGGTACTAGTTGTTGGCTCAGTTCCTGGAACTTCAATAATATATTCCTTACCTAATTTATTGAATACTCTGGAACATAGATCTATACTTTCTGGCTTAGCAGAAATGTATTTCTGAATTCTTCGATTATATAGAAAATGGCAGTCTGATTTCCAAAATAAAGAGGATGCCAAAAGCGTGAGAACAATTGAGGGGTCCCCCACCCCACAATGGAATTGTTCATTATCCAGGACCTGAGATAATACAGCTGTTGATGGCTACTTGCTGGGTTAATATAGAGTCTAGTTGTCCCAACATGTTTCTTTTAAAAAACAAGTAATTGGTCAGTTTCTGTTTGTCTTTAGATTGGAAAAGTTTTCTTTTTTCTTTTTAATGAGAAATCACAGAGAAAAGGGTTCCATCCTATTTCTTTTTCCATCCTATTTCAGCTTTGTTACTAAAAATAGAAGTCATTTGAGGTTTCAAAAAATGGGGGGGAGGGAATCCTACAGGAGGCATATGTGTGAGCTGGTGATGAATCTATGGGTGATCTGCAATAGATTAGCAAGGGTTTCCAACTACAGACAGTCAGATTAACATATTATCATGGGGGAGGGTAATTCCCACTAGGGCAATTGCCTTGGACCCTATGCACAGAAGACATTATTCTTATGGTTCAATTTACAACATCTTCTTTATAGATATTATTTAACCCTGCTGTTGTGTTTGCATTTACTATACATTTATACTGTTTCAGGTATAACGAAATGTAGTGTGCAGCAAAAAGGAAACAAAATGGGAAAAAAAACCACCCTCATAGTAAGAACCCCTCAAATGAGGAAAAGTCAATTAATCACAAGTTTCAGAACCACATGACAAATAATCCACAGGTCTCAAATTTATTTCGGGTCATATTGACCCCGGCAGAACAGCAGTGTTAAGATAGTTGAGATAATATCCAGTATTTATAGCAGGGGTCCCCAAACCTGGCAAATTTAAGACTTGTGGCTGTCAATTCCCAGAATTCTCCAACCAGCTATGCCAAAGAATCTGAACCTTTGGGATTATACATGCACTGTCCTTGTCTTAGCATTGGCATGGCCTGTTTTCCACTTGTTGAGATTCTCTTAAACCCCTATCTATTATTTTGGAAGCTGTATATTTTTACTTTATTAGAAATGTCTTGCATTTAACCACTTAAATGGAGTGGTTCACATTAGTTTCATTATTTTTTAATTAATAACTTCAATTTATTTATTTATTATTTATTAATTGGACTTATATGGGGCCCCTCTCCATGGACTCAGGGCGGCTCACAACAAGAAACTGAAGGGTACCTACTTGACAATAAAAATAAAAAATAAAATAAAATAAATGTCCTGTATTTCAACTAGTCCAGTGATGGTGAACTTTTTTTCTCTTCAGGTGCCGAAGGTGCGCGTGCATATGCTATTGCATATACACAAGTGCTCACACCCATAATTCAATGACTCGGGGACAGTGAAAATGGCTTCCCCTGTCCCCCCGGAGGCCATCTGGAGGCATGAAACAGCCCATAACTCAAACTCTGTGTTCTGCCGGGCTTTCTGGTAGGAGCCTCCCAAAAATTCAAGGGTACAAATTGCAGACACACACACATTTGAAAATTCAAAACAATGTTCTTTATCACAAAATTCAAAATAAACTAAGCACTCTTTTTGTATTGCAAAGAGCAGTCATCCCAAAACAACTGGGTAGTCTGTACAATTTCCCTTAAGCAGTCATTAAGTACTTAGCTAGCAGCTGTGAAGAAACTTTACACTCCTTCTTCTTCCTATGAAGTGAGAGACACACATACACGTTGCTCTGCTTTGGTTTCAAAGGAGTGAAAAAATCAACAATGTCCAGAAAACAGCAACACGTGATTCCTGAAGAACTGCGATCAGATACTCTTTCACAACGGCCAAACCCACACACTGCTATTTATAGCAGCAGCCCTAATTACTGGAGTCCCACCCAACTACAGGTGGCCTCATTTTCTCTTGTAATAATCCTTTAGTTGTTCTCTCCTATGCATCACTCTATGCATGCGTGTATGTGTCATTAATTCTTGTTCAGAATCCAAAGATGATACAGAGGATTGATCTCCTCCTGGGCTGTCTGCCAAACTCCCCTCTTCACTGTCACTTATGCTGCCTTGGTCAGAGGAGGCTTCATCAGCAGATTCCATCGGGAGCAAAACAGGTCTGCGGCATGTGGATGTCTCCCCCACATCCACCTGCACATTCCTTGGGGCAGGAGCTGGGCCAGATCTAACCGCAACACCATCCCCTCCCGGAAGGCCCCTCCTCTGGCTCCAGCGCAAGGGACGAGGTTTCTGTGGAAATTGGGCATGAAACACCTGGACAAGGATGGGAGAATCAACCAGAGCAGCCTCCACCAATGAACAATCATCAGGCTCACCCTCCACCCATTGCACAAGATATTGAAAACTATCGTCCACCCAACGGGAGTCCCAGATGGCATGGATCATGACCTCAGGCAGATGATCCCAAATGCAGGGGGCAGGAAACAAAGGGACACTGGGACAAAGTGGGCACTCAGGAGAAACAGGTACCAAAAGGGAACGGTGCAAAATGGGGTGAACCCGCAGGTTGGCAGGCAACGTAAGCCGATAGGCAACCAGATTGATGACCTTCTCAATCAGGAAAGGGCCCATGAAGCATGCATTCAGTTTATGTCGATGTAATTCTGAAGCGATGTGTTTGGTGGATAACCACACCTGATCACCAACAGCCAATGGGGGGACGTCTTGCCGGGACCGGTCCGCCACCCGTTTGTAGTCCTCTTTGGCCTTAATCAAATATCGCTTCATCATCTCATGAACCGCTTGCAGTTCTGATAAGAAGTCCTCTGCTGCGGGGACTGAGGAATCTAACAAGGTTAACGGGAAAAACCAGGGATGGAAGCCATAGTTTGCATAAAATGGCTTATGGAGATATGCCGGGAGTTATTAAATGCAAACTCCGCTACCAGGAGGAAACGTGACTAATCAGCCTGCCGGTCTGACACAAAGCACCGCAGGTATTGTTCCAAAATTCCAATGATTTTTTCTGTTCCCCCATCAGTCTGAGGGTGCAGGGAGAAGCAAGACACATTTGGACCTGTAAAGCAGACATAAGCTCTTTCCAGAACCTTGCTGTGAACTGAGTTCCTCGGTCTGACACAACTCGATCTGGAAGTCCATGGATCTGGAAGACATGTTGCAAAAACAATTTAGCAGTGCCATGGGATGTGGGTACCTTGTGACAGGGGATGAAATGGATCATTTTTGTCAACATGTCCATCACCACCATGACTGTGGTGAACCGCGACGAGGAGGGCAAGTGTGTGACAAAGTCCATGGACACAGCCCCCCATGGCCTCGTGGGCATTGGCAATGGCTGTAATAATCCTGACGGGGCCCCTGTGGCTGACTTTGCCACACGACACTGTTCACATGTGGCAACATACGAGTGAACGTCGTCTTGGATTCACGGCCATCAAAATGTTTGAGTCACTAAGTCCAAGATTTTAAACAAGCCAAAATGACCCGCCGCAGGATTGTCATGGCATTGGGACAGAGTCAATCCACGAAGCGGCACTGCCGGGACGTACAACTGCCCCAAGTACCGGAGCAGTCCCTCAGCAAATTTCCAGGGAGAATTGGGCACCATCTCCCTCACCCGCTGTGCCACAAACCCATCCCCCCGCTGCATCTCACGGATACGCCTCCGCAAGTCAATGGGGTCCTGGGAAGATTGTCTGTAATGGGGCTGGCTCTTTCGGATGCAGAAACTCTGGTTTCTAGACAAAGCATCTGCTCTGGGATTCTGGAAGCTGGGTGTATACCGGATCCGAAAGTTGTACCTTGCGAAAAAGAACGACCAACATATCTGTTGTTGGTTCAACTTTCGGGCCGTTTGCAGATACTCCAAATTTTTATGGTCGGTTCTGACCTCTACCTGATGCCAGGCACCCTCGAGATGATGTCTCCATGTCTTGAACGCCGACTTGACTGCCAAAAGTTCCTTTTCCCAGATCGTGTAGTTTCTTTCTGAGGGTGTGAGTTTTCTGGAGTGGTAGGCACACGGAAACAAGATGCCACCCTCGGGACGGGCCTGTAGAAGTACAGTGCCAACAGCAACATCAGAGGAATCGGTCTCAACAACAAACGGCCGACATGGATCTGGATGCTGCAACAAGGGCTCTTTCATGAAAGCATCCTTAAGAGCTACAAAAGCCCGCTGCTCCTCCTCACCCCAATGAAATGAGACCTGTTTTTGCAACAACTGGGTGAGAGGCGTGGTCAACTGAGCAAACCCTGGTATGAATGTGTGATAGTAGTTTGCAAACCCCAACAACCTCTGCACATTCTTGACTCTCCTTGGGGGTTGCCAAGTTTTTAGTGCTGACACCTTGCCCGGGTACACTAAAATGTCATCCAAATATATGACCACAAAATGATCTAAAATGTCCCTGAATACATCGTTCATCAAATGCTGGAAAACAGCCGGGGCATTGGTGAGTCCAAAAGGCATCACTGTATACTCAAAATGCCCATATAGGGTGCCAAACGCTGTTTTCCAGTCATCCCCTGGGCTTATACAAACCAAATTGTAAGCCCCGTGTAGGTCGATCTTGGAAAAAACAGTGGCAGCTCGTAAACGTTCCATTAATTCTGGAATCAGTGGCAAGGGATAGCGAGTCTTCGGAGAGGGGCGGCATACAAATCTAAGTAATAAAATAAGATTGCGCACTGTAATGGCGTTCAGGCGCTGGTAGTCACAACACAGACGTAAGTCCCCAGTCTTTTTTTTAACAAATAAGACGGGCACTGATAACGGGGAGGTCGATGGCCTGATGAACCCTTTGGCCATATTTTTATCTATGAACTCCTTGAGGGCCACTAGTTCAGGTTCCGACATAGAGTATAAACGACCAGCCGGCAACTTGGCATCGGGTAACAGTTCTATAGCACAATCATAAGGGCGATGCGGCGGCATGTAGTCCGCCTCTTTTTCATTAAAGACATTCACAAATTCAGCGAGGCCCTCTGGTAACACTGCTGTGGGGATAATGGGCCCTTGCGCGGCACACACATGACGATGGTGGTCTACACATTGCAAACTGGGAAATGTGACGATGTTCTGCGACCACAGCACCTGAGGATCATGTGCCCATAACCATGACAACCCCAAGACAAGAGGGAAATGGAGGCCCTGCATGACATAAAATTGTAACACCTCCACATGAGTCCTGATGCTGATCCGCACCGGCAAGGTCTGAAAACGGATGAGCCCAGACAACAATACCCGCCCATCAATGGTTTCTACAGTCAATGGAGGGTTCACAAGACACAAGGGCAACGAATGTCTCTGTGCAAACTCCTCCTCCAGGAAATTCGTGGTGGCCCCTGAATCCACGAGGGCAAGAGCAGAAATTGATTGAATATGCCGATCCACCAGGAGCTTGACATTAATTATGAGGTGATGGTACGTTCCGGGGTCGTTAGCCAAAGAATCCTTAACCGATGAAATGCCAGCCAGACCTAGCGTTGCCACCAAGCCGGCCCGTCCTCGTTTCCCGACTGCACCTCCGGCGGGGAAACCAAGGGCATGGGAACAGCCATCGAGGAATCCGGAGCCATGGTGGGAACATGAGTTGACGACTCTGGGAGCTGTCCTGCAAGAGTCGGCGTGGCAACAGGAGGACTGGGAGGAGTTGACACTGTGGCAGCAACTGTGCTCCTTCGTTTGCAGGGACAGGCATTCGCGAAATGACCCTGTCCCCCCTGAAAAAGAAGCACCGGCCTTGCGCATGTTGCTGCGCTCTTTCCTCCGGAGACAAACAGGGTCGCACAAAGTTCACATCCATAAGCTCCCCAGTAGGGGCACGATCCGCTAGACGAGGAGGCAGGGCAGGCAGGAAGCGACGGGGTACAGGAACCGGGGTCGGCACAGGCATAGCAGACACCCCCTGCCGTGGAGCAGGCACTGGTGTGCCGCCCGAAATGCGGGGGGAGGACCGCCCAGCCCGGCGCACCTCTCGAGCCAGCAGCCAAGCCTCAATGGCCAAACAATGCTGCTCCAGCTCATCCAGGGTGCCCGACAGAGCCTCATGCACCAGCTCATCAAGCATAGTCTCTGGCAAGCCATCCTGAAACGCCTCTATCAAGGCAGCCTCATTCCACTGCACCTGTCCACTGAGGCTACGAAAGTCACTTAAATAGTCCACTAATGGGCGCGGACCTTGTTTCAGCTGTTTCAACGCTCTTGTGGCCATCTGCTCCCGTACTGGATCCGAAAACTGCCAGCGCAACTGGCGCAATATGCAGTGTAATCCTCCAGTATCGGATCATCTCTGTCCAGCAATGGAGACACCCAGGAAGCAGTGGGGCTGGCCAACAAACTGCAGAGGAACGCCACCTTCTCTGCATTTCTTGGAAAATGGGGCAGTTTTGCATTAATAAATAACTGCACCTGACAGAGGAAAGCTGCAAACATGCATCTGTCACCCCAAACTTTTTCAGGCAGAGCCACAAAGCATTTCCTCCTTGGTAGGGGCTGTGGGGCAGGAGTTGTTGGCTGCACCAGTGGAATGACAGGCTACTAAGATAATGTATCCACCTGGCTCTGTAATTGCAGCACTATCTGGGTTAACCCTTGGATTTCCAACTTCAGGGCATCGAACACTGTTTGGATTTCTGCCATACCAGCAGCCATGATCAGATAAATGCCAGAAAAAAGAGAAGCAAACAATCCAAAACACTTCACTCTGGAACGGTGTGTGTCTGGGGTGAAAGAGTATACTGTTCTGCTGGGCTTTCTGGTAGGAGCCTCCTGAAAATTCAACGGTACAAATTGCAGACACACACACGTTTGAAAATTCAAAACAATGTTCTTTATCACAAAATTCAAAATAAACTAAGCACTCTCTTTGTATTGCAAAGAGCACTCCTCCCAAAACAACCGGGTAGTCTGTACAATTTCCCTTAAGCAGTCATTAAGTACTTAGCTAGCAGCTGTGAAGAAACTTCACACCACTTCTTCTTCCAACAAAGTGAAACACACACACACACACACACACACACAAGTTGCTCTGCTTTGGTTTCAAAGGAGTGAAAAACTCAACAAACAAAGTCCAGAAAACAGCAACACACAATTCCTGAAGAACTGCGATCAGATACTCTTTCACAACAGCCAAACCCACCCACTGCTATTTATAGCAGCAGCCCTAATTACTGAAGCCCCACCCAACCACAGGTGACCTCATTTTCTCTTGTAATAATCCTTTAGTTGTTGTCTCCTATGCATCACTCTACGCATGCATGGATGTGTCATTAATTCTTGTTCAGAATTCAAAGATGACAGAGATGATTTATCTCCTCCTGGGCTGTCTGCCAAACTCCCCTCTTCCCTGTCATTCATGCTGCCTTGGTCAGAGGAGGCTTCATCGGCAGATTCCATCGGGAGCAAAACAGGCCTGCAGCATGTGGATGTCTCCCCCACATCCAGGAGCTGGGCCAGAGCTAACCACAACACACTGCTGGGCCTAGTAGGCCCATTTTTTGTCCTCTCCAGGCTGCAGAGGAAAAAATGTCCTCCCCGATTTCCCTGGAGACTCTCTGGAAGCCAAAAATGCTCTCCCAGAACCTCTGGGTGAGCCAAAATCCTCCGGGTTAGCCGAGAACATCCGGGTGAGCTGAAAATCAGCTGGCTGGCACACACACGCACATTGGAGCTGAGCTAGGATAACAGCTTGTGTGCCAGCAGATATGGATTCACATGCCACCTGTGGCACCCGTGCCATAGGTTCGCCATCACTGAACTAGCCCAACACTCACAGGAACCTCCGGTAGCAAAATGCAAGTAGGATGAAAATCCAGGATACTTCTTTGAATGTAGTTTTTTATTAAGAAGTTTAATCACAATCGTAAACAAACTCTCCTTAGATAAGGAGATAAGAATGGAAAAAGAAAAGAATAACAATTGTAGGAAAATAGAAAAAGAAAAGGAATTATGTACTAAAGAAAAAAAATGAAATCTATAAAGAACTGACCTGCAACTTTAAACACAATAAGTATAAAAAAATTCAATGACATGATTCTTTTGTAGATGCAGTGAGAAAGTTTTTTCCAGGTCATTCTCTTGGCTTATTATTGCCGTTCCCATTTTTAAAACTTCAGCCAATGTCTTTTGTATATCAAGTAACACCTTCTTTTAAAAATCATTATCTTGGCTTGTTATTTGTATTTCTACATGCTATACTTTCTCCAAGAAGGAGGGGAGAGAGGTAGATGGGGAATGAAGGAATATGAAAGTAGGATGAGGAGATAGAGAGGGAAGGAGAAGGGTGCAAGGGGAAAAAGGGCAGAATGATGATTGTTGATGCTAGAAAAGAATAAGATACAAATTTTTGAATGATTGAAAGAAATGTAAAAGTATGTATTTTAATATTTTAAAGTATATGCATATTAATTTATATCTGATGTAGCAGAAGAAAAGGAGAAAAGCAATTAAAGAGAAACTTTCTAACAATGAGAACAATTAACCAGTGGAACAGAAGTTGCCATCAGAAGTTGTGGGTGCTTCATCACTGGAGATTTTTAAGAAGGGACTGGAGAGCCACTTGTCTTAAATTATACAGGCTCTCCTGCTTGAGTAGGAGGTTGTAGTAAGAAGACATCCAAGGTCCTTTCCAGCTCTATTCTGATTGAACGGTGTCTTACATTGAAGGTGGAACTAGAGGACATTATTGAAGTTATGACATGTGGTCACCAGATCAGAAGATTTTCATGATAAATTGTCAAGAATTTTGGATTTTAGATGATTAGTACAGCATTTGTCTTCTCTTATAAACCCACTCTCCCCATATAGATATTTTTATATGCTGCCTAGTCAGTAGTATACCTATGTATACAGTGCAATACACAGGATTTTTTTAGTATAATGACTGTTCCAAGGCAATACTGTAGCATAATTCAAAACAAGCATGTAACATATAATTTGATTCTCAAGGGAAATAATGAAGAAGAAAAAACCCTACTCAGATAAAAGTAGTGGTCCTAATCCAATTTTCTTCATTTGGCACAAGAAGAAAGACATAAACTTTGAAGACTATTACCACCATAGGTAATTTTCATTAGGATAGGTAGGGAATTACCTACATACCTCTCATTAATTTGAAATGGAGTTGTACTGATGATTATCATCTATTTAGTACAGGTGTTTGTGTAATTTCCTTTTGCTTAGCAGCTAAATTAGACAACTGCATAGAGGAGATGAAACAGGGGAACACAACAGTAACAAGGATATAAAGTGCAAACTTTTGCAAATTTATGATAAATTAAGATAATTTTTACTACCAAACACAATATGCAAAAGAAAATTTGCTCCAATAGTAAAAGCTAAGATTCAATAATCCTTAAAAGAATTGTTTTCTCATATAGATAGCATTGAAGGACATGTTCATGTTCAGAAATTGGATGGGGTGGACGTGGCTGGCATGTGAGGCATCTGGCCCATGGACCACAAGATTGATACGCCTGTTCTAAATTTCCCTTAGAACTCTGCCAAGTATCAGCCATTTCTTTTTTTCTTTTTTTGTTGTAAACCTTATAAGGCATATTGACTGTATTCAGGCAAGGCTAATTCTCTCACAAATTGGCTTATAGGTAGCCCTCAACTTACAAAAGCTCATTTAGTGCCTATTCTAAGTTGAAATGGCATTGAAAAAAGTGACTTATGCATCTCTCTCTCTCTCTCTCTCTCTCTGTATGTATTCATTCATATTTTCAGGGGTACAGGCAGGGGTTGGCAGCAGGCAGGATAGGGTGGAACATAGTTCCACCAGTGGAAATGAACCGCATGCACAGCTCCAGCTGACCGGTGGCAGCAACTTCCTGGATTACCAGTCTCAGCTTGCCTCCCCTTTTTTCCCTCTGCAGCTGCTGCTATGCGCTCATGGCTTTTTTCCTCTTCCCTCCTTCCTGACTTCGGACAAGCTTCCCTCTATCCTGCCCGGCTCCCCTCCAGCCTCACGCGGCTGCCTCCCAAGGCCAGGAGAGTGACATCATGCCAAAGCAGTCTGGGCTGCAGTCTTTTTCCCCTCGAGAAACCCTCACTCTGCCCACAGCTGAATTGAAAAGGCATTGTGAGGCAATAACAGTTCACTTGAATGATGATGATCATTCAAGCCAATCCCACTTGGCCGGCAAGCCACTCCTACCCAGTCACATGACCATCAAGCCACACCCACAAGATAAGCCACACCCACAGTGTGGCAGTAAAAATTTTGGCTGCCCATTACTGGGTACAGGTATGAAGATCTTGGCATATTCAGGTTTCTTCCTGTGTAAGTTTCAGAGATTCCTGATGATGTTTCGACGAGGTGCCACTCGTCATCTTCAGACTGGTGCTTCACCGTAGCACAAAGCCGAAAGCACCAGCCTGAAGATGACAAGTGGCACCTTGTTGAAACGTCACCAGAAATCTCTAAATCCTACACAGGAAGAAATCCGAATATGCCAAGACCTTCATACCTGTACCTGTGAAAATCTATAAAAACAAATATATATATTTGTAAGGCAAAAAAGGAGCTGTGATGTTCCTTCAATATACCAGGGTGATTCGACACAAAAATATGTAACCCTTCCCTGGTACAGAGCTGAAGGGATTGGATACTGTAGCCTAGAGGTTAATTCTCTGCCTTACAAGGCAAAGGTTGCAGGTTCAAGTCCCATACATATATATGTTTTTGTAGATTTTCACAGGTATAGGTATGAAGGTCTTGGCAAATTTGGGTTTCTTCCCGTGTAGGATTCAGTGATTTCTTGCAATGTTTCGATGAGGTCCCACTCGTCATCTTCAGGCTGGTGCTTCTGTCCTTGTTCTAGGGCAAACACAGCGAGACCTGAGCTGCCTTCCCTCTATAAATACCGTTGAGTGGGTGTGGTGTGCTGGCTCAGCAGCTGCAAGTTGTGTTGAAACTTCCTGGTGAGTCAGTAGAGTAACACCTGGGGTCGTTGATGTAATTGATGTATGCTGATTACTAGATGTTTGTGGATTGGGGGTGATATCCTCAGTAGTTGGAGCTTGCAGGCTACTTGACTATGTTGTTCTGGGTCTGTATGGCTGTTGTGGTTAGCTCTGGCCCAGCTCCTGCCCCAAGGACTGTGGATGTGGAGGAGATGTCCACATGCTGCAGGCCTGTTTTGCCCACGGTGGAATCTGCTGATGAAGGCTCCTCTGACCAAGAAGACATGAGCGACAGGGAGAGGAGGAGAGTGTGGCAGACAGCTCAGAGGGAGATCAATTATCTAGCTCCTCCTTGGATTCAGAACAAGAGTTAATGATACAGCCACGCATGCGGAGAGCGATGCATAGGCAACAACAAATGAGAGATTATTATCAAAGAAAATGAGGCCACCTGTGGTTGGGTGGGGCTGTGGTAATTAGTGAGGCTGCTATAAAGAGCAGCCTGTGGGTTTGGCCATTGTGGAGGATTATCTGATTGTTGTGTTTCGTGCCTGCTTTACTGACTTTGACCTTTAGTGTGCTGATTTTTCCCCGCTTTGAAACTAAAGCAGAGCAAAGTGTGTTTCACTTTGTGAAAGAAGGACTGTGAATTGCCTCACAGCTGCAAGCTAAGTATCACAGAACTGATAAGGGACTTGTACAAATTACCAGTTTATTTGGAGACGAGTGCTCTTTGCTCTACAAAAAGAGGGCTTAGTTTAAGTGAATTTTCATTATAAAGAACATTGTTTTGAATTTTCAAACATGTGTGTGTCTGAAATTTGTACCTGTGAATTTTTGGGAGCCCGACAGAACAATTGCTGGGATATGTTTGTTAATGAGGGCTGGTTTCCAGATGTCTAGAAGGCGGGAAGTATCATCACGCTTGTTCATATTTGTGGGGGTGTTTTTCTATCTCAATGGCTTCCATGATTATTCTTTTGTTGTAGTGTTCTGTTTTGGAAATTAATTTAGTTCTGTCAAAATCAATTTCATGTCCTGTAGTTTTGAAGTGTTGGAAAATGGAGGAAGTTTTTTCTTTTTTTCTTAATGCGTTCTTATGTTCTGCAACACGTTCATTTACTCTCCTATTAGTTTGTCCAATATATGTGGCTGGGCAGATTTTACATGGTATTTGATAAACTCCTTGGTTTTCTAGCTGGATATTGTCTTTGGGGTTTCTTAGGATGTTGGCTATTTTTTTATCTGTGCCAAAGGCTGTCTTGATGTTGTGTTTGTGGAGAATTTTGCTGATTTTATCTCTGGTGCCTTTGGTGTGAGGTGGGCGATGCTGTTGTCCTGTTCTGTTTCTTGGTTCTTGGGGGGTGTCTCTTTTTGGATTAGGTTGGTGATTGCCTCTCTTTGGAATTCATTGTAAATTAATACATTTATGTAATTCAGTTTCCAGGTAGTCTTTGTCGGTTAGGCGTTTTGTTCTGGAGATGAGAGTCTTGGCTACGGAATTGATCTGTGCAGGGTGGTGGTGGTATTTTGCGTTCAAGTAGTGGTTGGTGTGTGTCTTCTTCTGGTAGATGGTGTGTCCTAGGGAGCCATTGGGTTTTTTGTAGATTAGGACATCCAGGAAGGGAAGTTGGTTGTTGGTTTCTATTTCCATGGTGAATTGTATTTTGGGGTGTAGGCTGTTAAGATGTGTGAGGAAGCTGTCCAGTTTTTCTTTCCCATGTGGCCAAATTACAAAGGTATCATCTACATATCTAAGCCAGAGTTTGTGTTTGTGTTCAGGCATTGGTTTCAAAATATTCCATGTATAAATTTGCGATAACGGGTGAGAGGCTGATCCCATGGGGGCTCCTTCTATCTGTTTATATCTTTGTCCATTGTGGATGAAGTATGTATTCATAAGGCAGTGGATGGTAAGATCTAAGATGTGCTTCGGGGGGTTGTATTTGTTTTGGATGGCTGTCAGGGCTTCTTTAATAGGCACTTGGGTGAAGAGAGATATGACATCGAAGCTTACAAGAAGGTCGTTGGGTTGTAGGTTTTGTTCCTTTATGATTTCTATGAAGTGGAATGAGTTTTGTACATGTGACGTGATGGTTTCTGCATAGGGCTGGAGTTGTTTGGCAAGAAATTTGGCAAGATTCTGTAGGGATGAGCCTATGGAGCTGACTATGGGTCTGAGTGGTGTTCCTTCTTTGTGTATCTTGGGGAGGCCATAGAGCTTGGGGCATCTAGATGATTTTTCTCTGGAGATGATTCTTTGCTGGATTTCTTCACTGATGGGGGAAGCTTTTATTTTGGATTTGGTGGTTTTTTACAAATAGGTGGTAGGATCTGTGCTTAGAGGTTTGTAAGCGGGGTCTTAAATATTTTCTGTCAGATCACAAGACAGAAGCTGCAGGATCAAATCCCAGTTAAGTTATGGCTAGCTGATGAGGCCAGAACAAGGCCGAAATAGTGCTATCCTAGTGTGTGTGTTTATGTAAAATGTATGTATGTATGTATGTATGTATGTATGTATGTATGTATGTATGTATATGTTGTATATACTTCTGGTCAGTTGGAGGATGGTGAAGTGTTTGCTGACTCTGATACGGATAGTGTTTATGAATTAGTGGCAGGTCCTGGGTTACAGGTGTCAGAACAGATGGGAGGCCAGCCACAGGATGTTGATATGAGTCCAGACTCCAGTGAAGAAGAGACAGATAATAGATGGTTCAATCGGCATTTCAGGAGGGTGCAGAGGCATAGGGAACGAGTGTTAGGGAAGAGATATTAAGGGGGGGAATGGGTTAATTACTGAAGTGATTTATTCGTCATTTCTGGGTGCCAGCGGAGAAGAAGGGTGGAGTTTTCAATGTTGTAAATCCATCATGGATACAGCTATGAAGTAAGCAAGTTTATTATCTGCTATTTAACTGTTGTTTTATTGCTTTGAACTACTCTGCCTGGACATAAATCTTAAGATAAGGGAGGAGGACTGGAGGAATGCCTTTGTGTGCTCTCATCTTTAAGATAAGAGAGGAAAGAATTGGACTGCCTGTAATGCATTTTGAATACGGAGGAGAGGAGAAATAAAGATGGAGTTTTTGTTTATGAAATCCTGCATTCAGTAAGTGTTATTTCCAATTTAACCAAAGTTCTAACCAGAATCCAGAACAGTGTGTGTTCTGTTTGAGGTATAAGTGATGCAATTGGATCTTCTCATTCTTCTCATTCCTCTTGGTTCATTGATTTGTGGAAGCACTCAGAAGGACATAGGCCACACTCTCTTTTAGATTGTGAAACAAAGTTTCAAAGTAACATTAACATTAGGAATACATTAGGAATAGGAAAAACATATCATTTGGGGCTTGTATCAGGTCTTAGCCATGTGCAGAAGACAACGAGATATAGCATTCTGCACTGAAAGTTGTATTTATGTAAAATACTTGCCAACCCAGAATTGTTGGATTGGTATTGCTCATAAAAAAAAGGAATTTCCCAATTTTATATCAAAATGTTTTGTCTGAGAAGGGTGCATTTTGTATATATTTAACAACAGGCCTGATTGAAACAAGCTATGACACCCCATTATCTCTGTGGTGGCGCAGTGGTCAGGATGAAGTACTATAGAATAATTCTACTGACTGCCAGCTGCTGGCAGTTCAGGAGTTCAATTATTACCAGCTCGAGGTTGACTCAGCCTTTCATCCTTCCAAGGTGGGTAAAATGAGGACCCATATTGTTGGGGACAATAGGCTGACTCTGTAAACCATTTAGAGTGGTAGTGGTATATAAGTTTAAGTGCTATTACTATTGCTATCTCAGTAACAATTGCATTGCTTCTGCGGTGTGTAGTGGTTCATCCTAGTCTTCTTACATAAGCCAAGTTTTCATCCCTTTTCATTATTAAACCAACTGTCAATCTTTCCAATGGCATGAACAGCAAAAGAAATTCCTAGGACATTTTTATTACCAAGAGTAAAACTTTATTGTTAGATCCATACTGGCACATAAGAATGCCAACCTAGTGTGAAGCACAGTATAATTTAAAAAACCCAACCCTTTTCTTTTTCTTGGACTGCTCAATGTCCATTGCCCAATCCATGTTAAGCAATTTATTTAGGAAAAAACATCCAGCATCTTTTGAAAATCTTCAGTTCTTGACCTTGACCTAAGATTTTTCTCAAGCTGAAAATAGCTCAGCATAAATTCCTTCTCTCCCTTCCAGCTTCCCACACATTTCAACCATAGGACTCTCTGTCCCATGCTTCTTTGTCAAGCTGTGAGCAAACAGAGATATTTTGCAAGTTAACCTTGATGTAACTATCCATGTTACCTGTTATTGCTGACCTCAGAGAAACTCTAGAAAATGTTAATGATTTCACTATGCCTATGTCTGATCAGTAAGCATTATTTAAACTAACCATATGCCCCCCTGCTTTTCAACTTTTATATAAACAACATGGTAAAATGGCTAAACAAACCAAACCACCATCCCTCAAAAATTGGTGACCAAAGCATTGGTCTACTGTCCTATGCAGATGATGCTGTGATCCTCTCCAGGACACTAATAGCCTTAAAAAAGCTTTGTGAGCCCTTCTCTAGTACTTTAATTACAATAAACTGGACATATATTATGAGAAAACAAAGATAATGGTCTTTGCAAAATGGCCAAAACTTTATTCACGGTATCTAAATGGCCAAAATATAGAGCAGATAACCACCATCAAATACCTGGGGGTAATCATTCAGGCCAATGGTTCAAAAAAAAAAAAAAAGCCCATGGAGAATATGCGGCTGACTTGGGCCAAAGATTCTTATTTTTTTTTATGTACAAAGTGAGGATATTATGTCCCTGCTACAATTAAGCTTTTTCTGGCCATGTTGCTAGTACAATTTCTTTATGGATCTTGCTTGGAGCATCAGCTTTTTGTTTTACACTATTAGAAATAGTTCAATTCAAATTCACTAGATCAGTTCTCCAGATGCCATGTTGTGGATTTCTGTGCTTGGAGACAGGATTGACAAAAATAGAAGCACAAGAATCTGTATAGCATCCTTAGATATAGCATCCTGGCCAAAGCTTAACATTTTTCCCCACGAGATCTTGCTCCATTAATCCTCTGTGACAAATTATCTTCTTCATGAATCAAAGTTGTAGAGTCCAACTTTGCCAAACTAGGCTTCTCCCCAGCTTTAATACTCAAGATGGACTATGACTTAGCAATACAAACTTGTGACAAAGGTTGGAGGACATGGAGAGGCAGGCAGGCTTAGGGAAAGCTCTGCTGTTTCTGGCTCCAGGTGCAGGAGCCAGAAACAGGAGCTCCAGAAACAGAAGCAACAATATGCATCGTTGCTCCTGCCAGTTATCAGTTGGAGTCAGCAAACCATTGGAAAGCATTTTCACTCACACAATGCCATGCACTTCCATCAGCCATCCTGTATGGCAAGTATAAAAGGATACAATATTGAAATGTGTCAACCTTCGCTATAATTCTACATAATTTCTATGCTTGGTTGCCAATAGTTACGGGGAGGGGTCTTGGGTATTGGGGGGGAGTATGCAGGAGGCCCTGTGAAGTGGAATAAGTTTCATCTTCCTTGAAATTAGGTGACCTGAAGGAGACTGTTAGAAGTTATATTCCAGACTTCCGGTCTGGTCCGGGACCGCTGCGGAGGCTCCGGGGCAGGGCTCTGTCCCCGAGATTCCTTTCACCCCTCCAGAGGTCGCGGTTTGCAGTTGGATCGGGTCCGGACGGCCCGATCCCAGAACAGGGGGCTTCCCTCTGTCCGAGGAGCTATCGCTGAAGCTCCGGAGGCAGGGGTCTGCCCCGCAGCTCTGGAAAAGGGAGAACCAATCCTCGGCACCCAGAGGATTCAGCCATTGCGATTCCCCTGCACCAGTGGGAAGCGAAAAAGTGAAAGGAAGAAAGTCGAGATCTCCGAAGTCTAACAGAGTGAAAAAGAATACTAAAAGAAAAGAAGAATCAAGGTAAAATTTCATTGTTCCATGTTAAACACAGAAGATTGAAGTAAAGTGAAAGTTATAAGTGAAAGTTTTCTTAAAAAGGCAAAAGAGAAAGTTGGTAAAAAAATTCATATCCTGGAGCCAAACAACGGCCGGATCTATTTTCTCTCCTTCGTTTCCTAAGTTGAATTTGAACTTTTGAACTTTTAAAATTTGGAAGAAAGCTGGATATAAAATTTAAATCGGCATGAAAATATGAAGTTATAATTTGGCAAAGCTTAAATAAAGATTGGAATTCCGAAGTCTTCAGAACAACATTGAATCCAGGGCACTACTTTTGATAGCGGAGGGATTATGTTTCTTTTGTTCCAACTTCTAATTTTAAAATGAAATAAATCTGCAATCTGCAATTAATTAAACAACTTAATGAATTGACGATTTGGTGACTGATGAACTAAATAATTAAGAAGATTTACACTGTGTGAGTGATCGTGATTGGAATCGCTGTTATTGGATTATTGGCTGTCTCTTTGGACTCGCAGTAAAGAAGAGATCGTCTGCTTTCCTTGGGCTGTTTTCGTAGGATTTATTTTAAAATCTGGAACTAACCTAAACTTAATAAATTTTGATCTGGAAAAATACTAAACTTTGGATTTTGGCATAGTGACTGAATAAAATTTAACAAGACTTGGACTTTCCTGGCATTATTTGGCATTTCAAGTCTTTGGAAATCATTATAAAAGGTTTTGGAAAATCAAATAGAACTTCAATCAACAAGGATATTTACATTTAAAAGAAGATTATAAGTATATTATTGTTGTATTTTTTGATATCTTGTTTTTTTCCTCCTTTCCTTTTCCTCCTTTACATTACTTCTGTTTTTTCCCCCTTGTTCTCCTTGTTTCTAGACATTAGTATAAATTTTAAAATAGAAATAGTTTGAAATAAATGACTGGCTAAATATTCCTTGATCCCCTCTCTCTCCCTGTGGTGGTGTTTCCTTTTTTTCTCCTTTTACTTTTTTCTTTTTCTCTCTTTTCCTTATTTTCTCACTTCTGTTTACTTCCCTCTCTTTGCTGGTCTCTCCTCTCCTCTCTTATTTTCTTTTTTCTCTAAGACTAGTAAATTGGTTAACTGAGATTGATTTGCTATAATAATATATTATACATTATTACATTATTGCTTTTTGAAATTGAAAGAATTTTTTTGAAATTGAAAGAAACCTTAAAGGCTAATTTCTTGCTTTAAAAAAATAATAATAAGAGTAAGGTTTATTAAAAATTTATATTTTTAAACATTGATAAGGTACACTTTAAGTATAGATATATATACATTTTAAAGCTTTAAGATTATTGATACCTCTGCTGTGTTTGTTGTGTTTTTGCATTGCGATATTTAGAAATAATTAGTGAAGTTTGACAGGATTGGAGTTTGTTGGAGTTTTCTTCCCCTTCTTTAAAATTTACAAATAAGAAATGACAAAGAAAAACATTGCAAAGTAAAGGATGTCGAGTATGTCTACATATACTAAGACCATTAAAAAACAAACATTAATGTCGGCCTCATCTCCCCAAGTATCACCTCAGCCATCTCCTGTACACCAAAGCACTACTGCAACCATGTTAGCCAAAGAGAAGGAGAAACAGAAAGCACAACAGCCTACCCTTGTAATGATACAAGAGACATTAAACGCAATGAAAGATTTTATGCTAAAATCTCAAGAAGATGCAAATCAACAACGAGAAGCTTTAAAAGCAGAAATGGGTGAATTAAAGGCTGATACAGGAGAGATGAAGGAGCAAATGAAGGAAATTCAACGAACTTTGGAAGAAAATGAAGAAAGGGTGAAGGCGGTAGAGGAGAGAACTGGAAAAATGGAAAAGAGAATGGACTACTTTGAAGGCAGATCTGATGCACGCTATCGAAAATATGATGAATCAATTACACATCTTGAAGTACAATGAGCATCCTATGGTTTAAGATTTCAGAACATAATAGAAGAAAAAGATGAAGACTTACAAGCAAGAGTGGCAGAAATGATTGGAGGAATCCTCCAGATGGATCCCACAGAACTAACAAAAGAAATTGATGAAGTTTTCAGAGTACAAACTAGCTATGTATGTCGGCACAACCTACCAAGAGAAGTCCATATCAAATTTGTTAGGAGAACTATAAGAGATGACATTTTGAAATGGACTAGAAATGAAAAACTACAAGACAAAGGGAAAAAAATCACAATACTGAAACAAGTTCCAATAAGTGTAAGAGAAAGCAGAAGGGATTATCATTTTCTGACCAAAATTTTGATAAAAGAAAACATAACTTTTCGTTGGCTTATTCCAGAAGAACTTTCACTTTATTGGCAAACCAAAAGATATAAAATAGAAAATGTGGAAGAAGCAAAAGACTTTTATGAAACTAGTGGAATACGCCAACTTGAACAACCAATGAAAGAACTGCCAGAAAGAAGGGAAGAGGACACGGGGAGTGCTGCACAGGGAGGAGAGGAGGACCTAGGTGCAAGAAGAAAACAACCACAGCGCGAAACTAAAGATACCAAGAAATATTACAAATGACTACGTCAAAAGATTTGAAAATCTTTTCCGTAAATGTGAATGGTTTAAATGAACAGAGAAAAAGAAAACAAATATTCACAAAAATTAAAAATCAAAAAGCTCAAATAGTAATATTACAAGAAATTCATATAAAAAGGGCAAATCGAAAATTGTTATTAAATTAAAAAATTGGAAATATGTATGCTGCATTGGCAGATCAAAGAAAAAGAGGGATAGCGATGTATGTTGAGAACTCCATAAACTCCAAACAATTATATGCAGACCAAGAAGGTAGAATATTAATTGTGCAGATTAACATAGAACCAAAACCTCTTGTCATTGTCTCCATTTATGCCCCAAATGAAAATCAAACAATATTTTATAAACAATTGCATCAGAAAATAAATGAATTAAATATTGAAAATATGATTATAATTGGTGATTTCAATGCAATTTCAAATAGATTATTATATCATTTGGGGGGGGGGGATAATAAGAAAAAGAAAAATATTTTACCAACTACCTTCCAAAAGATGAAATCTGAATTATTATTAAATGATATTTGGAGGGAAAGACACCCCCAAACTAGACAGTATACTTTCTATTCAAACCCTCACAAAATTTGGACAAGAATAGATATGGTGTGGGCTTCAAAAACAACTGCAGAACAAATAAAAGAGGTAGAAATATATGTAAATACTTGGGCAGACCATAATCCTGTAGTAGTTCTCATGAAAAGTAATAAGAAACATCCAAATTGGCAGATGAATAGAAATATTTTAAAAGATAAAAAAAATATAAGGAATGGATAGAGAATGAATTAAAGATATTTTTTGAAATAAATAAAAATTCAGATACCACCCCTCAAAACATATGGGATACTGCCAAAGCATACATCAGAGGATTAACGATTTCTTATACAGCAAAGGTAAATAAGGAAAAAAAGATACAATATGAACAGGTAATTACTGAATTAAGACAATTAGAACTTTTATCGCAACAAAATGCCAAGAACAAGGAGGTAAATGGAAAGATAGAAGTAATTAAACATAGAATTAAACTTATAGAGCAGGGGTAGGGAACGTTGGCTCTTCTATGACTTGTGGACTTCAACTCCCAGAATTCCTGAGCCAGTCATGCTAGCTCAGGAATTCTGGGAGTTGAAGTCCACATGTCATAGAGGAGCCAATGTTCCCTACCCCTGTTATAGAGCAAAACCAAATAGCAGAAAAAATAAAAAGAACTAAACAACACTATTTCGAATATGCCAATAAGCCAGGAAGATGGCTTGCATATAAACTAAGGAAACACAGACAGTCAAAAATAATTAAAAAGTTAGAGGATGAAAACGGAACAATAAAATATAATATAGAGGAAAAAGCAAAAATAGTACAATTTTTTTTAAAGAGTTGTACAAAAAAGAAGATATCAGTGAGGATGAAGTTTTTAACTATTTAGAATCCATAAAGGTACCGCAATTAACGGAAGAACAACAGGAAAGTTTAGATAATCCTATAACAATTGAGGAGCTTCTTACAACTATTAAAAAGCAAAAAAATAATAAAGCAACTGGACCTGGTGCTATACCGGCAGAATGGTACAAAATAGATAGTGAAGTAATAACAAACAATATGTTGGAAATTTTTAATGAAAATGGATGATAAAACTCCAAAATCATGGTCAGAATCTTTAATAACCTTAATTCATAAACCAGGAACTGCTAAAGAAAATATTAAAAATTATAGACCTATATCATTATTAAATGTAGATTACAAAATATTTACCTCAATTTATGCTGAAAGATTAAAAAAGATTTTAAATGAGAAAATTCATCATGACCAAAATGGGTTTTTACCAGGTAGACAGATTAAAAAGAATCTTAGAATGATTATTAATACATTAGAATATTACAAACAACATTCTGAAAAATCAGTATCATTAATGTTCTTAGACGCTAAAAAAGCTTTTGACAATGTTAATTGGACCTTTATAAAAATGCAATTAAACAAAATGAGATTTGGTACTAAATTTGTAAATTTAATAGATGCAATTTATTCAAAGCAAACAACAAAAATTATATTAAACAATGAGCAATTGGAAACATTTGAAATAAATAAAGGAGTTCAACAAGGATGTCCGATATCAACTCTATTATTTATTTTATCTTTAGAAGTTTTATTGATAAAAGTAAGAGCAGATCCAAAAATAAAGGGTTTGACCATTGGGAAAGAAATATATAAAGTTCAAGCATTTGCGGATGATCTGACTTTTATAATAGAAGATCCGATAACAGCAGTCCCAATACTGATTCAGACAATAGAACAATATGGAAAAGTTGCAGGGTTAAAAATAAATAAGAGTAAAACACAATTTATAGTGAAAAACATGAATAAAATTCAAGAAAGAAAACTTGAACATATCACAGATATGAAAATAGTTAAGAAAGTTAAATACTTGGGAATATGGATAACATCAAAAATAATATCATTAAAAAATGATAATTATATGAAATTGATTACAGAAATAAAAAAAGATTTAGAAATATGGAACAACTTAAAAATATCTTTTCTGGGGAAAATTGCCACAATTAAGATGAATATTTTACCTAAGATCTTGTTTTTGTTTCAGGTCATCCCAATAAATCCTGGGGGGAACTTCTTTAAAAACTTAACAATGATAGTTAAAAAAAATTATGGCAAGAAAAAAAGCAAGAATAAGGATAAACATTTTGGAAGATATTAAAGAAAGAGGAGGATTTGCTTTACCTAATTGGAAATTATATTACCAGGCAGCCGCCTTAATATGGATTAGAGATTGGATAGTACTAGAAGATAAAAGAACATTAAAATTAGAAGGACACGATCTTATGCTTGGCTGGCATGCCTTTATATGGTATGATAAAGACAAAATACATACATATTTTAAAAGACATACAATAAGAAAATATCTGTTGGAAGTCTGGAAAGACATTAAGAAGAATCATTTTTTGACCATTCCCGAATGGATCTCCCCCCTAAAAGCAATAACACACCCCAATTCGATAAGGGAACTGAAAATAATAAAATATAAGGAATTACTAGATGACCAAATGAAATTAAAGTCAAGAAATAAACTACAAGAAGAAGGGACTATAGTCGATTGGTGGCAATATGCTCAGATTCAGTCTAGATTTCAAAAAGATAGTACGATATATATTTTTAATAAAAGTAAAAATTTCTTAGGTAACTTACTAGTTACAAACCAGACTAAATTAATAGGGAAAACATATAAATATATTGTTGCCCACAAAAACATAGATTTGACCTTAAAGGACAATATGATAAGTTGGTGCAAAAATATTGGTAAAGAAATTGATATAGATACATGGGAAAATGTTTGGACTTCAAATTGGAAAATGACAAAATCAGTCTCCCTAAAAGAAAACCAAATTAAGATGTTTTACAGGTGGCACCTTCCACCAAATAGGATAGCAAAATGTTCCCTAAGACCTCCCCATTATGTTGGAAATGTAAGAAAGAAATAGGGTCCTATTATCATCAATAGTGGATGTGTAGTAAAGTTAAGCTTTATTGGAAAATGATAGAAAGAATAATGAAAGAAATAGTAAAACAGGAGATAGAAATAACCCCGGAATTTTATTTACTGGGCATAACTAATCAGAAATATAAGAAAGAAATTTTACACCTAGTTATTCATATTTTAACCGCGGCCAGGATAATGTATGCGCAAAATTGGAAAGGGGAAAATATACCCAAAGAAGAGTAAGTTATTAAGAAAATATTGGATTGTGCTGAAATGGATATGATGACAAGACGGTTAAAAGATCAAGAAGAAACAGAATTTTATGAGATATGGAACAAAGTGTATATATGGATAAACAAGAAGAAACATTAAAAGTAAAAATAAAAATAAAAATAAGACAATTGTATTAGTAGAGATATGATTTCAGAGTTATGTTAGAATTAGTTCATGTATGAAGATTTACTATATAAGGTAAAACAAATTTCTTCTTTTCATTTAAAGTAATACGCTGATTTTAAGTACTTTTGAATGTATTCTTTTTTCTGTATTGAAATTTTACTTCTAGAATAAGCGGGGAAGTTACAACCCCACTTCTATGTTAAATGTATGTTTGTCAGTTTTGTCTATTTTAAGAAAATTAATAAAATATATTGAAAAGAAAAAAGAAAAAAAGAAGTTACGTTCCATAAATGTGACATGGGTTGAAGATGCATCCACCTGATGGTCATGGACAATAGGGATTGGCCATTCTCCAGATGGGGGGGGGTCAAAAAGGGGTTTGATATATGCATGTATCGCGCCTTTTTCTCCAGTCTTTGCTTTAACCTTGAGTGCTTTCAGTTCTGATTTATGATAAATTCACTTTTGAACCTTAAAAAGGACTGAGTTTTGTTTTTGTTAAATACTGACTGTAGCAGCTGACATTAAGCAAAGACTGCTTGAAACAGTCACTCCTGGAGAATTAATTCTACCAGGGACTGGCAACTATGTCCCGACATGAAAGCGAAGAGGAACAATCTGAGGAGGATTCCAGCTTAAGAAGCCCTCCCCCACATACTCCAAAAAGAGGAAGATTCGGGCCCAAGCAAAGATGACCAACTTCAAGCCAAGCAGCTGCAGAGAGCCCCCAGATAATCCATGGGAGTCAGAGTAAGTCGCATATCGGAGGATGAGCCTCTTTTTTCTGATGCAAATGTGACCCACCATAAGAAACAAAAGAAGGAAAAGGGGAAGTCAGACAGGAGGGCTGCTTGTTAGCTGAGTTGGTTAAAGACATAAAGGAAGCCCTATTAGTGGTGGAGAAAACAGCCCAAAGAGACCTAAAAGTCCCTACGAGTGAGGACAAAGGAGAGGAAGAGGATACAGCTGGACCCTCAGGGCAGGGAATGCAGCAGAGAGCAGCAGCCCAACCCCCCCCTCTGGTGCAAGGCCAAAATGCCCCCCAGGGCAAGCACAGCAGAGGGGAGGGCTCAGAGGTGAAGAGCACCAAATGCCCCTCCCTTTACTCAGCAATACGATGGGGCACCGGGAGGCCTAAGGTATTTCTTGGCCCAAGTAAATCAGTACATGGAGGATTATGAGGAGGAGTTCCCAAATGATCCGGCCCATGTGAGAGTGATCACCCGAGCATTAGATGGGAAAATGGCAGACTGGATGGTTTCCCTCCATGAACAGAGGGACCCCACCCTCATGAATTTTAATGAGTTTATGACGGCTCTCAGAGTACGTTTCAAGTATCTTTTAGCAGAAAGAAAAACCAGAACCAAGCTGAAAACCCTAAAACAGGAAGGGAGATCAGTAGTGGAGTACACCCAGGAGTTTCATGAACTGATGGCCTAAGTCAGCTCATACCCAATGGGGCTCCTCATGGAATATTACATGGATGGCTTAAATGATGAGGTTTGCCAGCACTGCAGAGCTAGAGCAACCCTTACAAACCTCAGTAGATGGTTCCAGCTGGCAGCGGGGATGGAGATTGACCTCATGAGGGGCCAGAATGATATAAGTTCCCCCTTGGGGGGGAATGGGGCCCAAGGAAAGGTGCCAGATCAAGCTCCGAGAAACCCAGGCCTATAGCTTGCTTCTGTTGCAGAAAGGAGGGGCATCGGGCAGCAGAGTGTCTTGCAAAACCTGTGCCGAGAGTGATCCCTGCTGGTGGAAAGAAGCTGGAGCAGCGCACCAAGAAAACCCCAGATGATGGGCAAATGGGGAATGAGGCCATAGAGGTCGCACCCCCAAAAGGGGAGGAGCTGGGACCTCCAGCACATCTGATCATCGAAGACAGCGAGCCTGAAGAAGCTGTATCAGTAAGTCCCTCCCCTATGGAGGCATATACATTCCCATCACACTTTGGGACCCAATGGGAGGGGGGGGAAAAGGGAAACCATGTCAGCCCTTCTGGATTCGGGCTGCACCAGGAATCTTATGTTCCCAGAGGTGGCGGTGAATCTGGACATTAATCTCATTTACCCAACTGGATGGGTCGATGGCAGAGGGGAAGCCAGCCAGTGAAAAAAACAATGATAGTTTGCTCCAAAAGTTTGGGTATTCAATATATTCAAATGAATGGGAAAATTTATTTATTTATTTATTAGATTTGTATGCCGCCCCTCTCTGCAGACTCGGTGCAGCTAACAGCAGTAAAAAAGACAAATATAACAAATCTAATATAAAAAGCAATTTTTAAAACCCCAATTTAAGTGACCAAATCATACAAACAGACATACTATGCATAAAAATATGGAGTATTAACATTAGCAACCTTTTACAAAGAAAAACAGTACAAAATGTTTTATTGGTGGCATTTGCTACCAGCATAACTTTCAAAAATGTTTCCCAGTATTGGGAAATGCAAAAACAAAAACAAACACCCCCCCCCCCCCCAGGAACGTATTATCATATGTGTGTGCAAAAAATTATTGGCAAATAATTGGAAAATATATAGAACAAACAATCTCTCAAACAATCCATCTAAAACCAGAATTATTTTTACTTGATATTAATAGACAACATCTTAAAAAAGAAGATAAATACTTAATTCTTAATTTAATAACAGCAGCAAGAATGATATATGCCCAAGTATGAAGGAAAGAAACGATTCCTACAACTTTAAATTTTATAGTTAAAGTTTTGGAATGTGCAGAAATGATAAAACTGACTATGGAAGTAAATGAGAAAGATGAGTTGGATTTCTATCAGCCTGAGAAAGATGGCATAAATGGCTCAAAGATAGGAAATATTTAAGTAACACAAAATAAAATTAGCATTAAATTCATTGCTCACAAATGCACACAGAAATTGAATTAAACTTAAAAAAATATTTAATAATTTATACACATTACTAAAATGACAAACCCGATTTAGATAGAACATAACCATTACAGTATAGTAATACTAAGTCGCATAGTAACGAAAATCAATGGATAGATGACAGATGTTCATATTGAAGAAAAGCATTAATGCATAATCATAAAAGATTACTTGGGAAAATATATACAATGATAAAATATGTGTTAAGATAAAGAAAGGTATAGGTAGTTTAGTTTTGCTTTATAGTTGCTTTAATAATATTAATTTGTTTATTATTTGTACTTTTAAAAATATTTTGAAGTATGTAATAAATAAAATCTAGACTTTACAATTTAGGGAGGAGGGGCAATATAGCCTGCATGAAAAATCATTGAAGTATATATGAAATTAATTTGTTAATGGAAAAAAGCCTGGTGTATAATTAATATAATATAAATATAGTTACTTTAATGCTAATATAATACTAATATCTGTATATACAACTCTTAATTTAATTTTCTTTGATTTTCTTCTGTACTTACTATTGCATTTTCTTTTTTTAAAGTAGAAAATTAATAAAAATATTTAAAAAGAAAATAAAATAAAAGGATACAATTGACAGGAAAACTCTGTTCCTTCTCCTTTCTCCTTTGGAGAAACGGTTAATACCACCTCTGACTGGCCCCACCCTCATCTATTCTCTTCCCGAATCCCAGCTAATTGGGCGGAAATGGGGATTTTGCAGTAAACTTCTCCTGGAATGAGATGGGAATGGAAATTTTACAGTATCCTTCTCCTGCCATGCCGATCAAGCCATGCCCACAGAGCCAGTAGTATTTTTTTAAAAAATCCTGGCTCTTCTGATGCTACCTATCTTCAGTGGCTATTTAAGGATGAATAGTCCATAACTGCAACATAGGTAGCTAGATTCTGCACAGCAGCAATGAGGATTCAGCACAAACACATGTCTTCTCCACCATAGTGATGTTACATAACAATTTTAGCGAACCTTTCCACTGCTTAGTCATTTCCCATTTAGCATTGAACCTACAACAGGCCACACAGTTTATAGATTGCAACTATCGTATAGTCAGACCATGTATAAGCGACAAACTGGATTTTATTATAGATTTTAGTTGTTATTCATTATTTTATACTAGAATTTTTAATTGAGTGCTTTTATTTGTTCTGGTCCCTGAACTAAGACTGTAATAATAAAATTGAATTGAACCAACCACATACCCTTAAAGAAGTACCACGATTAGTCTAAAATAAGAAACTTCTTCTTAGTTTGTTTAATGCATATTATACTAAAAGTGATTTTAAAAATAGAATAGAATGGAACGAAACGGAACAGAACATAAAAGGACAGGACAGAATAGAATAGAATAGAATTCTTTATTAGCCAAGTGTAATGGGACACACAAGGAATTTGTCTTTGGTGCATTTCCTCTCAGTGTACATAAAATAAAAGCTATATTTGTCTAGAATCTTAAGGTATAACATTTAATGATAGTCATAGGGTATAAATAAGCAATCAGAAAACAATCAATATTAGTTCTCTCTAAAGATGTTGACACAAAAGTGTAGTCCACAGGGAAACATTCATATGTGTGGAAAATATAATAGTGTTTTGGCCACTCCGAGTCTTCGGAGAGGGGCGGCATACAAATCTAATAAACAAACAAACAAATAAATAAATAAAATTGTAAGGATACAAGCAACACGTTACAGTCATACAGTCATAAGTGGGAGGAAATGGATGGTAGGAATGATGAGAAAACTAATAGTAGTAGTAATGCAGCCTGTTAGGAAAGCTAGGTTATAGTTTCCAATTTGGGAGCGCAAAACCCCCCCCTCTCTTTTATGTCTTCTAACATATTTATCTTAATTCTTGCCTTTTTCCCTTGCCATAGAAATTTTTTAACCACATTTGTTAAGTTTTTAAAAAAGTTAGCCCCTGGATTGATTGGGATCACTTGAAATAAAAATAATACCTTAGGTAAGATATTCATCTTAATCGTAGCAATTCTTCCCAAAAATGATATTTTTAGATTGTTCCATATTTCTAGATCCTTTTTAATTTCATTAATTAATTTTATATAATTATCATTTTTTAATGTTATTGTTTTGGCTGTTAGCCATATTCCCAAATATTTTACTTTTTTAACTATTTGCATTCCAGTAATACATTCTAAATTGCTTTCTTGTATTTTACTCATGTTTTTAGTTATAATTTTTGTTTTATTTTTATTTATTTTCAAACCTGCCACCTTGCCATATTGTTCTATTGTTTGGATTAATCTTGGTGCTGTGACTAACGGATCTTCCATTATAAAAGTCAAATCATCTGCAAAGGCCTGGACTTTGTATATCTCTTTTCTAACTGTTAAACCTTTTATCTTTGGATCTGATCTTATTTTTATTAAGAGTGCTTCTAAAGTCATAATGAAAAGAAGAGGTGATATGGGACATCCTTGCCGCACTCCTTTATTTATTTTAAACGCTTCTAATTGTTCATTGTTTAATATAATTTTTGTCGTTTGTTCTGAATAAATAGCGTCTATTAAATTAACAAATTTGGGGCCGAATCTCATTTTATTTAATTGCATCTTTATAAATGTCCAATTCACGTTATCAAAAGCTTTTTGCGCGTCTAAGAACATTAAAGATAATGTTTTATCTGAATGTTGCTCATAATACTCTAATACATTAATGATTGTCCTAAGATTATTTTTAATTTGTCTACCTGGAAGGAAACCATTTTGGTCTGAATGAATTTTGCTGTTTATCACATTTTTCAATCTATCTGCGTATATTGCTATAAAAATTTTATAATCTACATTCAATAAAGATATTGGTCTATAGTTTTTAATTTTTTCTTTTGGTGTATCTGGTTTATGAATTAAAGTTATCAAAGATTCCGACCATGATTTAGGAATTTTACCATCTACTCTACATTCATTAAAAATTTGGAGCATATTATTTCTTAATACTTCATTTTCTATTTTATACCACTCTGCCGGGATAGCGTCCGGTCCCGAGGCTTTGTTGTTTTTCTGCTTTTTAATAACTATAAGGAGTTCTTCCATCGTTATTGGACTCTCCATCTTTTCTTGTTGCTCTTCTGTTATTTGTGGTAACTCTGCACTCTCTAGGTATTTAAATACGGCTTCTTCTTCAATATTATCATCTTTATACAATTCTTTAAAAAAGTTTTGAACTATATTTGCTTTTCCCTCTGGGTCATATTTTATTATTCCATCTTTATCTTCTAATTTTCTAATTAATTTAGATTGTCTCTGCTTTCTCAGTTTATATGCTAACCATCTACCTGATTTATTGGCATGCTCAAAATACTGTTGCTTAGCTTTCTTTATTTTTTCCAATAGTTGATTTTGTTCTTGTAATCTAATTTTGTGTTTAATTAAATTTATTTTTTTCCCCAAATCTTTATTTTTCACATTTTGTTGTGATAGAAACTCTAGTTGTTTTAATTCATTTATTAATTGTTCATATTTTCTTTTTCTTTCTTTATTATATTTTGCAGTATAGGATATTGTTAATCCTCTTATGTATGCTTTGGTTGCATCCCACAAGTTCTGAGGGGTGGTGTCTGTATTTTTATTAATTTCAAAAAATATTTTTAATTCCTTTTCCATCCATTCTTTATATTCTTTCTCTTTCAAAATATTTCTATTCATTTGCCAATTGCGATGTTTTTTAATATTTCTCATATAGACTATAACTGGATTATGATCTGCCCAAGTATTGACATCTATTTCTACGTCTTGTATGTACTCTGCTGTTGTTTTGGGAGCCCACACCATATCTATTCTAGTCCAAATTTTGTGGGGGTTTGAGTAAAAAGTATATTGCCTGCTATGAGGATGCCTTTCCCTCCATATATCATTCAATAGCAATTCTGCTTTCATTTTTTGGAAAGTTGAGGGCAATAAATTCTTTTTTTTCTTTTTACAACTTTTCTTCACCCCCGAATGTCTTCTCCACCATAGTGATGTTACATAACAATTTTAGCGAACCTTTCCACTGCTTAGTCATTTCCCATTTAGCATTGAACCTACAACAGGCCACACAGTTTATAGATTGCAACTATCGTATAGTCAGACCATGTATAAGCGACAAACTGGATTTTATTATAGATTTTAGTTGTTATTCATTATTTTATACTAGAATTTTTAATTGAGTGCTTTTATTTGTTCTGGTCCCTGAACTAAGACTGTAATAATAAAATTGAATTGAACCAACCACATACCCTTAAAGAAGTACCACGATTAGTCTAAAATAAGAAACTTCTTCTTAGTTTGTTTAATGCATATTATACTAAAAGTGATTTTAAAAATCTCTCTTAAAAGTAATCCCCCAAAAGAATAGAGAATGTTCCAAGTTCAATTCATTCTATTTCAAGCTACAAGACAAAGTCCCAACCATTAAGGTCATTTTTATTTTTTTACTTAAACTGCAACAACCTGTTCTGCCACAGCTAAAAATGTAGCAAAACATACAGTTTGAATTTATGTGTTATCTTATCTACTATTAACTTTCAAAGTAGAGGTCACACACACACAAACTTAAAGCCAGTATTTTCTTGCAAAAGCCCAACAGTTAATTAGTCATAATTAACAGTTGGCATAAGTTCAGAAAGTCATAAATCCTAGAATAGAAATTAATCTTTGATAGCTCATGAAATTTGGCAAAATGCCCACGAGTTCTCTTCAAATAACAAACCGAAACAGATAGGCAGGAGCAGAGATTTTCCAGACACCAGTCCACACACACAAATTTCAAATGTTGTTTCCTGCAGATATTCAACTGCCCTGGATTTACTTAAGTAGACTAGGGAGTGGCCAATTAACCCCAAATCTTACTCCCAAGGAGACCTCTCCTGGAGTAACCACTCCTGCCTTTTGGCAGCTCTGTGTGCTATTGCATTATGAAGAAGAACTTAACAACTGCAATGATTTACTTAACAACTATGACAAGAAAGACCGTGAAATGGGGTAAAACTCATTTGCCAACTGTCTTACTTAACAACCAAAATTTTGGGCTCAGTTGTGGCTGTAAGTCGAGGACTACCTGATAATGGTTCAAATGTCTTTATAGTCAGGAAAAGTCTAGTAGACTAGTCTAGAAATCTGAATGCTTATATTACCAACTAGCAATCTCTTCAAAAAATGAGTTCAAGCACTGAAGAAGCCATTAAAGTGGAACCAAGCCAACTTCAGTACTTGCTCATAGAATAGAATGGAACGAAACGGAACAGAACATAAAAGGACAGGACAGAATAGAATAGAATAGAATTCTTTATTAGCCAAGTGTAATGGGACACACAAGGAATTTGTCTTTGGTGCATTTCCTCTCAGTGTACATAAAATAAAAGCTATATTTGTCTAGAATCTTAAGGTATAACATTTAATGATAGTCATAGGGTATAAATAAGCAATCAGAAAACAATCAATATTAGTTCTCTCTAAAGATGTTGACACAAAAGTGTAGTCCACAGGGAAACATTCATATGTGTGGAAAATATAATAGTGTTTTGGCCACTCCGAGTCTTCGGAGAGGGGCGGCATACAAATCTAATAAACAAACAAACAAATAAATAAATAAAATTGTAAGGATACAAGCAACACGTTACAGTCATACAGTCATAAGTGGGAGGAAATGGATGGTAGGAATGATGAGAAAACTAATAGTAGTAGTAATGCAGCCTGTTAGGAAAGCTAGGTTAAAATGCAAAGTCTTATGTAAAAAGTGAAAGATCATCGGAGGAGAAACTAGTGTCCTGTCAGACTGTCTCCTGTGCAAACTGAAGGTAAGAACACAATTATCTGGCTCATTGATCCATGAAATTCTATGTTTGGTTTGTTTGGTTTGGTTTGTTTTTAACCTCTTTTCAACTGAACATGGAATTTCTTTATATCTCTTCGACTGACTAGTCTAACCAGGGCACATTTGCTCTCTGTGCAGTACACAGCAAACTGCAATAAAAGCTAGCATATTTGGGAACGCCATAATCGATTGGGATATACCATGATACCTCATCTTACGAACTTAATTGGTTCTGGGACAAGGTTTGTAAGGTGAAAAGTTTGTAAGACGAAACAATGTTTCCCATAGGAATCAATGGAAAAGCAATTAATGCGTGCAAGCCCAAAACTCACCCCTTTTGCCAGCCAAAGCGCCCGTTTTTGCGCTGCTGGGATTCCCCTGTGACTACCCTCCATGGGAAACCCCACCTCCAGACTTCCATGTTTTTGTGATGCTGCATGGGAATTCCAGCAGGGGAATCCCAGCAGTGCAAAAACGGGTGCTTCGCTGGCAACGGAAGTCCGGAGGTGGGGTTTCGAGCGAGGGTCGCCTCAGTGAAATTGCAGCATCGCAAAAACATGGAAGTCCTCGAAACCCCACCTCTGGACTTCTGTGTTTTTGTGATGCTGTGATTTCGCTGAGGCTCCCCTCGCTGGGAAACCCCACCTCCAGACTGTGCTGGGTGCTGTCCCCTGGAGCCAGGGGCGACGGGCCTGGGCTTGGCCCTGAGCTCTGCCTCCTCACCAGCCGCCACGCTGGGAGCTGCCCCCTGGAGCCGGGGCGACAGGTGCGGGCTCAGTCCTAAAATCCCCCTCCTCCCCCGCTGCCGCGCTGGGAGCTGCCCCCTGGAGCCGGGGGCGACGGGCCCAGGCTTGGCCTACTCCGCCCTGAACTCCGCCTCCTGCCATGCTGGCCAACAAAGTATCAAGGTTTCGGAGGTGAGCTGCACGGCGGCGGCAGGAGGCAGAGCAAAGGGGAGGGTGCAGAGACAAGGAGAGGTTGCACCGGGCAGCAAAGCCGGCTTTCTGGGAAAGCGTCGCACTTTTCAAATGCGCTGCTTTCCTGCACCTCTTTCCTGGGCACGGGGGGGGGGGAAGGCAGCCACCTCCCCCCCTCGTAGCACCAGGCTCAAGCCCTGCGCCGGCCAGCAAAGCCAGTTGCCCGGGAAAGCATTGGTGTTCAGATAGATTTTCATAGTATTATTAGATTACTATAATACTATGATAAATATTTAAGAAATGAAGATTTTAAAGCATGGATTTATTAATAGTTGGGTTTTTGGTTTTGCTCATTGTTTTAGTTTTAATAGTAATAGATTTTGGTTTTGTTTTATTATTATTTTCTTTTAACAGAGAATATAGAAAAGTTAACATGAATTTATAATAGAAATTGGATTTAATGTCAGAAGTTATTTTTTAATGTATAAATATATAAGAAAGAAAGATTTGAAAACTTGGATTGGCAACAGGGCTTTTTAAAATCTAACAGTAGGTATGTGGATTTGTCTTTTTTATATTTCTTTATTTTTATTAATTATGAGAAGGGTATATAAGGGCTTATGTTTTTAAAGAAAAATGTACAAGAAATGGAAGAAGGCACGACAGTTTATATAGATTTGCAAGATGATAAGCATAATGAGTTAACATAGTTAAAAGGAAGTTAATGTTGAATTTAATTAGAAGAAAATTGGTTATCTAGATGACAAAACTAGAGTTTGAGGTTTGGGAATTTGTAAATATACTTTATTTATTTACAAATATAATTAAAAACAAGGAAAGGGATTGGGGGGAAGGGGGACAGAACGAAGGGTTGGGGGTGGGGTAGAGTAGGAAGGGGAGGGAGAATTCAAAAACAAAACATTTATGATAGAATTGTAATACATGAGAGTTGTAATACACAGGTGTCTTAAAGGGAATGTAATAACTCTTACTTTCCTAATCTTAATATGTATATATGTTTATAACTCAAATGTCGTATTTCTTAGTATATATAGGCATTAAAGTTCTAGCGGTGAAAAGGAGGAGGAAAGAAAAAAAAAGGAAAGAAAGAGAGAGAAGAATCTGCATTTAGTGCAGACGTTTTTATGGACGACTTTTGTTTAGTTGTAGTGTGGGGAGTATATAGGTGATATAATGGGTGTATATAAAGATTAGTTATTCTAAAGGTAGTTAATACGTTTATAGTGTGTATTGGGTTGGTTAGAACAGAGGTCCCCAACCGCCGGTCCGCGGACCAGGACCGGGCCGTTGGGGGTTTTCAGCCGGTCCGCGGCAGCGCTGCCCTCCCGGCAGAGAACATTATGCAGGACGGGGTGGGGCGTCGGGCGGTGACGCAGCCCTCCACACTTCTCCACAGGGCGGGGAGAATCAGGAGGCTCCTTTGGCGGCTGGGGGCTGCCTGGCTTTGTGATTTTGGCTGGGGGGGGAGTTAGGAAGGTCCTACTTCTCCCCCCCCAGCCAAAAATTCAAAGCCTATCTGCTGGATACGGGCGATGAGTGGGACAGAGCGGCGCGGAAGCCTCTTGCAGCAGCTGCCACAGCCACCGGCTTCGGCGCCGTTCGTCCCGCCCATCGCCCGTATCCAGCAGAAGCTGCTGCCCGAGTGCTCTTGGCCGGCGGGATTCAAAGTGCTGGGGTGGGGGGTGTCCTGACAGCCCCCCCACCCCAGTGCTTCGCCTCCCGCTGGGACACCCCCCACCCCAGCACTTTAAATCCCGCCGGCCAAGAGCACTCGGGCAGCAGCTTCTGCTGGATACGGGCGATGGGCGGGACGAACGGCGCCGAAGCCGGTGGCTGTGGCAGCTGCTGCAAGAGGCTTCCGCGCCGCTCTGTCCCACTCATCGCCCGTATCCAGCAGATAGGCTTTGAATTTTTGGCTGGGGGGGGAGAAGTAGGACCTTCTTAACTCCCCCCCCCAGCCAAAATCACAAAGCCAGGCAGCCCCCAGCCGCCAAAGGAGCCTCCTGATTCTCCCCGCCCTGTGGAGAAGTGTGGAGGGCTGCGTCACTAAGCTCCACCCCTCCATAACCCCACCCCCATATGACCAAAGGGCCCCCCCCCCCACCGGGCCGTGGAAAACTCGTCTAACTTAAAGCCGGTCCCTGGTGCTAAAAAGGTTGGGGACCTCTGGGTTAGAAGACAGATAAAAAGAGATTTAATATATTTTCTTGTTGCAAATTTAATTAGTTTTTGGTGCTTCTTTTCTAATTTATTTTAATATTAATTTGAGTGTTGAAGGTACTTTTGGGTGTGATAGAGTATGAATTTTACAGTAAAAGTTTTTTGTATTTTTTCTGAGAAACCCATTTATGCCAATTTTCCCATACTTCGTAGTATTCTGAATCTTTTTTGTTTTGTGCTTCCATTGCTATTTTAGACATTTCAGCACATTCATTAATTTTCGTAATTATTGTAAAGAAAGAGGGTACTTGATCAGATTTCCAAAGGGAGGCATATGATATTCTGGCTGCAGTTATAATTTGTAGTATAAGATATTTTTGTGTCTTGGTAAGGTTTTGTCTAAATATACCTAAAAGATAAAGCTCGGGTTTGAGTGGTAATTTGATTGACATGACTTGGTCGATTAGGGATTGAATTGTTGTCCAATATTTTTGTGCAATTGGGCATGTCCACCATGTGTGGTAGTAAGTTCCAAGTTTGGTCTTGCACTTCCAGCAGATCGGTGAAAAGTTGGGAAACATTTTGGATATTCTTGCTGGGGGCAGATGCCAACGATAAAACATTTTAATTTGGTTCTCCTTGTAAGACATTGCCGTTGTCATTTTATAATTTGATGTCCATGTTTTCTCCCACTCAATTAGGTTAATCATATATCCAAAATTCTGAGCCCAGGCTATCATACAGCATTTCACTTGCTCTTCGGGATTTTCTTGGATTAGTAAGTAGTTGTACAATTTTGAGATCATTTTTGTAGAGGGGCCGAAAAGAATCGTGTCTATTACATTATTATTTTGAAATCCAAATTGTTTTTTGTGTTGTTCATATTTTAATTTAATTTGTAAATATGTTAACCAGTCTATATTAATTCCTTGATTGTTCAGTTGTTGTTTAGGGATAAGAGCATCTGATTCGTCGAGTAGTTGTTGGTATCTCAGAATTTTAGAGTGCGAGAAAAGATTGGGAAAAATTAGTATTTCATTGGGGGATATCCATTTTGGTATTGAGGTGTAATAATTTTTTTTAATAGTAAACCAGATTGTTATTAGTGTTTTGCGTAGGTAATGATTTTTAAAGTATTTAGGTATTTTGTGGTAGTCTGCTGTCAAGAAAGTATGCCACCCAGCAAGAAGATCGAATCCTTCCAGAGTTAGAAGTCTTGTATTTTGGAGCGTAATCCAATTTTTAATCATGGTTAAGATGGTAGCTTGATAATACATATAAAAATCTGGAAGTCCAAGTCCACCCCTGGATCTAAGGTCTTGAAGGTTTTTCAATTTTATTCTGGCCTTCTTCTTGGTCCAAATAAACTTCTTTACTTGTTTGTGAAGAGTATTGAAAAAAGTTTTAT
Source organism: Erythrolamprus reginae (assembly GCF_031021105.1). NCBI lineage: Eukaryota > Metazoa > Chordata > Lepidosauria > Squamata > Dipsadidae > Erythrolamprus > Erythrolamprus reginae. Next base: position 30,589,951 of record NC_091954.1, read on the forward strand.
TCAAATTTATTGGAGCAACTTGAAATAAATAAAGAAACCTTGGAAGAATGTTTGATTTTATGGCAGCTATTTTCCCCATAATAGATAGGTTTAATTTTGACCATCTGTTAAGATCTTGTTGTATTTCTTTAATTAATCGTTCGTAATTGTCCTTTTTGATCGTAGCATAATTCGAAGTCATCCAAATTCCTAAGTATTTAATTTTTTTTGTGGTCTTTATTTTAATTAATTCTTCCAAGGTAAGTATCTCTTTTGGTATCATATTTTTTGTCAAAATTTGAGTTTTATTTTTATTAATTTGCAGGCCAGATATTTCACCAAATTTGTAAATTTCGTCAAATAGAATGGGTGCTCTTCGAATTGGATCTTGTAGGATGAATACAATGTCATCCGCAAAGGCCTGCAATTTGTAATGTTCTTTTTTAATCATAATACCGTGAATTTGTGAGTTGTTTCTTATAGTTTTGAGAAAGGTCTCGATGGCCAGAATAAAAATAAGTGGGGACAGAGGGCATCCTTGACGTACACCCTTAGTTATAGTAATTGTATTGGTAATATCATTGTTAAAGAGAATTTTGACCGATTGGGTAGAATAAATAGTTTTGATTAGATTGAAAAATTTGGAGCCGAAATTCATGTATTTAATTTGATTTATAAGGTAGTGCCATTGAAGACTGTCAAAAGCTTTTTTGAGATCCATAAATACTAATGCAGCTGTTTTGTCATAGTTTTTGTCATAGTATTCCAAGGCATTTAGTATGGTTCTTGTGTTTGTGGAAATGTTTCTTCCCAGAAGGAATCCGTTTTGGTCAGAGTGGATAATTTTGTTTAATATATTTTTTAGTCTGTCCGCAATTATTGATGCAAATATTTTATAGTCAGTATTAAGTAATGCAATCGGTCTGTAATTCTCCAAATGATGTCTATTTTCAATGTCTTTAGGGATAAGGGTTATATAGGATTCAAACCAGGACGTGGGCAGTTTTGCATGTGAGAGCGCATTGTTATAGATGTCTAAGAGTATGGGTGCCATTATATCAATATGATATTTATAAAATTCAGATGGGATTCCGTCTGGTCCTGGAGTTTTATTGTTTTTTTGTTTGTTTATTGCAGCCTCAATATCCGAAATAGAAATTGGTTTGTTTAGAAGGGTTCTTTGGTCATCTGTTGTCATAGTTGTTTGTTCATTTGTTTGTAAATATTTTGATATTAAATCGGCATCCAAATTTGAGACTTGATAGAGTTGTTGATAAAAGTTTTGGATAATTTGTTTTTTATCAGAATTGGTCGTTTTCAATTGTCCAGAAGGGTCAACTAAAGCATCTATGTTTCTATCGGATTTTTGATGGGCTAGTTTGAGAGAAAGCCAACGTCCTGGTTTGTTGGCCGATTCAAAGTATGTTTGTTTTGCATTTTTAATCTTTTGAGCAATGTGTTGTTGTGTTATTAAATTTATTTCATGTTTGATCGTATTTATTTCTAATAGAATTATGTTATTTTTAGGATCATTGCAAAGTAGTTTTTCTGCTTCTTGGAGAGATATGTTTAGTTTTTGAAGTTGCGCATATTTTTCTTTGTTTTTGTTTGCTGTATATGAAATGTAAATACCGCGTATATATGCTTTAGTGGCGTTCCACGCTATTTCGTTGGGTATCTCGCCATTGAAGTTAATTTGGATGAAAGGGGGGATATCATTCTGTATTTTATGTTGGAATTGTTTTTGATTTATCACTGTTGAGTACATCGACCATCTATGCGGAGTATTGTAAGTATTGTCTCTTATTGTGAGTAGGAGGGGATTGTGGTCTGCCCAAGTTGCATTGAGTATTTGAACATCAATTATTTGATTTATGATTTCTATAATAGACCAAGCCATGTCAATACGTGAGCAGGTTCGATGGGGGGGAGAAAAAAAGGTATATTGTATAGATTTAGGGTAAAAGTATCTCCAAATGTCTTTTAAGGCATATTCATAAATTATTTGTTTAAAGGTAGAGGGAATAATATTACGAGTACGGCACTTGGAGTTACCTTTATAATCCTTGTTTACATCGACTATTGCGTTAAAGTCTCCAATTATTACAAAATTGTTTAGATCTAATTCTAATATTTTTTTGTGTAAATTTTTAAAATAGGAAGATTGTCTAACAGATGGTGCATATATTGATATTATATTTATTGTTCTTTTATTTTGTAAAGTTATTTGAACAATTAGTAATTGACCATTTTCATCGGTATATATTAATGTTGGAGAATAAATTTTTTTAACATATAGAACTATGCCTCTCTTTTTTTCGGAGGCGGAAGCACAAAAGAATTCAAACTCAGATTTAATTTTAAGGTTGGGGATAGCTAAAAGAGTAGTATCTTCATTTTTAACGTGGGTTTCTTGTAGTGAAATTACATCATAGTTGTTTTCAAATAGTTTATGAAATATTTTTTGTCTCTTTTTATATGAGTTCAGACCATTTATGTTTGTTGAGAATAGTGTGATTTGGGGTTGTTTATTGTTGCGGTGTTGGTTCCTTAAATTTCTCCTTTCTTGCCTCAGCTCTTGCCCGGGTAACTGGTCCATGTTTGTTTGACTCGTCATTCTGATTTTGTAATTCTTGATCATTGTTTGTCAGATTGTCATCAAAGGTGGTTTCTTCGTTTCGGGGAGTGTCTCTAGTGTCGAATTCTTTAAGGGCAGACTGATCCATCTTCAAGATGTGGGCGTAGAAGTCTCTTGCATCTTCAGGAGTGGAGATTTTATATTTTTTATCCAGAAGTGTAATTGTCATTCCCTCTGGTATCATCCACCTAAACTGTATAGATTCTTTATTTAACTTGGTGGCTAGCGTTTGGTATGGTTTGCGTTTCTCCCTTACCCGCTTTGGGATTTGGCGTAGGATTACTATGTCTCGACCTTGATGGGTAGCTGGATTATCCTTAGAGGCATTGTAAATTTCGTCTCTGAATTTCCTTTTGAGAAAACGTACATGGACCTCTCGTGGGAGTCTATTTCGTCTAGCATATGAAGTTGTAAGCCGGTATACCTCGTCCATTTGTGCAAAAATTTGTCCATTGGTTTGTCAATGATTTTAGCTATTATTGTCGCCACCGTGTGAGGAAGGTCTTGTTGGTCGGTTTCTATGATATTTTGGAAACGCAAAAAAAAGGCTGATTTCTCGAGCTCCAGGTTCATAAGGGACTCTTCCAGGGATTTGTTGGTATATTCTGCCTTCGCTTCTGAAAATTGAAATTTGGTATCCATCCTGTTGGTTAAATCTTCAATATTATTTATTTTTTCTGTATTCTTCGTAATTGTTTCACAAACGACTTCCATTTGGTCTTCCAATTTGATCATTCGCTCTTCAAGATGACCCGCATGTTCTTGGATTTTCTTAATGTCCTGCTTCATTTCTCCCATCGTTCCCTTTATAGATTCAAAATTAATATCTAATGTGTCTTGCATTTTGTTCATCTTCTCCAATAAGGCGTTTAGTGATATATTGGGAATTTCTTGTGTTGGTTGTTGGAGAGATGTTTTGTCTGACAAGTCAGCTGAACGTTGCTGGGTTGAATTTGGTGTTGCAGGCTGATTGGGGTTTTTCTTCCAAGATTTCATTAGGGTTGGTTGATTTGAGGTAGACATTTTTGTATTAAGGAGAGGTCGTTAGAACAGTATATAGATGGTGTGTATGATGTAGTAAAAAGATGTATGTGGTGTAGAGAAGTGTATGTAATGTTGTCGGAAGTAATGAAGTTAGAGTGATTAAGGTGGTATGGAAAGTTGCAGTATATGTAGTAAAGGTTTTTTGTTTTTGTTTTTTTTTGTTTTTTTAAAGATACAGTTAGTAGAGAGTTGTTAAGAGAATATCAGAATTTGTTACACTTAAGAAGTAGCAAGAGAAAGAAAGTTTATATTTAGGGTTCAAATTATCAATAAAATAGCATTTAAATCAGTATGACTCCAGTAATAATATCTCAATGTATGGAAAAGAAAAAGAAGGGGAAAGAAAATGGGAGGAAGTAATAATTCAGTAGTACAATTATTCGATATTCAGTATAAGGGGAAAGACAGTCAATCAATCAGGGGGTTACTCTATTAAGGCTTTAAATCAGTTGAATCAATTAAGTTGATTAAATCAGATAAATCTTAAAACATTAAATTACTATAAGTTATTAAATTACTATAAGTTATAGAATCAAAAAGAAGTCCAGTTACTATTTGCTATTTAAAGTTAATTAAGGATAAATAATAATAAAGTCTAAAGTTTAATGTTAATATAAAGTAAAGCTATCAACTCAAAGTAATCTATCAGTATATTCTACCTAAATATAGTACAATCTATCTTAATATAATCTATATAAATAGTTCAGTAGCTAGAGTAGATATTACAATATTTTATGTATTACACAATTGGATAAGTAGGTTTTGTCAGTATATATAGTCCAAAGATATCAAAATGAGATTTAAGTAAATTAGAAGAAAAGCAAAGTTCAATCCAAATCAAAGGGTTCGTGGTTCAACAATATGATGGTATTAAATTCATCAAGTTCGGTACAGTTCGGTTCAGTTATATTGAAAGTTTGATAGAAAGATATTGGTGGGGTATAAATTCAAAGAGTAAGGTCAATGATTTTGTTAAGACTTTTGTTTGTAGTTGATGAAATAAATTTTAGTGACGAAGTTCCAGGGAGGGTGAGAAAAAAAAAAAGAGACAGTAGAAAGTTAGCAAGTTGTCCAAAGTTCCGGATCTATGAACGTCCAATATTCAAGTGTCCTAATATCAAAATGTCCAAGTTGTTCAATTTCAATTTCCAAGTATCCAAAAGTAATCCAATATATGCAAAAAAGGAATCCAATATATGCAAAGATGTCCAAAAAGAAAAAGGATAATAGTAGTGGAAATTAAAAAAAAAAAAGCAAAAATATCTATATATGTATGAGATTCAAAAGTAAGCAAACTTTATTTATTTAATATTAAAGGGGGGAGGTAATAAGTAATAAAAATTAAGGCAGAAAAGGGTATGGAAAGGAAGGGTAAATGGTAGGTAGAAAAGTAGGGTCGGGGTTTTCCGGTTGCTGTTTTAACTCTTATCTGCTTTACTTTTTTTCCAACTAATCAGGGTGTTATTTCAAAGACAAATAGCAAAGATATTATTTTTCTTGTTGCGGGGGGTTTAAACTTTCTCCTACCTTCGAAACACGTTACTTAAACCTTCTCTCCTTGCGAAAATTTAAAGTGTAGCTGATAGTTCTAGGGCAAATCGAAATCACAAACAGACGTGGCGAAAATTCATTCTAAAAACTTTCAAGTAATTTCCGCCGAGTCATCGTCGCCATCTTTGCCAAGGGATCGTAACACTCACAGATCGAAGTCGCCGCCTCCCATTCTTCAGACTCAAAAAAAGAGCCGGGATGTCTCTTTCGCAAGGAGTAATCCAACACATATACCACAAATCCAAAAACCGTTCTCAGTCCTTCTGCAGCAAGCAATAACACCCCCAAAGGTATTTGTCGTTACCGCGGCTTCCAAAATAAAGCAGAGCGCAGCGCTTCCGGATCAGCAAAAAAAAAAGCTGATCTCTTTGGTTGATGATTTGGAGGATCTCCCGTCCCCCGGGGGGGGGGGGGGTCCGCCGAACACCCCCGGACGCACGTAAACTTCAAGGTTTGGGAATTTGATATGTACCGAAAGTAAATAATTTGGAATTGGAAATTTATTTTTGGGATTATATATGTCTAACTAATGAGATACTGTTTTTATTGTAACACAAATAGAAGGTATTTTGTAATGTATTGAAAAAAGTTTCTATGGGGAGGGGGAAATAAAAATTATACCTGAAAAAAAATCTTAACTGTTAATGGTCAAGAGAAATGAGCAAAGACTATAAATTCAAGGTGGGCTGAATTTAGATCTCTTGTGGGCACTAAGGGACTCTTGACTGATGACACATTTGATCTCCTTCATCAGCCTTTTAAGGACTGAAGGACAGACTAACTATTGAGTGACAATGTATCAGTATCCATGCTCTAAACTCTAAATTATTTTAAATCTAATTAAAATTAAACCAGGTTACTTATATATCATTAAAATAATTACTCCATGAGTATTTGATCATTTTTGCCTTATGTTCATATTTAAAATTACAATTTGGTGACATATTTTGCATGGGTTCAATGGAGTATGTCAGTGGTGGGTTGCTGCCAGTTCAGACCAGTTCCCCCAAACTGGTAATGAAAATATTCTCCCCACTCGTCGAACCAGAAGCGATGGCTGGCTAGCCATGCCCCAAATGGTCCTCTGGTTGCCACTCCTTGAAAGCAGTTGCTAAAGAACCCTCTGCGCATGTGCAAAGGCCTGTGGATGCACAGAGAGTGATTTCTCTGACATGACATGCACTTCCAGTGAAGGGCTACCAAACTTTTTACCACTATACTGTGGGCGTGGCTTATGCAGGACACCCTGCATTTTCTTTCAACATCTTTCAGTGCAAATTGGGTCCTCTGGGGTGGAGCTCCATTTTTGCTACCCCATTGCATTCTCCCCTGTCCGGGCAATAGCCCACCCCTGTGCACTTCCAATGTGATGCAAACTGGTAGAGAAGATTATTGTAACTCACCATTGGGATATATGTAGCTTTTGAAGCACCTTTGGCACTTTCTCGAATGGGTAAAATTATTCAAGGAGATCTTAACCCCCATTTTCTAATTTCTTTCAAGTTTTCAAAATGGTGCCTGGAGCTGCTAGAATGAAGAAATATAAAATAATAAAGAAAATCCAATGCCCCACTTCAATTTGACCATTTTTTAAAACTGAAAACCTAAACCCACACATACGCAGTGACCCTGAACTTTTTGGGCACCAGGGAGAGGTTCCATGGAGATACATTTTTCCCCAGTTTGGAGGAGGCATGGTTTCATGTGCTGCCTTTATCCTACATGTGTATGGATGGGACTTTGCATGTTTGCATGCCCTGGTTTCTGGCATGTTACAGACCAGTGCTGGTCCATAGCCCAGGGTTGGAGGTGTCACGCTGTGTATTGCCAGCCCCAGAGACATTCTAAGTCATTCAGTAATTAAATAGTTAACAGTGTGTTATTGTATAAGCTCCACCCATTATGATGTAAAATCCTGCCTGTCATACATGCATCATTTCCTTTCTTCTCCAAAAACTCCATCTTCCTTCTTTTGTCTTCAAAGATGTAGCATGCATAGAAAAATGCCTCTGATAGGCATTAGCTATATTTTGTTATTTTCTTAATAAAAGTAACTTCGTTTGAAAGCTGTTTCTCTACTTTAATCCATCGACTCTCAGATTTGATTTATTATAGTCCATGCGGGCTATAATTTATCTACTAAATCTGTCATGGTAGCAGGAGTTTGGTTAATCCTTTTTAAAATAGCTACCAAGTTTTGCCATGCCGGCAAAGTGAAAGAATAAATACCCCTTTTCTCAGTCAGACATTAACCACTTGTCTGATGAAAAATTTCTTCATTTGATGATCCTCATGAATAATTCTAAGGAGCAACGGAATCTTACAATGCAGCAGCATCAGGCAAGCAGCCAAAGTGGAGAAGATTATTTACTCTCAATGGAACAGACAAGCTGTGAAGCGACAGTAAGTGCTCAAACTTTTTTACTACAAGAGGGAGAACAAGTGATTTATGTGGAACCAGCAATAAAAACCTCAGAGGTTGCCAGCCATCAAATTTATGAGGAAAGTAATTTAGAAGAAGCCACGCTGGTTCTGTCTGAATCTCCCAGCATGGGGATCTCTCAAAGCACTGAGTTTTCTGCCCCCCCCCCATTAAAGGCTAAAATGAAAACAAAGCACTGTGATGGCAAGCAGTCAGTTAGAAGCTCTACCGGGAGCCGGGAGTCACTTAGTGATTCAGACAAAATAAGTGCTATGATCTCTTGTCTTGAACAGCCAATTCAAGACACCCAAGGCTACTGCACGCATCTAGATGACCTTGGAGATTCCTTAACAGTAAAACAGAAAAAGCTGCATGATAAATGTATAGATGAACCAATCCAACCACCCTTGCCAGTCCAACCACAGTTGCCAGTCCAGGTGCCTCAACCAGTACAAGCGCCACCAGGCCCAGTTCCCCAGGTACTGCAACAAGCAGCTGTGCCAGCTGCATCTGCAAGGCAATCAGTCATCTCAGCAAAGTTGAAAGGTGAGTCAAGATTAAAAAATAATGGACAAAATTATAAAACCTGGCTACATGAAATGAGATTGATTTTAATTGCTGAGCAAGTGGATCATATGGCTTTTGATCCTCCAATTATACAATGGACTCAGGAAGAAAGGGAATCAAACATTCATGCTACTTTACTCATTCTTATGTCTTTGGACTCCAATTTGTCAGTCAGATTCCCACATGATATTACTGCATATGAAATATTAGAGTCCTTAGATGGACTGTATAGACCAGTTTCAGAAGAGGGAACATACCTGTTGTTCTCTGATCTTTTTTCTGCAAAATTAAAGCCTGGAGAGAAAATTGCTCCACATTTATCTAAGATGCTAGCAATGCAAAAGGACTTAACAGAGCGAGGCTATAACATAGACCCAATGCAGGTCAATGCTGCTATAATAAATTCCCTCAGTTATGAATGGAAAGAAGCTGTCTTTAAATACAATAGCATGCTGTTAGCCCAACGAACTACCCCGAGACTCTGTAAACTGTTAACTGAAGAAGAAGGGCTTATGCACACTAGACTCAGAGCTACGTCATCTGCATACAAACCTACATCGGGTAGAGTCTATCAACAAAATGGCTACACTTTGAGATATTCACATCATAATCAGCCTAAAAGAGATGATTTTCAATGTTCTCAATCCAAAGATCCTCAAAGCTCTCAATCTGGCGATTCTCAATCTCCTTCATATCCTACTCCGCCCAGAAGAACACATTCAAGAGGCTCCAGGAGCCGAGGCTCCAGCAACTCCAGATCATCGCAATGAGGATCAAAAAGTGAGCCATGTCCTTATGTCAATTCTTTCCTCCTGAACAGTGTTCCAGAAAAGAGTCCACAGTATGACATCCGACATTTATAGACATTAGACAGCGGAGCAGCTGTTCACATTGTCTACCAGAAAGAACTTTTCACAGATTTTCATAAGACTGACATCAAAGAAGTGCATGCTGTATCCGACCACTTATGCAAAGTCGAAGGACAAGGAACTGTCTACATAAAAGAATTGGATAAATTCATCTCACATGTTTTATACGTTCCAAGTGCTACAAGCAACATACTTAGCGTGTACCACCTGAATGAAAACTTAGGGTCTGAAGTGACTCATAAACTAACCGAAGCTTACATCATTAAGGATGGCAAAGTTCTTGCTACCGGTGTTCCCATTAGGGGTGTTTATCACTTAAAGCCAAATCCTCCTGCAAAAGTTGATGTAAGTATAAAAGTTCCAAAGAGCGAAGGCACAGGTCCAGAGAGAAAACCTGTTGCCACTATAGATACAAAGGCTTCTAAAGCCAATGAGTTCCAAGAGGTTTCCAATGATGTTTCAAATGTTAAACCTGTATTAACAAACAAATCTTTTCATTCCAGGTGTGTTCATAGATGGCACCATCGTTTGGGCCATGCATATTACCTAGTTTAGGGCCAAGATGCCTGAATATGTAAATGGTTTTAAAGTTGATAGTAATTGCAAGTTTCATTTAGACTGTATGGTTTGCAACAGCTGCAAGTCGAAAGCAGCTCCTATTGCCAAACATGCTACACGTTTGTCTACACGCATTTTTGATTTGGTCCACACCAACATTGTCAGTCCATTTCGGCCTACTAAAAGTAACTGTAAGTATTTCTTGACTATTGTTGATAGTTATTCTAGATATGGTTTTGTGTTTCTAATGAAACAAAAATCTGAGGCTTTTCAGATCTTTAAAGACTTTGCTGCAGAAGTACTTACGCAATATGATGTCCGTATCAGAAGAATACAAAGTGATCATGGTGGAGAATTCAAGTCCCAGCAATTCCAAGGATGGATGAAAAGAAATGGAATCCGTCATCAAGCGTCAGCACCTCCCCCCCCAACTTAATGGGATATCTAAACATCGGCAGGGGGTCCTACAGACTATGTTTCGTTGCCTTCTAGAGGATGCTGACATGGACAATCTATATTGGGGCCAATCAGGTATGCCAATTACATTGTTAACCGTACATGGAGCAGTGTTATACAACAGACTCCTTACTACATGCTTCATGCAAAGAAGCCTGATATTCAAAACCTCCATATTTTTGGCTCATATGCCATGGTTAACGTTCCACTGGCTCAAAGAAGAAAAGGAGGTCCAGTGTCAGAGAGACTGAGATTTATAGGTTTTGATGAAATTTCTAAGTACTACAAATTTGCTGACACTTATCACAGAGCTGTTGTTTCTAATTCAGCTAAATTTGAGGAAGATACAAATTGGTCCAGAATACACAGTAATGATACTTCAGTTTATTTTCCTAAAGATGATGTTCAAGGTGCATCACAACCTGACCCTCAGGTAGCTCTTCCAGATGTTCCAGATGTTCTAGATGATGCACAGTCTTCAACAGTCGCAGATGATGTTCCTAGCGATGCAATTGGAGATGGAGATGACCAAGATGAAGGAAAACCACAGTTCCAAGGCGTTCACGAAAGGAACTCCTCCAAAGAGATACGAATAGCAAGTATTACACAAACCTTTTCCTTTCCTATGTAACAACGTTACACTTCCTCCTGAGAACTTTTCTCAAATAAAACATTTGCCTGAATCTGAACAAGAAAAATGGTATGAGGCTATGGAAAATGAACTGGACAGTTTAAAGAAACTTAATGTATTTCAACAAGTTGAGCCTCCAACGAATAAGAAGATTATTGGTACACGATGGGTGTACAAAGTTAAACAAAATCCAAATGATGAGAAAATATACAAAGCAAGACTAGTAGCACAGGGGTACTCACAGGTGTATCCTGAAGACTACACAGATACATTATCACCAACAGTTAAAAATGAAAGTGTCAAAATTGCCCTAACCACTGCTATTGCCTTGAACTTAGAAGTTTTCCAGTTTGATGTTGAAACCGCCTATTTGAATGCTGATCTAAATGAAGAGATCTACGTGAAGAGTGCACCCGGGTTCCAGGATCGAGAAGGGGATGTCTGGTACCTGCAGAAAAGCCTTTATAGGTTAAAGCAGTCTGCTCTCATGTGGCACCGATGCCTCATTCAGAAATTAAATTCAATGGGCTTTATTAAGTCCGACTCTGATGAATGCGTGTTTACAAAAGGACATGGTAATGTTTATGAAATTATTCTTGTTTATGTTGATGATATTGTTTACATTGGTCCTAACAAACGTATGAGTGAAATTTTTGCAAAAGGTTTAGAAAGACATTTTACTTTGAAAAGCTTAGGGCATATTCATGATTATCTAGGAGTTCAAATTGAAAAAACTGAGAAGGGGTTTTGCCTCTCACAAGAAAGCAAGGTTGACCAGCTTTTGCATAATTGTAACATGTCTCATGCACATCCATGTCGTTCTCCTATGCAAACTGATTTTTACAGGTTGACTCAATTTGAAGACCAAATGCTTTATCGGTCAGTAATTGGGTCACTGTTAGACATTAGTGGTTGGACAGGACCCGACATTTCACTGAGTGTGAATCTTTTGTCAAGATATGTTGGCAAAGCAACTACATTTCATTGGACATGCATAAAGAGACTGCTGAGATACATGAAGTATACAAAGGACATGAAGTTGTTTCTAGAGCCGAAACATGATAAGTATCCTGAATTGATTTGTTATGCAGATGCTGACTGGGCAGGTGATATAGAAGCACGAAAAAGTACTTCTGGTTATATAATGTTTTTGAATGGTTGTCCAATTTATTGGAAAGTTAGAAAACAGAAGTTTATTTCTTGCTCTTCCACTGAAGCTGAATATGTGTGTGTTTCTGATTGTTGTAATGCATTAACCTCTGTTTCTGCTCTTGTTGATAGTATTTGGGGAAATTATTGAGGATAATGTTTCAGTCACATTCATAGCTGAAACTGAATATGTTGGAGCTCATTCACGGCACATCGACATAACATATAAAATGCAAGAGAATGCATAAAACAAGGATACGTGAAACTTCAATATGTGACCACAACTGAACAGATTGCTGACTTGCTGAATAAACCACTGCCAGCTGATCAACACGAATACCTATCCAGGAAAATGTGCCTTATGTGAACCAATGTCCCTGATGACTGCCAAAGAAGGGGTGTCACGCTGTGTATTGCCAGCCCCAGAGACATTCTAAGTCATTCAGTAATTAAATAGTTAACAGTGTGTTATTGTATAAGCTCCACCCATTATGATGTAAAATCCTGCCTGTCAACATGCATCATTTCCTTTCTTCTCCAAAAACTCCATCTTCCTTCTTTTGTCTTCAAAGATGTAGCACACATAGAAAAATGCCTCTGATAGGCATTAGCTATATTTTGTTATTTTCTTAATAAAAGTAACTTCGTTTGAAAGCTGTTTCTCTACTTTAATCCATCGACTCTCAGATTTGATTTATTGTAGTCCACGCGGGCTATAATTTATCTACTAAACCTGTCAGGAGGTGCCTTATCTGGTATAATTTTTTATTATTATTATTTCTCCAACATAAAATAAAAACAATGCATAACTTTAAATACAACAACAATGCTTATAATCAAGCATATGCATTTTTCCCCTTTTTCTTATTAACTATTCAATAGAGGCTCTTATATCTCTTTCCTTCTCTAAAAAAATTATAAGCTTATACAATATTATAAATTTTTAAACCTCTAAAGAAAAAAACTTTTCTCCATCTTACATCAACCTAGACATTGATAAAATCTCATTAATCCAAATCTTAACTTAATCTTACATATCTATTAAACTAGTTAATCCAATGTCCCATTACCTTATAATGAATAGAGATTATAAATTTAGAAAACCCTTCCCATGTTACTACACATAATCTAAAGAAAGTTATATATGTTTAAACTAACATTAATAACAAAATTTTGTGTTTTATCATTATGTGGTGCTACCATCATTTTTTTTAATTTTCTCCATCTGGGTTCTAATATTTAAGCCTCAATTCTCCTGTCTACATTTTCCCAAAAATAGATAATTAATAAAACATAAAAATATTTTAAATTTCTATCTGATCATAAAATTTCCCCAAATTTTATAATAATCAGAATCCTGTTTGTCTCTAAGTTTCAAAGTCAATCTATTCATTTCTGCACAATCCATAATTTTCCTCAAAACTTCCCTTTCAGATGCCTTATCTACAATACTCAGCAATTGCAAAAATTGGTTTCCTAAATCTCAGTTCAAAAGATGTGGTGTATGTCTCTACAGCATGTCCTCAGGTTTGCTTCTTGCAACCCACAATTGGACAACTATGTTTGAAAAGACCTTTTTTCCAAACATTTAAGCTAAGGTTGTTATAGCAGCCTCTTTTTTACTGTATGTTGTTTCCAAAATTTAGCAGAAAATTTAGCAGAAAAAAAAGTAGATCTCCTGTAACTTTGTGATTTGCTGAAGATTCTTTCCATGTTGTAAGCTAGTATTAGAATTCTCTGTGGATAGTAGACAGAAGGCAGTTCAGCACTGTGTAATTTAACAAGACATTTCAGTGGCCTGACTATGAACTACAAGGTTAATAATCTTTTCCTGTTATGGAATAGTTACCCAATAACTGCCTAAAGAGCAAGCCATTATTTTTTTGACTGTTTTGGGGCAGATGTCAGGTTTAACTTGACATTGAAGAAGGGAGAGTTTCTGATAGCTGGAGTTTCTGGCACAGCAGCAACATTAATATAGGAGTTTGGTAAACTTTTTTGTTCTAGCTAATTAATTTCCAGTAAGAAATTAGTCTAAGTTACTTCATTAGATACCAAAGGCAAAAGTAGAATAGCATGATTAAATATTATACCACCCTGACAGTCAGCCATAAAGACAAAAAAATATTTCTTATTTTAGTTCCTCTATAATATGTGTATTATAGTTCTTCTATAACAGGAGTGCCAAACTGGCGGCCTGCAGCCCAGAGTCATCATTCACAGGTGAAGGGGAAAAATGTAGTGAAACACCAAATAACGGTAACATGATGTGGCGAGTTTGACACCCATGCCCTATAGTAAGAGCCTTTGTGGCACTGTGGTTAGAATGCAGTACTGCAGTACTGCAGGCAAACTCTGCCCACAGTGTTGGATTCAAGGTTGACTCAGCCTTCCATCTTTTCTGAGGTCAAATGAGAACACAGTGAAATGAGGACCTATATTCTTGGCGGAAATATGCTGACATACAATGTTATAGAAGAACCACTCAGAGAGTGCTGCAAAGCACTATGGAGATGTAAATGTGTCAGCCTGGCACTCATTTAATCACTGTTGGGCAGCTTCATGCCTGAGTATGCAGAATGTAGAAGTAAGATTTGATCCTGGAACAGGTACTGAAGCAGTGAGCCTTGAGCCAGCACAACAGCAAAGATAAAACTTGGTCAAATTAAATAGGGAAACCAGAAAGCAATAATAACCTTCAAGATGCTAAATAGTTCATATAGTCAGGCTACTGAAAAAGGTAATAAAGCACATTGGTTGCATCCTAGAGTGAATGTCAGAGAGCTCGCCACACAATCCCTTTTGGCATTCTTTAAATATGGAAATAAAGTTAAAGTCTTCTGTATTATTAGCAACAACCTCAGGAGCAGCAGAGAAACCATTGAATCTGCAAGTGTAAATGATTGATCCATGACAGCTCAGAGTCATTCTCAGTCATCATCATTCTATTGACCATGATTATCGTGTCATAGATAAAAGCATCTTTAGATTTAAAATTCAATTTAAAGAGATGACATTACAATGCCACTCAGCCTGGATTTGTGAAGTCTACCTAGCAATAGAAAGGTGAGGGTGGGGAATATTCCCTTGAGGATCTCAGTGAGAAGAAATTGGATGTGTGTACCTGTTCATTGTCAGCTTCCTTCCCTGCCCTCCCTCACAAAGCATCAGCAAGGGGGGGTATGCTTTTCCCTATTAGGAGTTTTATTGGTGTGAGTAAATCAGCATGAGTAAAATAGAAATCTCTGGGTTTTTTAAAAAAAAATAAATTTATTAAATATATACAATAAAAACCAAATACAGAAAGACAAAAGAGATATGCATATTGTACATTTTTTACACTCTACTTATGTAGTAATTGGTTTTATAAGACTGTGCCATGCAACAATGGTTATATTTGCCTTCCTTGTATAAAAGACATTTTACTTTGCTGCAGAGTCTTACTTGTCAGGCAGTGCAGTCACTTATTCTTCATTATAGCAAATCAGACTGAGTGTATCCTGTGTGAAGGACCCTTATCAATTCAGGATTATACAGTGATCACTGAAGAGAAGCTTTATTAACTGAAGCTGGCTACTTCTAAGTAATGCAGCCCATATCTTCACTTCATAGGCAGTGCCAATATTGTTTCTGGTTGCATCTTAAATAATGAATGAAAGTAAGGAGAGAGAATAGAAGGAGAGGCAGAGAAGCAAAAAGGAATGAGAAGGAGATGGTAGTAGGAAAGAGGAGAGAAGGTGTAAGAAAGTAGATACTAGAGGTGAATAGAAAGAGTGTAGTGGAAAGAGGGACGATTGAGATGGATTCAATAATAACATTAAAATTGAAATGTAACTTAGGTATTGTATTATTGTTTTTAAGTGACAATAAATGTATAATTGATTTCTATTGAAGGTATATGTGATGTATGTTATCTATGTTTTTGATGTGGAGGAAAAGATATTACTGGAAAAAAAATGAAGTTGTTCTTGTTATTATCATCATTACATCCTGTTCTGGTTGATTCTGGGGCAGCTCCTGCCTCAAGAACTGTGGGGGTGGATGTGGGTCAGAGGCCAGTTTTACTGCCGATTGCTACTGACAGTGAAGTGTCTGAAGCTGATAGTGAAAGTGAAATGGGATACTCAGAGGGGGTAATGGCAGACAGCCCGTTAGATAGTCGCCCCATGATTGGTTCATCATCGTTATCATCATTGGGTTTGGAAGGAGAGACATTTATTGATGTGCACAGATGCAGGGCAATGTCTAGGAAAGAGCAACTGTGTAAATACTACAGGAAATAAGGGAGATCACCTGTGGCTGGGTGTAATTAGACTAATTGGGGGCTGCTGTTAAATTGTCAGCATTCTGGCCTCTGGGTGTGGAAGTTTATCCATTCGGTGAGGAAGAGGCATGTATTTTGTATCAGGGTTCTACAAGGACTCTCTTTGAACTGTTTCCAGGACTTTTGAACTAAATCATAGTCAAGTTTGTGACTTGAGAACACTTGAAGGAGAGTGGCTGTGACTTCTTCACAGCTGCTTGTTATCTGCTTTGTGTTTATTTATTGTTCTTGACAGCATTCAAGGCTGTTGCTTTGAAGGTGAGCACTTTGACTGACTAAAAGTGTGTTTGGCTCCTATTTTACTTTCAATAAAAACAGTGTTGTTGACTTTACAACTGCGTGTGTCTGAATTCCTACCTTTGAACTTAATTGAGGGCTCGTGCCGAGAAGCCCGGCAGAACAACATCCTGGTCTTTAGCATGATATAGGGGGGAAAAAGATGGAGCAATTCAACACATGTGCATTACTGAGGTATCAAATTAGGCAAGGAAAGCAAGGGAAAACGGAAATTCAGGAATAACTGTGAGTCAATAATATTTGAGTGTTGGAACAGAAAAATCTACCTTGTAAATAGGAACAGTAGGCCAAAATGTTCAAGCTAAAAAATGAGCAACAACATGAACATTGGTTTGAAAAAAATGGTGGGATAAGGGGAGGAAGGAAGGAAGGGAGGGAGGGAGGAAGGAAATTATATTATATAAATATACTTTAACCTTCTGGGTATGTATTTGGGAAGATAAAATAGAGATCAAATCCATCCAGTGATTTTCGATGGTTGAGGCTGGATTTGAACTTCAATCTCCTAACCCTAGTAAATTACTCTAACCATGACACCAGATGAATATGTATACAGATAATCTATATATAAAAAGCACATGTGTTACCATTTTTGAACCAAGGTACTCAAATGGGTTAACTTTTAGCTAAGGGAGAGAGGAGGGAGAAAAACCTGTGAGGAAGAAAGGAAGGGAGAGAGCAAGAGAGAATATGGAGGAAGAAAGGGAGGGAGGGAGAGAGGATGGATGGAAGGAAGGAAGGAAGGAAGGAAGGAAAGATTTCTGGTGCTCTTTGCCAGCTTCCCACAAGGAAACTTAAAAGAAAAGCCAGCAGGAAGTTGGAAGTTGTTACCATTCTCACTCCCTGTTCCCTCCTGTGGTCATTCTGTTTTTGTTTATATAAGGAAATATCTGTTAACAATTGCCCAATGGGGGATGAGTTGCCTAATGTTATTTTTAAAAACCTTGGCATGCCAAGGGATAAACTTGGGACTTTCAAGGTTGGAGCTGTAAGGCAGAGAAGGGAAGGGAAAGCTCCAACTCTGAAGAAGAAAAATTATAGCAGCAAATTGGAATGGAAGATAACATGAATATTCTTATGCTGAATGGAGCTTTGAGGAAATAATTCTGATCCAGTCCTAAAACTTGGAACAAAGGAATATTTGTCACTGGATTGATTTGGCAGTTGGGTGTATTTTGTCCATCTGGATGGGTAATTGAGCTATGTTTTGGAATCTGTAATTTCTAATTTCATGCTGAAATTGCAAGAGACTGAGCTAAAGCTCTTCCCCTAGGCCCCGCCAAATGACATTGTCTGGTTGCCGGGACCTGAAGAATGCCAACTCTGTGGGACCTGATCGGTCATTGGGATTTGTGCAGCAGATGGTGGTCCTGTAAGTAATCTAGTCCAATGCCATATAGTAAGTAATCTAGTCCAATGCCGCGTGCAGCCGCCGAGTGTTGGGGAAACATGGGTGCATCTGGGAAGACCAATGACTGCTCGCACAGATGCATTTTGCACGATTTGTAGTTTCTGAACACTCTTCAGTGGTAGCCCTATGTAAAGAGCATTGCAGTAGTCAAACCTCAAGGTGATATAGGCATGAGTGACCATGACTGTCCAAATAGGGCAGCAACTGGTGCACCAGGCGAACCTGGGCAAACGTCCCCCTCGACACAGCCAAAAGATGGTGTTCTAAAGCCATCTGTGGATCAAGGAGGACACCCAAGTTGTGGACCCTCTCTGAGGGGGTCAATAATTCCCCCCCCCAGGGTAATGGACAGACAGATGGAATTGTCCTTGGGAGGCAAAACCCATAGCCACTCCATCTTGTCAGGGTTGAGTTTGAGCCTCTTGGCACCCATCCAGACCCTAACAGCCTCCAGGCACTGGCACATCACTTCCACTGCTTCAACAAGTTGACCTGGGTGGAGATGTACAATTGGGTGTCATCAGTGTACTGCTGACACATCACCCCATGTTCTTGGATGATCTCACCCAACGGTTTCATGTAGATATTAAATAGCAGGGGGGGGAGAACCAACTCCTGAGGAACTCCACAAGGGAGAAATCTAGAGTTCGATCTCTGACCCCCCACTAACCCTGATTGTGACCGACCGGAAAGGTAGGAGGAGAACCACCCTAAAATTGTGTCTTGTACTCCCAACCTCTCCAGTTGGCCCAGAAGGATACCATGGTTGATATCAAAAACCTCTGAGCAGTCAAGAAGCATCAGGATAGAGGATAAACTCCTATCCCAGGCCCGCCAAAGATCATCCATCAGCATGACCAAAGCAGTTTCCGTGCTGTAGCCGGGCCTGAATCCTGACTGCTGAGGGACTAGATAGTGAGCTTCTTCCAAGGACCGCTGGAGTGACATCACCTTCTCAACAACGTTCCCCATAAAGGGAAGGTTGGAGACTGAACGGTAGTTATTAAGTATGGCTGGGTCCAGGGAAGGGTTCTTGAGGAGGGGGTGCACAAGTGCCTCCTTGTAGGGAGCCGGAAAGGACCCCCCTCAAAGAAGTCCATTTTGTCCATCATTTTCCAGTCCATTTAATATACTGTAGAATATCTGTCTTCTGTTATTGCTGATATCTATTATGGGAATCTTTTTTTAATGCAAATATTTTATTTATTTGATTTATATGCCACCCAACTCCCGAAGGACTGTGGGCAGCATATGATATATGAATGCTTCCTTAATAAATGGCATCCCTTATGAGCGTCAGTTTGCTGACCTACTACAATTTTAGTAGAAAATGTCCTTGTGTATATTTTTGTTGCATGCCAAATCAAATAAATTTCACAACCTGGGCAACAGTCTGCAAAATATCCAAAGCCTGCTTACTGAAATGAGATGATAAATTCAGAGGAGCAAGAGTCGGTTGCTACAGTATTTGCCTTAATGTCTTCTGAATTTGTATCCAGCTGTTTTCTTTGGTAACCATCCAAAATGTTATTAGACAAGCATAGGCTTTTGATTCAGTCCAGGGGACTTTATCCTTTCTGAGTGTATTCTGGATCACACTGTTTGCATATGGATTTTTTTTCCAATAATGAATCCATACTAAAGGATTTTTTTTAAAATGTACTTCACTGACTTGTCATGTCTTTTTTCTCAGCTAATCAGGACAGTGCATAAAACTGTCAGCATTGCTTCTCATTATGAATCAGACAGCAGAAAGCAATATACCAATGCATTGCCAGAATTTGTGGACTCATAGCCTTAGACTGAAATTATTGGGCAGGATGAAACATGGATTTTAAGCAGGGGTGGGATTGAAAAACTTAAGCAACCGGTTCACTGTCTGGTTACTGTTGTGGTTAGCTCTGGCCCAGCTCCTGCCCCAAGGAATGTGGAGATGGATGTGGGGGAGACATCCACATGCCGCAGGGCTGTTTTGCTCCCAATAGAATCTGCCGACAAAGTCTCCTCTGACCAAGGAAGCGTGAGTGACAGGGAAGAGGGGAGTTTGGCAGACAACCCAGGAGGAGATCAGTCATCTGTATCATCCCTGGATTCTGAACAAGAATTAATGACACATGCACGCATGTGTAGAGTGATGCACAGGAGACAACAACTGAAGGATTATTACAAGAGAAAATGAGGCCACCTGTGGTTGGGTGGGGCTGCTGTAATTAATGCTACAGATAAAAGTGCAGCCTGGTGTTTTAGCCTCATGGCAGTTTATCTGATTCATTGTTTCATCAAGATCGTGGTTTTTGCTCTTCAGCATTGTGTGTGTGGACTCTCTGGACTTTAGAATTGGACTCAATTTCCCAGTTATTGGATGAGCAATTGGACTGCATTTAACTTGTGCCTTGTGTGTACCAGAAAATCCCTTTAACATTTAAAAAGGGAGCTATTTCTGTTTTTCTGTTTATAAAAACTTTTGGATTTTCCTTTTATCGTGTGGTGTGTGTCTTCCTGGACTAATTACCCTGTAATTACGGGTGGTTGAGACACGCCGGCAGAACAGTTACTGGCTGGGTGTGGCCATGGGGTCGTGGTCTACTCAGCCTCCTGAACCATGATGTGGGGTTGTTTTCACCTTCCTCAAGCTCTGGGGACTTTCCTTGAGCCTCCACGAGGGCAAACATGCCCTCGCCTGGGCACCTGAGCCCTACAGAGGCCAGAAACAGGCCTATTCCTGGACTTCAGATACTTCTGGTAGGCCAAATTTCCCCCCTCCCCAGGTTCTAGAGGGTTTCCTTGAGCCTCAGGAGGGCAAAATGGCCTCCCCTGGGCTCTGGGGAAACAGGCCCACTTCTGGACTTTCAGTACTACCAGTGGATAGGCATTGTCGGAGCCTTCACACCTGCCCTGTACTTTTGTGACATCCAAAATGGGTTGTGTGGAGACTCCTTGGAGGGAGGGGAAGATGGACAGGGTCAGCCAGTCCTTGGAACAAGCAGTTCAGTGAACCAGATTAAAATTAATATCCGGCTCACCCAAACTGGTCCAAACCAGCTGAACGCCACCCCTGATCTTAAGACAGCTTTATAGCATAATTTAGAGAACTGACAGAGGCTTGAATCTCATTTTAAACAGATCTCCTCATCAAGTAGCTTCTGTTATTATCTTATTCCTTGTTAGCTGTTCTCCATAACTGAAATATATGATGAAATGACTATGGTTGCTCAAAACCTTAAAAGAAATACTAAATAAGAGCAAAAATTCTCACCCAGAATTAAATATGTCAAAGTTGGGACAGTATGGGAATAATACAGCCATTCTACATCAGAGTTGGACCTTCTGTATAAAATTGGAAGAAATAGTAGATCATATTAAAAGCATAAGCACAGTTGAATTGTTTAAAAGTAAAATACCAAGTAGAGGAAGAGTTAATTTTCTTCTTCTCTTCATCTAGTAGATTCTAAAAACTCATTTCAATTTTATTCTATTAATTTTTTTTAAAAAAAAACTACTCAAAAATTGAGCCAAAGTTTCATTATGAGAGACCCAAACATGGATCATACATTCTTTTCTGCCAGTCTGCCGATTGTAGGATTAAAATCACCATGATGCTATCTAGGGCCAGCATAATATTCTTGGACATTCTTGGATCGCTTCCATGGTTTATTTTTGGCTTGGATGATGTTTTAATAATAATTAAAAAAGAAAAAAGGAAGAAACATGTATTCCAAGAATCACTAGGTTGGAGGCCTTCATAAAAATTTCCCCAGATGAAATTATCTCAGGATCATTGTATGAAAGTAAAAGGGTCATTAAACCCACCATCTGCAACCTTCTTCTCACTTTCAATAGAGCAATTAAATATACCATGTTTGCAGATAGAGAATTTCCCCTTGACCCCCTCAAATTAGAATTTGCTCTGATTGCAGTACTATGTGTGAACTATTCATGTTCAAGGGCTCTTCCCCTTCTCCCTACACCTTTGGAAATCTAGTTGCTCTTTTAAAGTGGAAAAAAATTACATGTCAAGTTATCGTTATAGGTGTCTAATAGAATAGCTGAAGAAAATGATGAATAAGACACTTTGCCAAGTCCAAAATATATTTTCTTACTTCACACATCTGAGGACAGAGCACAAGACATGTCAACAGAATTGTGAGCTTTTGCCAGTGTGAGTACTTGATATGTGACACTATTAGGAAGATATTGTTTATTTGTCAGAAAAAAGATTGGTTTCAATGCAATGTTTTATTATTATTATTTATTAATATTATTTATTAGATTTGTATGCCGCCCCTCTCTGAAGACTCGGAGCGGCTCATAACAAGAAAACAGTACAAATCCAATAGTTAAAAACAATTTAAAACCCCTTAATATAAAAAGCAGTCATACATCTCAGATAAACCATACATAAAACGGAAAAGGCCCAGGGGAATCAATTTCTCCATGCCTGAGGGCAGAGGTGGGTTTTAAGGAGTTTGTGAAAGGCAAACCTATAGTTATATTTTCATTTGAAAATTCTAATCAAATCTTTGAAAAAAATGATGCTTTCATTCCTCAGAATATGAATAGTTTCTTCTTCTTCTTCTTCTTCTTCTTCTTCTTCTTCTTCTTCTTCTTCTTCTTCTTCTTCTTCTCCTCCTCCTCCTCCTCCTCCTCCTCCTCCTCCTTTTCCTTCTTCTCCTTTTTAGCATAATTTTCTGCAGTGTTAGTCCACTCTTCCTTACAGATTATAATTTAAATAATCCAAAATATTTGCTTTCTTTTGCTTTAACCATTTGAGTACTATGATTTGGGTGGTTCAGCTGTTTCTTGTTGCATGACTCATTTTCTCTTGAGGTTCAGTTCATAAACAGCTACCTAGATGTTTTCCTGTAGAATTTTCCAGCAGAATTCAGTATTCATGATTCCATCAGTCATGGCAAGCCATCGTGGTACAGAGGAATCAAAGCCAACCCAAAACATGTTTTATAGATGGGATAAGGTTCTTATGTTGGAATGTAACATTTGCATTTTGTCAAATGTAACATTTTTCATTCAAGCCAGAATGATCTCATTTTTATCTCATCCATTCACAGAGCATTTGTCCAATATACTTTTGATTTATTCATGTGGTTTTCACAAACTGTAGAAGGGTAGCATTGTTCTTTTTGGAGAATAATGACTTTTTCCTTGAATCTCTGCCATGCACTTCATTGTTCAGTGTTTTCCAGATGATGGTCTTATGAACATTAACATTCATTAATGCCATCTTCTTTAAACATTATTATGGGGTCTCTTACTATTGGTGTGATCTTGGTTGTTTTCCACTTCTGCGGAGGATATCAATAGTGCTTAATTGCCTCTATGTATACGCAATGACAGTGGGTTGATATTTATAAACTCTGACAGTGGACTGAGGAAGTCTAAACTCTTTGGAAACTCTTTGTTTCATTCTCTGTGATTAGCTTATTGATAGCAACCTCTTTTTGATCTATATATAATCTGAATTATAATCTGCATTATAGTTAAAGGTCTCAACTTCTCCAGATTTCTATACAGTATAACAAATAATAATATTTTTTTTAAAAAACAACTCTCATCCAAAACTGTTATAAGATTTTGCTCTTCCTTTCTCAGTAGATAGGCAAGCACTTTGTCTGCTTTATTACATTTCTCAAAATATTTGTTTGAAAATTGTCATTTTTAAAAATAAATTCTATAAATCTAGGTAATTATGAATCATTTTAATCTTCTGTTTTAGATTCAACAATGGATTTTTCTAATGCCTTGGTTCCAATGTTTTCATTTGATTTCACAATATATCTTTTGGTTTTACTATGGCATTTTTGCTGTTGTGCTGTGATTAAAATTAATCTGAAAGAATCATTTAAACTCAGTTTGGTATTTAAATTTAACATCTTCTTGCAACACTAACAGGCAATTCAGACTCTTTTTGAGCCAAGGGTTTCTCTATGAAATATTACAATTATTGGATTATATATAAATTGAATAAATAAATAATGATCTGTCTAAGGGATGCAAATTTTACTTCAATAGTTTCCTTAATAAAGAAGTAGACTTCCAATGCATGTTCAGTTCATTTTCTGAAGAGAAAACCTAGATTTTAGTGGTGAGAAATTAGGAAAAAAATATTCTGAACCAAATGGTGTAGTAATATATTATCTAATAAAATACCACTGTAACAGAATACTTTTTACAAACATCAGGGGTGGGCAGCAGGCAGGACGGGGTGGAACACAATTCCACTGGCAGAAAAGAAAATGTGTGCGCAGCTCCAGCTTATCAGTGGCTGTCACTTCCTGGATTACTGGTCTTGGATCAACTCTCCTTTTTTTCCTGCTGCGTCTGCGCTCCTTGCAAGCAGAAGCCATGGGTGGAAGCAGCGCTGGCAGCATTTATGCTTCTGGCAGCACCCGTTCACCTAGCTACCCATCCTGGGGGGGGGGGGATGACCCAGGAAGGAGAGCACAGAAAACGCGTAGGAAATTGTTACACCAGCGAGCGATGCTGGTAAGTTTGTAAGTCGAGGACTTAACAGTTCACTTGAACGATGATGAAGCCACTACCACCTGGTCACATTACCATTAAACCACACCCACAAAATAAGCCACACCCATAGTGCGGTAGTAAAAATTTTGGCTGCCCATTACTGACAACCATGTACACATTTTACAAACTTCAAACTTGACAGCTTTAAGACTAGTGGATTTCAACTCCCACAATTCCTCCCCCAGTCATGCTAAATGGGGTAATTAGAAGGCAAAAATAGCCCCATATTTTTTTTCACAAAAATGGGGGCATTTTTGCCTTTTCCCAGTCCCCAAGAGCTGTCTGCAGGCTCCCCAGACCCTTTCCCCAACCAATTATTGTGAAAAAATGGGCAAAAAAGGCCAATTTTTTTCACAAAACAGGGCCATTTTTGCCGTTCCCAAGCACCTCTCTGCAGGTGGGGGAGGGGGCTTTGGGGCAGCAAAAATGGCTGCATTTGGTATATAAGACATTTCCATCCTCCTTTAGGGGAAAAAGGTGCATCTTAAAATCCAGAAAAATACAGTATATGGAGATACAGTGAACCCTCGATCATCGCGAGGGTTCCGTTCCAGGACCCCACGCGATGATCGATTTTTAGCGAAGTAGCGGTGCGGAAGTAAAACCACCATCTGCGCTTGCGCAGATGGTGTTTTTGCTTCTACTGCCGCCCGCCCTTCGCCCGCCCACCCCGTTGCTCGCGCAACGGCTTCCCTGGGTGCCCGCTCGCTTGGGAACATCCCAGCTTCGCTCCCCAGCTGGGAAGCGGATCTAGGGAGTCCCCACCGCGCGCGCGTTGCTGGGGAAAGCGCGCGCGCTTGGGAACATCCCAGCTTCGCTCCCCAGCTGGGAAGCGGATCTAGGGAGTCCCCACCGCGCGCGCGTTGCTGGGGAAAGCGCGCGCGCTTGGGAACATCCCAGCTTCGCTCCCCAGCTGGGAAGCGGATCTAGGGAGTCCCCACCGCGCGCGCGTTGCTGGGGAAAGCGCGCGCGCTTGGGAACATCCCAGCTTTGCTCCCCAGCTGGGAAGCGGATCTAGGGAGTCCCCACCGCGCGCGCGTTGCTGGGGAAAGCGCACGCGCTTGGGAACATCCCAGCTTCGCTCCCCAGCTGGGAAGTGGATCTAGGGAGTCCCCACCGCGCGCGCGTTGCTGGGGAAAGCGCGCGCTTGGGAACATCCCAGCTTCGCTCCCCAGCTGGGAAGCGGATCTAGGGAGTCCCCACCGCGCGCGCGTTGCTGGGGAAAGCGCGCACGCTTGGGAACATCCCAGCTTCGCTCCCCAGCTGGGAAGCGGATCTAGGGAGTCCCCACCGCGCGCGCGTTGCTGGGGAAAGCGCGCGCGCTTTGGAACATCCCAGCTTCGCTCCCCAGCTGGGAAGCGGATCTAGGGAGTCCCCACCGCGCGCGCGCGTTGCTGGGGAAAGCGCGGGTGCTTGGGAACATCCCAGCTTCGCTCCCCAGCTGGGAAGCGGATCTAGGGAGTCCCCAGCAACGCGCGCGCGGTGGGGACTCCCTAGATCCGCTTCCCAGCTGGGGAGCGAAGCTGGGATGTTCCCAAGCGCGCGCGCTTTCCCCAGCAACGCGCGCGGATCTAGGGAGTCCCCACCGCGCGCGCGCTTTCCCCAGCAACGCGCGCGCGGTGGGGACTCCCTAGATCCGCTTCCCAGCTGGGGAGCGAAGCTGGGATGTTCCCAAGCGCGCGCGCTTTCCCCAGCAACGCGCGCGCGCGGTGGGGACTCCCTAGATCCGCTTCCCAGCTGGGGAGCGAAGCTGGGATGTTCCCAAGCGCGCGCGCTTTCCCCAGCAACGCGCGCGCGGGTGGGGACTCCCGCCCGCCCACGCTGTTGCCGGCTCCGCTTCCCAGCTGGGAAGGGGAGCTAGGGTGCCCCAAGCTCGCGCTCCAGCCCACCGCCGCTGGGGTCTTACCGGGGCAAGAGGGGGAAGACCCAGGGAAGCCTCTGCCCAGCGGGGAAACTCCACCATCTACGCATGCGTGGAAGGGCACGCATGCGCAGATGGTGGAGTTTACTTCCGGGTTGCAAACTAGCGAAATAGCCCTTTCGCGATCCTTGAGGACGCGAAACTCGAGGGTTCACTGTATATACCAGTGTTTCTTTTGTTTTATTCTTTTGGGGTTTGTTTGGTTTTTGGCTACCATTTGGAATTGAAGCAGCTATATTTTTCTTCCTTGAAATCATCCTAATACAAAAATCTTGTACTGAAGTGTGAAGGGTCTCCACTCTGAATTTGCTTTTCCACAAGTTTACACAAACTATAAATTTTATTTTTGTCCAGCAGAGGCCAGCCATTTTTGACCTAAATGTTATTCTGTTGTAGTTTTCCTCTTCACATTATATGTTTCCCCCCCCTTTTCCATGGATTAGTTCCTCCTCCATAAATAGTTTTTGTTGTCATCCCTAGATTGAGGTGGAAAAACAATATAATAATGAGGGTGGATGTATTTTCATTTTTCAGATGATTTTGACAATTCTTACTGATACAGAGTAGTTTTCTTTTGAATTTTCTATTCATTACTCAAGAGAAGAGACAGCAGAATTATTCGAGATTTACATACCCAAAAATTCCTTTTGGTGAAAGGAAGTCAAAAATATAATTTAGCTGCAGCTGATGTAAACTATTACATCAACACCTAAGTACTTTGGCACAATATATTTGCATTTCTTCTTAACGTTTGTTTTTCTGGCAGCAGAGTTTAATTAATCATTATTTTCAAATCACATTCTTCAGTAGTTAACTAGTGTTTGTATGATTAGTGCTTTGAGACACCTAAAAAATATCTGTGTCCTCGATAATGAGCAATGATGTTATATCTACAACTTCCTTAAAGATCAACATGTCTAAAACAAATATTGAAAACAACTACAGCTATTCTTGAGAAACATCATGTTGTAAAACAGATTTGAGCTTAGACATAAACCTCAGAATAAGTTTATTGTCATTTTAAATATACAGTAATCAGCATACAATAATGTTCTGCCGGCTTATGACACAAGCCAAACATAATATGAAATTTTGTCAGCACCTCCAATATACACTACATAAACATGTCAAAAATATAAATAAATACAAAATTATGCATATACCCACATATATTATATGACACAGAGAAACAATACAGTTTAGTTTGGATGTATAAATGTACATGTTGAGAAAGACAAACCTTGTGAGTTTACCAGACAGATAGTATAGGGAACAAAGCTGTTACAGAATCTGATAGTCCTGCTAGAAATACTTTGAAACCTCCTCCCAGAGGAGAACAACAGAAACAGACCATGAAGTAAATTTATGGGGTCTCTAACATTGCTCTGAGCTCTAAGCATATAGCACTTAAAAGTAGTATCCTGAACAGAGCTGGTTCAGACCAGTTCTCATGAACTGATAGTAAGTATTATGCACAGTTCAGCAAACTGGCAAATGCCACTCCCACACATTCCTTTTCACACTTTGCCTGTCTAGAGTCATGCCTCACTTTTCTTCCCCCTTCTGTTCTTCTCTTTGTGGGCAGAAGACTTTTCCCCACCCATCACCGCGCAGATGCCCATGCTTTCCCAAAATTCCCCAAGCATTTGCGCTGGATGTGGAATAAGAACTCGCACACAAGATCTGGGTTAAATAGGTCACTTTATTAAAGTTAAATGAACTTTAACTGATTATCAACCAATAACCAGGACCTGCAGAGGCCACTAAGAATTTGGGGCAGAAATAATTCACGAATAACCTTCCTGGGCAACTATGGGCATAGCTCCTTGCTGAACAAGGTGAAGGTACCACGCCTTTACCTGGTTCCTGGCCATGCCTTAGCATGTGGGAGGGATCACCATCCCAATCTTCGCAGTTATCGGGATAGGTGAGTCCCAAGAGCACTCCCTCTCCAATTGCCCCAGCCGCACAGTACCTTTTGCTCCTGGCAACCCCAGTGACTAAAGGGAGAGCCAATTATAAAATTGTGACTAAATGCACCACACTCCCTAACCAGTCCATCCTCACTCCCTACTGTGGAATAGGTGAAAAAATGGTCACAAATAAAGTGCTAAGACCACAAAAAATTCCCATTCAGCCCCCATGGACAACCCCTTCACGGCATACTGAAAGATAGGGAGGGAGGGTGGCAAAAGGAAGAAGGTCTGAGGTGCAGCCCTATTTATAGGGCTCGCCCGGCATGCCCCCAGCAAAAAGACGGCACGCACAAGGGCGCAGAGCCAGCCACAGCACTCTCACGTTATTATGCGAGCCGCCGACATTCAGGCCAGCTAAAGTGCCCAGGCACTTAGCCAGCTCTGATAGGATGTGCACAGGAGCGCAAGCCCGCAGTGGTGATCTCGTGGCCATACGAGACTGCAGATGCCCAGGCTGGTGTCAGCACCGGGGGGGGCGTGTTCTCCCTGCCCTGGCGCAAATTCCATCCATCCGTTAAATCGGCTGATCGTGCAGTTGCGTCAGATGTGGAATAAGAACACGCACACAAGAGCTGGGTTAAATGGATCACTTTATTAATGTTAAATGAACTTTAACTGATTATCAACCAATAACCAGGACCTGCAGAGGCCACTAAGAATTTGGGGCAGAAATAATTCATGAATAACCTTCCTGGGCAACTATGGGCATAGCTCCTTGCTGAACAAGGTGAAGGTACCACGCCTTCACCTGGTTCCTGGCCATGCCTTGGTGTGTGGGAGGGCTCACCATCCCAATCTTTGCAGTTATTGGGATAGGTGAGTCCCAAGAGCACTCCCTCTCCAATTGCCCCAGCCGCACAGTACCTTGAGCTCCTGGCAAAAGATTGCCCTCATCTTCCAAAAGATGCCCTAAAGGAGAACACGCAGTTGCTACCACTGCCCATTTCCGCCCCTAACCTGCCATGGAGGAAGGGTCAGATCTCTATCTTGGCCCCCCAACTCCCTCCTCAACCTGCACCAGCTCACACAGGCATCTCTTCAGGTCCCCAACAAAAAATTGGCATTCCCCTCACCTAAGAGGTGAATGCCATCGGCTCAGTAGAGCCCAGGCCTGTCAAACCTGATCTGGGGTGCTGAATTACACAGCCACCCTTAACGTTCTCTTCTTTAGTAAAAAAAAAAACACACACGCCGTCGGCTCTGTAGAGTCACAGACTGGGGATCCTGCTCTCAGCATGTGCAATGATGTTGCCACCCAATCCCCATTAAATTCTACACACAAATGGCATTAACCTTTGTTAACCACTCTCCTAGCCCTGACCAATGTGCTGGGGATAATGGGTTGTACCACCCAACCCTCAAGAGGGTACAGCCCAAGTTCATGCATGACTGGGCATCCATCAGAAAGGACCTGAAGGTCTTCATGGGCTTGACAGATCACTGCCAAGCCCCTCATGTACCAGGGTCATTGTCACCCTTGGGCAAGACCCACCACTTGGTACAACCACTCCACAAAGACCCACAGGTTTTGGCCCTGACTGCTCAAGCCAGTCAATGACCACCCCTTCCATCATAGGCCTCTCGGCAAGGCCATGGATCGTGACCGCCGGCCCAACCTCCGCTGCGATCCAAAGCTGGATGGGCTTCTCCCATAAGTAACAATCTAAAGCAGAACAAAGAAAATTAGCATCAATGCAAAAAGGCTACCCTGTCCGGCTGTCGGATGCTCCTCTTGTGAGGAATCAATATTAACCCTGCCGCTGCTGCCTTCCTAAAATGGGTGGGTGATTGTCTAGGATGACCAATAAACATCTTTGGCACCTCCCGTTAGGTAAATTGAACCCAGCATGTACACCAGGACAAAAGGCAAAATTTAACTGCAAATGATTGAGCCAGGCCATCCATGTGACCAACTTCTGGTGCTGACTAGGACCTTGACTATGCATACGAGATCAGCTAGGGAAATAATGTAAGCCAGCTGATAAGGAGTATTACCCAAGGAGACTTTTGCTAAAGCGATCCGGGTATCCGCGTTGTGCCCACAGCTGACAATCATACCGTTATGGCAGGGGTCCCCAAACCTTTTACACAGGGGGCCAGTTCACTGTCCCTCAGACTGTTGGAGGGCCGGACTATAAAAAAAAACCCTGAGGGAGGAGGAGGAAGTGAAGTGGAGCAAGTCCCCAACTCCTTGCCGAGTTTTCTCTTTCTTTCTCTCTCTCTTCCTTCCTCTCCTTTTTTCTCTCTCTCTCTTTCTCTCTCTCTCTCACTTTCTTTCTCTCTCTCACTCACTTTTTTTGTATCTCTCCCTCTTCCTTTCTTTCTCTCTCTTTCTCTCTGTCCCTCTTTCTCTCTCTTGCTTTCTTTCTCTCTCACTCATTCTCTTTCTATCTCTCCCTCTTCCTTTCTCTCTCTCTCTCTCCCTCTCTCTCTCTTTCTCTTTCTTTCTTTCTCTGTCCTCTTTCTCTCTTGCTTTCTCTCTCTCTCTCTTGATTTCTTCCTCTCTCTCACTCACTCTCTCCCTCTTCCGCTCTCCCTCTCTATCTCTCCCTTTCTCTCTCTCTCTCCCTCTCTCTCTTGCATTCTTTCTTTTTCTCTCTCTCTTTCTTTCTCTCTGTCCCTCTCACTTGATTTTTCTCTCTCTCACTCTTTCTCTCTTGCTTTTCTTCTCTCTCTTGTTCTCTCTCTTGCTACCTCTATATCTCTCCCCCTCTCTTGCTCTCTCTTTTTCTCACTTTCTCTCTCCTTTCTTTCTATCTCGCTCTCTGTCTGTTGATCTCTCTCACACACACTCTCTTTCTCTCTCTCTCTTGTTCTCTCTTTCTCTCTTCCTTACCACTCTGCAGAG
Source organism: Erythrolamprus reginae (assembly GCF_031021105.1). Classification (NCBI taxonomy): domain Eukaryota; kingdom Metazoa; phylum Chordata; class Lepidosauria; order Squamata; family Dipsadidae; genus Erythrolamprus; species Erythrolamprus reginae. The sequence goes on from NC_091954.1 coordinate 30,621,132, forward strand.
GCCGGGGGCGGGAAGGCATGGCACTGGCACGTCCGCAACGGACAGGGGTGGTGGCAGCCACGTCTCCCTTCTCCCACTGCCTATGTCTACCACTGGTGCCTCCCGCCAAGTCGGCGGCCGGCGCTGCAGGTTTCTCAGGCGGGAGTTGCCACTTCCCTCCGGGCAGCCCATCCAGGCGCCCGTAGAAAGTGCAATAATCTCTGCACTTTCTACGGCCGCCTGGCTGGGCTGCCCAGAGGGAGTGGCAGCTCCCACCCGAGAAACTTGCGGCAATGGCTGCTGGTGGGAGAAGGAAAGGGAGCTGCGGCCGCTCCCCCCCTCGCCGCAGATGGGCAGGTGCCGAGCATCTTGGTTGTGGCCTCTCTGCCCCCATTCTCCTGCCAGCCCGCCTGGTGTGGAGCGGGAAAGCTCGGCACCAGCATTCGCGGCAGGCGGGCACGGCTCTTTCTTTCACCCACCGCCGTCGCCTCCAGCCAAGCTGGCAGCAGTCGACGCAATTTCCTCGGGCAGGTTCTGCCACTTTCTAATAATCTCTGCACTTTCTACGGCCGCCTGGCTGGGCTGCCCAGAGGGAGTGGCAGCTCCCACCCAAGGAACCTGCAGCGATGGCTGTCAGCGGGAGAAGGAAAGGGAGCTGCGGCCGCCCCCGCCTGCCGCAGATGGATGGGAGCCGAGCCTTTCGGTTGTGGCCTCTCCACTCCCATCCCCCTGCCAGCCCACAAGGGGATGGGGAGTGCGCACGCACGCGCAACATTCAGAATAAGAAAAACCTTTGCCATTCAAAAAAAGAAACTTTAGCCCGCCTCGCACTTTCGTCGCTCCCCGCCCCCAACTCCAATGCCTGGCTCCATGTAAAATCTCGTGTGCTGCTGCGGGCCGGATAAATTGCCTCAGCGGGCCGCATCCGGCCCCTAGGCCATAGTTTGGGGACCGCTGCGTTACGGGATTGAACCAGCAGCCTTTGCCCTGTATGGCAAAGAGTAACCTCTAGCTATAGAAGCTTCCTGATTAATAAGGGGAAAACCTAGAGCTAGTTAATTTTGGTGATGTTGGACAGCATCATTATGCTCTATTCTATATAGGCCAATAAGCACATAATGGTATTAAATAGTAAGTGTTGTGGCCCATCAATGTAGTAATACCATGAAGTATTACTAAGTTTATCCAGCCCTGATTTAACCTTGCTGTTCAGTTCAAGAAAACTCCCTAATCTTATGTTCCCGGGTCTATTTGACCCGGACTGCAAATTGATCATTTTAGGTACTTATATTTGGTCTTTTTGAAAGCTTTTTTCACCTGGACACAGGTTTGAACATTTCTGCACACAATGGAATGAAAATTGAACTGAAAAAATTAATCCTTATTGGTTTATTTTGCACATAAATGTGCCTCCCCCCCCGTGTTTGTGGATTTTTTTTAGTTTTATAAGGCCGGAGGGTGGCCCTTTTGTGGCAAAAATAAACCAATAAGAATCATTTTTTTCAGTTCATTTCTATTTTTCTTATGTTCAGGATTGTTCAATTTAGTATATCAAAACTTTTGGGGGAATATTCCTTAGAGATTTGTAGCCTTAAAAAAGTATAAATTGAAAAGAAATTCAGAAAACATGGGGGGAGGGGTTTTTGATAAAAATAAAAATATAAGCCTCAATTTTTTCAGTTCAATTTTCATATCATTATGTTCATAAATGTTCAAACTAGTTTTCCAGTTGAAAAAGTTTTCAAAAAATTTAAATTGGAAAATAAAAGACTTCTAATACTGGAAGGACACGATATGAGAATAGGGTGGCATGCTATTCTGTGGGAAAATAAAGAACAAACACATAGTTACTTCAAACAACATATAATAAGAAACTCGTTATACACAACTTGGAAAAAAATCAAAAAAATGTACTATCACCAAACTCCCAAATGGTACTCAAGCTTAGAGGCGACGGTATATCCAAACTCAAGAGAACTAAACAAAATGTTAAATTATTATCAAACATTAGAAAAAAATGGGGAATTAAAAACTAGGGAACAATTAGAAGAAATTGGAATCAAAATCGACTGGTGGGCGTATAATGTAATTAAATCAAAATATCAAGAAGGGAAAAAGAAGGAAATACAAATAAAAGAGATAGAATTAGATAAGATAATTTTAGGCCAAGAAAAAAAAAATGATTTCCAAAATATATAAATATATGCTACACTATAAAATGGAAGAACACATCGTTAAAAACAGTATACATAGTTGGGGCAAAAATTTTGGTTATAGCATAAATTTAGATAAGTGGGAATCAATTTGGACCAAGAACTATAAATTAACAAAATCTACAGCCTATAAGGAAAACATGTACAAAATGTATTATAGGTGGCACCTTCCACCGGCAACATTAGCCAAAATGTATAAAGGAACAAGCCCAAAATGTTGGAGGTGCAAAAAAATGGGGACATACTACCACATTTGGTGGACCTGCTCAAAAATGAAAAAATTCTGGAACAAAATGCAGAACTGGATAGAAGAGATCTTACAAATAAAGATAAATAAAAAACCTGAAGCCTTTCTCCTGGGAATTATAGATCAAAAAATTGAAAAAAAACAAACATTACTTATTAATTCATATATTGACAGCAATTAGAATAACGATAGCTCAAAATTGGAAGCAACCCGAACCACCTGAAGACGATTTGATAATTAAAAAAATATTAGACTGCGCTGAATTTGACGCACTAACAATTAAATTAAAAAATAAAGAAGATTCCGAACACGATAAAACCTGGATACATCTTTATAACTGGTTTAAGAAAAGAAATAAAATTCAAAAGAAAAAATCAAATTAACAATACTTTATATCCTTTTCATTACATAGAAAAAAAAAATACAAAAGACATATATACAAAAAACTTTTTTATAAAAAAAAGATCTGTATGACATTAAAGAAATTGAATATGAATAAAAGAAGGCGGATAAGAAAGAAATAAAAGATTTTAAAAAAAACAGTGACAACCTACAAGAGAAAATGGTATACGCTGAGGAAATAACAATGCTTCACCAGAAAATAATTTAAAATCAAAAATCATTCAAACTTACCTCCAGAAGGGAATACAAGTACAAATATTATAAAATATGCTAAGTGAATAGGTATTGTTATTAATGTACTTAAATAAGCAATTAGATCTTTTTTAAAGAATATTTTTGTTTGTTTGTTTGTCATGTTTGTTTGTTCGTTTATTTGTTACGCGCTGATTTAGCCTTGTATTAATATAAAACATATATTGTATGTAAATGTGTATATATATTTGTAATAAAATTTTTTATTAAATGATAAAAAAAAAGAAAAAAAAGAAAAAGTTTTCAAAAAGATCAAATTCAAGTACCTAAAAAAATTCTTTTTGGTCCGGTCATATACGAACAGAAACAGACTCGAAATGATGATTTTTTTTTTGCCCAGAAAAGAATTAGCCACCACCCCAAAATTATTGTTTTGATGATCAGCAATGTTAAATTGGGTAAATGAATGCATAAGGTATTAAAAATATTTTGGATTTGAAGCTTGCGTAAATATAAAGTGAAAATGTTTGCAAGCAGCCAAGTGGGGGGGAGGGCTTATTTATGATTGTAAACAACCAATAAGAAACATTTCTTTCAGTTCATTTATATTTTTCTTATATTCAGAAATGTTCAAACTACCAATCCCACACCAACTTTAGTAAAATTGAACACATTTTGCAAGCAAAACTATCCATAAATTGAAAAATATTTCACAAAAACGGGGGGCACGCATTCTATCAGCAAAATAAACCAATAAGAATTACTTTTTTAATTTCAATTTTCATATCATTGTGTGCAGAAATGTTTGGACTACTTTCCAAGTGAAAAAAGTATTCAAATTGACCAAACATAAGCACTTCAAATGAAGAGTTTTCAGTCCGGGTCAGGGTGACCCGGGAACACAACTAGTGTGACTTTTTGTTTTTCAGCAAGAAAGAAACCCCCCACCCCCCAAAAAAAATTCTCATAGAGAGAACCCCTGAAATGATGAAAAGTCATGAAATTTCAAGTTTCAGATATGCAGGGAAATTTTTTTACAGGGACTCAAACTTAGCTTCGGGTCACATACGACCCGAACTGAACAGCAAGGTTAAATGTTGATTTAAATAATGCCACTAGGGCAAAACCCTTTTGATCACTTGTCGCTGCATTTGCTACCCCCCTTTATTCCTTAAAGGAACTAGAAATTGTGGATGTACCATCCATATTCCTCACTTTTAATAACTAGGATAACTAAATGATGCGGGAACAGAAGTTCCAACCTAGTTATCCTTGGCGCAGATATATTACTAACTGGTTCCCACCTCCCCTCCAGGATGTAGTATTCCATGAACACCCTTTGCCTGGAACCATGTCCCTGCCCTTGAGTTCTGTGGTGCCATCAAGAAAAAATTATATATACACGTCTGTATATATTCACTGTTAATAATATATCATCATTATTGTGAATATTCCATTATGTCATTTATATTGTGTTTTTATTTATTTAATTACAGTGGTACCTCGGTTCTCGAACGCTTTGGTTTTCGTACATTTCGGATACCGAACAAAATTTTCTGCAAAAATTTGCTTCAGTATCCGAACAAAAATTCGGATACTGAACAGAAAATTTTGTTTACTATCCGAAATGTAAGAGGGGACGAGGGGAGAGGGAATGGGTGCCGGAATCCTGACACGCCCCTCCTGGCCGCCCTCTTAACAGCCTCCCAGTCTCTACCTTGTAACTGCTGCAAGCTGCAGGAAGGGTAGGGCTGGTTGCAATACCGGCAGCTTCAGGGGGCTCCTTTCCTCAGCGGTTCAGTTGATTACCTCCAGGCAGCTGCCTCAACCTTTTCTTTCCCAGCGGTGGCGGCGGCTCCGGCGGCTTCCCTTCGAGGAGCAGCAGCAGCGTCAGGAACGTCACGTGTTGAAGGGAAGCCGCCGGAGCTGCCGCTGGGAAAGAAAAGGTTGAGGCAGCTGCCTGGAGGTAATGAACTGCTGAGGAAAGGAGCCCCCCGAAGCTTCCGGTATTGCAGCCAGCCCTACCCTTCCTGCAGCTTGGAGCAGTTACAAGGTAGAGACTGGGCAGCTCGAGGAGCAGCGCCAGGAACATCGTGCGGTTCAGTTGGTTGCCTCCAAGCAACTGCACAAACTTTTTCTTTCCTGGCGGCAGCGGCGGCGGCTTCCCTGCATCACGTGACGTTCCCGGCCGCCAGGAAAGAAAAAATTCGTGCAGCTGCTTGGAGGCAACCAACTGAACCGCTGAGGAAAGTGGCCCCCTGAAGCTGCCGGTATTGCAACCAGCCCTACCCTTCCTGCAGCTTGGAGCAGTTACAAGGTAGAGACTGGGAGGCTGTTAAGGGGGCGGCCAGGAGGGGCGTGTCGGGATTCCGACTCCCTTCCCTCTCACCCCATCCCCTCAGATCTTTATCCCATAGGAAATAGAGGAAATACTGCAGATTTAATTGGTTCCCAGCAAGTCAATGGGCTGGGAACCAATTAAATCCATTTCCATTATTTCCTATGGGATAAATTAATTCGGTTCTCGACCAAATCGGTTCTCAACCACACTTCTGGAACGGATTGTGGTCAAGAACCGAGGTACCACTGTATATAATTGTACTTACTGACAGGGGATAGGGGTCTGGGCCTGTGCAATGGCCTTGGGGCCCCCTCCCAGTGTCCCTGATGTGGGGGGAGGTAACATCTAATCCATGCAATAAATAACACCTGAGGAAGGAACTCCCATATGAAGAAACTGACTATAGAAACAGGCCCAATGTCTAGAGCTGATCATATACCTATATTAACTGTTAATTACAAAAAGGTTACAACCTTCAATTCTCTAATATGTGTTCATGGTGTAAAAGATGCCCGCTAGAGCAGGGAACCCAGAATTAGTTAACGACCCGCTTGTCCTCAGACTTGGATCTAACCTGTCATTCCAACTGTCACCTTGATTTAATTTACTGGATTAATTAATCCTTAACTGTATTTATTGGCTAACCAATAATACAGAGTTTATAAGTATAATGGATTCCCAAATCCTCAATTATACCAATATTCATTAATAGATCATGGAATAGTTCATGATTGTTAATAAATTAATTATTAATTCATCATGAAAAGAGGCACCGAATACCAACTATAAATAATAGAGAACTAATAATGAACCACATAAAATCAATTCAAGCTCAACAAATTGATTACTTGAGCTTCAGTCAACCAGGTAGATTAGATCCTCCAGTAACCCAGACCGTTAATCTCTGCAATTAAGCTAACATTACTTTTAGTTATATGCTGTTGCAATTTAGCTCACAGCCAACTGGATCAGTATAATGTAGGTCCCTTGTGGACCAAGGTAATAATTAACCCTCATCATATATGGCTCTGAAAAGAGGTCTGTGCATCTCAACCATATTCCTACTTATTATTTTATTGCAGTATTTATTTGTAATAGCTATTCCTTGATTCGCTATGGCAGGTGTTTAAAATAATTCATCTTCTTTACCTTGGATCTCCAAGCACTAGAAAAGTACATGATTATGAATACAGAGAAATCAAATATAAAAGGCTCCAAACTAATCTCTCCTAAAAATTAAGTCAAAAAAATAATTCATGAAAAGACCCGGGGAACGCTAGCTTTAAATCTATGAGCTAGGCACTCCAACAGCACACAGGTAGTTATGAATAATTCAAAGGATAATTCAAGTTTAAGTGTAATATTCTGATTAGCATGCAACAACATAAGTAAAATGTTAAGGAACACACCCTTCCTTTCCACACCCATTCTTAGACAGATAGTGGGAACATAGGATGCAAAGTGTACCTGTATGCCCCCCTTCGGGCCATGCGGAGACACTAGGCCTGGTGCTTAAGGAGAATGGAGCAGCAAAGGGGGATGGGGGACATCACTCCACTAGAGCTGCACTTATGGAAACAAACCCAGGTGCGGCCTGAAACAAGGCCCCCACCATGTGCGCAGCTCCCAAAGTGGTGGACACTGTAGGTGTCCGCTCTCCTACAGCTGGAGGTGAAAGGAGGAAGGTCTGAGGCGCAGCCCTATTTATAGGGCTTGCCCGGCATGCCCCCGGCAAAGAGATGGCAAGTGCAAGGGCACGGAGCCAGCCACAGCGGTCTCGCATTATTACGACATTCAGGCTGGTGAAAGTGCCCAGGCACTTAGCTGGCTCTGATAGGCTGCGCGCAGGGGCACAAGCCTGCAGTGGCAATCTCGCAGCCCATATGAGACCGCAGATGCCCAGGCCAGTGTCAGTGCCGGGGTGTGTGTGTTCTCCCTGCCCTGGCGCAAATTCCGCCCACCCGATTTCCAATTCCATCATGTTGTAACTTCACCTTGTTCAGTAAGGAGCTACGCCCATAGTTGCTGGCTTGAGTAAGGAGGAAGAAAACAGCCACATTGCACCATGCCTCCTCCTGTCACCAATCACATCCAGCTATGGGTGGACTTTCCTTTGCCTGTGCCATTTCCTGCCATTTCCCATGCTGTCCAGGAGGCAGGCCTCTTGTCCATACCTCTTCCTGGAGGTTCCCGTACTTCTCACTGCTTCCCACGCTGTCTGAAAGGCAGCCCCTCATTTATGCTGCTTCCAGGAGTTTCCTCCACTTCCCACTGTTTCCCATACTGCTCATTTCAGCTGCTTCCCAGATTGGCTCTGAATGCTGGCTGAAATCTACGGAGAGGAGCAGCATACAAATCTCATACATACATACATACATACACACACACACACACACACACACACACAAACAAACAAACAAACAAACAAACACCCATATATACTTGACTATAAGTCGCTCTGATTATAAGTCGAAGCACCTACTTTTGCCACAAAAACTGGGAAAATTTATTGACTCCAATATAGGTCGAGGGTGGAAATTGCAGCGGCTACTGGTAACTTATAAAAATGGAAAACAATAAAATTACATCAATTGAGGCATCAGTAGATTAAATGTTTTAGAATATTTATTTCAAAGAAAACCAGTAAACTAGCTGTATAAGTTTAAAAGAGGGTAAACAGGTATATGTCCCCCCCAAGGCAGGTATAGGCAAAAAAAAAGGCAAGTACTTACCAATGTTCCCTCTAATTTTTTTTCGGTGTGGGCAGAAAAGTATAGTGTCTGAGCGGCATTCCTTTGGGACTGGGTGGCATAGATAGATAGATTAGATGGATGGATGGAATATATATATATATAGCTGATGAGGCCTAATAAGGCCGAAATGGGACCATCCTAGTCTCCCTTAATTTTAAAATTCCAGCTGAAAACATTTTAACATATATATATATATATATATATATATATATATATATATATATATGTCACATGTTTAAGCTGAATTTGAAAATTAAGGGAGACTAGGATAGATCTATTTCGGCCTTATTTTGGCCTCATCAGCTAGCCATACCCACTGGGACTTGAACCTGCAACCTTTGCCTTGTAAGGCAGAGAATTATCCTCTAGGCTACAGTATCCAATCCCTTCAGCTCTGTACCAGGGTATATATATATGGATGGATGGATGGATGGATGGATGGATGGATGGATGGATGGATAGATAGATAGCCCCCAGCACGGCGGCGGGAGAGGAAGCAAAGCTTGTGCTTCGGCCACACCGGGGCTGAGTGGGCTGAGGCTGGGCCCATCGCCCCTGGCTGCAGGGGGCAGCCCCAGTGCAGAAGCGGGGGAGGAGGAGGTGAAGCCAGCTGCCCTGGGAAACGGCGTGTTTGAAAAGCGCGCCACTTCCCTGGGAGTGCTTTTCAAATGCGTCACTTCCCCGGGCAGCTGGCTTCGCCTCCTCCTCCCCCGATGCCACGCTGGGACTGCTCCCTGCAGCCGGGGGCGATGGGCCCGGCCTCGGCCCACTCTGCCCTGGTGTGGCCGAAGCACAAGCTTTGCTTCCTCTCCCGCCGGTCCCCTCCACCACCCAATCCCAGTACAAGACGGCGGCAGCCCACATCAAGACGGAGATGACCACCGTTAAACAGGTAGGAAGAGGGGAAAGAGAAATAGGGGGCAAGAGGGGGGAGAGAGAAAGGGGGGAGAGAGAAAGGGGGCAAGAGGGGGGAGAGACGTCAGCTCAAAATCCCGCAGAGCTGCCACCGCCACCTCCCCCCTTCCGTCCCAGTGCCTGATGGGCGCTGGCAACTTTTCCTGAATGGGTGGGGCCAAAGTGGAATGGGGAGCGCGCAGTTTTTCAAACGAAGAAAAACCTTGTCACTCCCCGCCCCCAGCTGACGCCTGGCTCGGCTGGGCAGCCTTGGAAAAGGCTGCGGGGGGTATTTTTCCATGCATGCACACCTTAGAGGGAACATTGGTACTTACCCTGCTGCTCCTGCTGTTTTTTTCTTGCCACCGCCCCCACACCTCATTCGCACGCAAGCAAAGGCAACAGCCAACCACGTGAGGGGGGGAAAGCCCATGGGAAGCCATTGAGGTTGGAGGGGGTGGATTCCTGCTTCTGTCTTCTTGCCACCCCCCACCACCTCACCGGCTTTTTTCCCCTATCGCGTGCAAGCTACCTCAGCCGGGAAGAGGCGGCACCTGCCATAGTTCCCTTACCCGCTCAAGCCAGCAATGCCTGCCAGGTTCCTGTGAGCGCCCTCTTATGGTGACTTTTCTGTGACCCAAGTATAACCCGAGTTTGGGTTTTTCAGCCCATTTTTTGGGCTGAAAAACTTGACTTATACTCGAGTATATACGGTAAATAGATAGATAGATAGATAGATAGATAGATAGATAGATAGATAGATAGATAGATAGATAGATAGATAGGGTGCCCCAGGCCTCTTGCTGATGGCTTCCTTTCAGTACTGTTTCTCCAGCTCAGGAACAGCTTTGCCAACAGAACAAAAACTTCTAACAGAAATGACAATAATAGGACAAGCCCCCTCTCTACAGTCTATGCAAGCCTCCCTTGACAAAATAATGGATTTTATGATTAAATCTCAAGAGGCAGCAATTAAAACACAAGAACCAATTGAAAATAATCCTGAAGAGATTAAAGGAAACTTTGAAGAAGTGAAAGGAGAAATTAAGAAACTTGAAAATAAAATAGAAAATATACAGGAAACAGTACCTGAACAAAAATAAAAAAATAGAGGAAAAAATGGAGAAGGTGGAAAAAAGACAAGAAAGAACAGAGGAAAAATTGAGAATGGTGAACAAATAAATGGAGGGGATGATATCTCAGTTGAAATTTGAGAAAACATCATACTTCTTGAGATTCCAAAATATTTCAGGGGAGAGAGGAGAAGATATATTAATTTTGATGACTGAAATTATAGCAGAAGTCCTTCAATTTGATAAGGAAGAAGTAAACAAAAAACAATATTGATGAGGTTTACAGAATCCAGATGAACTATATAAGGAAATACAGATTGTCAAGGGAGATACATATTAAGTTTGGAAATTGTTCTATAATTGGTTGGAAAGGAAGAATAAAAAGAAGAAAAGAGATGTATAAATGTAAATATTGATGTTTAGTTAAAGAATGAATATAGGATTTGATAAGTTTGAATGTAATATATATATATACTCACCAATATTTATTTATTTACTTATTTAGTTAGTTAGTTCCATTGTATGCTGCCCAACTCCCTAAGGACTCTGGGTGGTTCAGAATAAAGAGATAAGTAAATAAAAACTGTAAAGAAAATACAATTTATATGAACTATATATAAATGAAAACTTAATGTTAAGACAATTTACCATAGAAATGCCAAAGGGGTTTATATGTATATTTGTAAATTTCTTGTTTATATATTTGCCTTTACTTTAATGTTTTTTATGTTTATATTTAATAAAAATAATTTTAAAAAAGAAGAGTTTGCATTTCCATTGCATGAAAACTTATGCATTAAGCTGCTCAAGTAATAAATTGAAATCAAATTCTTGACTATAATCTAGTTTCACTAATTTGAAGATTTATCTCTGTGGGTTTATATATAATCTTTCCATGACTGACAAAAGAAATAATCTTATTTTAAATATGCCTTCATTTTTTCCTTTACATAATATTTTTTTTCACTGTCAATATGCCATTAAAATCATTTTAAACATATTCTATGATCCTGGGGTCTAATCTGCAGATTCACTACATATGAAATAATATTTATTAAATACTTCATTACTGGCCTACAATTTCTTCTATTTCCTTCTATATATTTCTGAGCTGCCTGACTATATTCTCTTTTGCCAAATGCCACATACACCAATTAAATTAAGCAAATTTTCTTAAGGGACAAGATCTATAAGATGGGAAAGATTTTTTAAAAAATAACTTGCAAATAAATTGCTTGCACTTTCTTTGTTGAATTATTCACAATGTTCTCTTTAATACAGTAATTATAAGCACTGTCACGGTAACGAGGATATTCTTTACTTTGTATCAGATACTATATGGTAATGAGAATTCTCTATTCTGTGTATTTGGTAGTAGGTTTCAGCATTATCAATATACTGAAATTGCTTTGTACATGCTCTGTGATTTACATGAAAATAATGGGTCTTAGTTGGTTTTTTTATTTATTTTTATTCTATTTATTTTCATTGGATTTGTATGCCGCACCTCTCCGAGGACGGCATTTTAATATAAATAAGAGATATTATGGAACAGATTTATTCAGTTAGTAGAGGAAAGTAAATTGAATAAATCAATTATTATCCCTGCTTAAATACTATTGTAATTATTTTGTAATAGATGTGATATTTGGAAGAACTTTAGCAAGAATATTTATAAATAGATTTGTCAATCAAAGAAAAAAATACCTAAACCTCATGCAGTTTTAAGTACATGCTTGTATACTAAGAAATATATTTGCAGTCTAAATCCACTGAAGACTCTTTGGCCCAAGATAGTTCCAATGGTCATATTGATGAGGAATATAAACATTACTTATATTGAAACCTTACTTACTGTATTTTTGGAGAATAAGATGCACCTTTTTCATCCCTAAAAGAGGCATATATTCTGAATGTAGCTTTTCCCTCCAGCCCTAATTAGCTGCTATCTTCCGAGCTCTTGCCTTGCAGACTCTTTCGCTGTTTCACGCTGGGAAGAATGTTTTACAAGCCCTAACTCTTTGCAGGGTTTTTTTAATTGCTCTAACTTGCTCTGAATAAGTTTCTTTCCAGCCTTAACCATGTGCTAATGATGTTCCCAGCTCTTACCCACTTGCAAGCTCTTTCATTGTTACTCTCTATGGAGAACGTTTACCAAGTCCTAAGTCTTTGCAGGGTTTTTTCCCATTGCTCTACTTGCTCCGAATGTTTCTTTCCAGGTGCTAATGATATTCCCAGCTCTTTTACTGGCTTGCAATCTCTCCAAATAAAGTTTTTTTAAAAGCCCTAACCAGGGGATAAAATAATGTGCTGGCTAAGGACACTAGCCAGATGAATACCTGATAAGCAGATTCTTTTCCCCATTTTTCTCCCCAAAAGCTAAGGTGTGTCTTATACTCCGTTGCATCTTATACTCCAAAAAATTATTTTATTTATTTATCACTTAGGGGTGTACTCACTTTTGTTGCCAGCAGTTTAGACATTAATAGCTGTGTGTTGTGTCATTTTGAGGGGACAACACATTTACACTGTTATACAAGCTGCATACTCATTACTTTACATGGTAGCCAAGTGTAATTTCTTCATTGTTGTCACATGAAAAGATACACTTAAATATTTACCAAATGTGAGGGGGTGTACTCACTTCTGTGACATATTGTACGTTGAAGCTGTGCATGAGAAGTAGCTGGGAAGGGGGGGGCTAGGTGAGCCCCCCCATGATTTAAGTGATGTCAAGTTGGCCACACCTACCAAGTCACATGTCCACTCAGTCATGCTCACCCAGTCGCATGACCAAAAAGCCATGCCCATAGAATCAGTTGTTTGAAAAAATTGAATCCCACCACTGATCCTGAATAACAGGAAACAAGCTTCCTATAATTTTCTTGGCTGTCCTTACGACTCATTGTATAGACTTTCTATCTGAGACACAGCTACCACCAAACCAATGTAGTTTATTAAAACGCTCTCAGTTGTGCGTCTGTAAAAAGGGGCCAGGACAGTAGGAGAAAGATGTGTTTTCTTCATCAGGAAATGCAAACACTGGACACAGAAAAGGCAAACGCTGGTTTGCATGCTTCACTAAGGATTACAGTAGTCCCTCGCTATACCGCGCTTCACCTACTGCGGCTTCATCGCGGGTTTTCAAGAAATATTAATGAGAAAAATCATTAGCGGATCTTCGCTGGTTCGCGGGTTTCTGAGGAAGTCGATCAGCAGATTTAAACAGCCCGCCGGACTCGATCGGCAGGTTTTTCAAAATATATATATCTAAAATTGTAAATACTGTATTTAAATACTGTATCTAAAATAAATACTGTGTGGGAAGGGTTTATAAACACTTAAAACAATGAAAACTTACCAAACAATTACAATATAAATACTTAAATAAGTACTATCAGTCGATAAATTCCCCATCGCGGATTTCACCTATCGCAGCCGGGTCTGGAACGTAACACCAGCGATAGGTGAGGGACTACTGTACTTGTGGAGAGACCAATTCAGATTCTTAAGATTAGCTATCTAATTGGGTATTGTTTATTTTTGTTAGAAATAATTATTCAATCCTAATGCCAGCATTACATAATCTCCTGCTGTGGATGCTGTATGGAATAAGGTATTATTTTTCTCTTGATTATCAGCTGGGGTCTAATCAAAAGGATATTCAAAACTATTGCCTGTAAATGGAACTGTATGCTTATGTCTAGTGTTGGGTGAACCGAACTTGCAAAGGTTGGGCTCATGCCAAACTTTGCAGGGCCTGAACTTGCAGGGCCACAAGCAAAAGGAGGTGGGGAATCCCATGATGGGATACCCCATTCTCCTTCCGGGCGGCGGTGTTTCGTGGTGTTCGAGCAAACACTGAATCCGAACCTGAACTTTACCCAAACTTTTAAAAAACTTTTAAAAGATTTGATTATTAGAAAAAGTAGACCATGGAAAGAAGGAAATTAAGTCATAATGAGAAAGAGGGGGGGATACAAAAGTCCTTGTAAATACTGTTAAGAATACTAGAAGAAATCTTGTTTTTACCTTAACTTTCCTTTCCTTTCCTGTCCTTTTTTCTCAAATACTTATTACTGCATCTTCTTAGTTTTCTCTTTCAAAAATTGTATTGCTACTCTTTATAAATTCCTTTAATTTAAAGAATTACAATTTTGCAAGAAAATTATTACATTAAAGAATAAGCAATGAGAATTGGAACTATGTATGTCTATCATCACTGAGTACATATAAGCATTTTAAAAGCACGTGTAATGTAGATTTTACTTTCATAAATGAGTACACTCTTTGCAAGTTTGGCTTTCAGACAGAAAGTTCATGTATCCGATCATTATCATCCTAATGTAGTCCCCAATTCATGCCAGGTTAAATAGTCATATCTAACAAGCATATGGGATATTAACAATAAAAGTATGATGGGGCCACAATTATGCTACAGAAAAGATATGAAACATACTAATGTCTTCTACATCAATTCATCCTCAATTTTATTAATTTAGTGGCAAGTAATATTAATGTTAATTATTTTTATTTTTCATTTATTCCCTTATGTTTCATCCATGTCCCCTTTGTCTCTCCCTTAGGATACATAAAGTTGTGTACTCTAATCTCCAATGAATATCTGTATTTTCTCACCGCAACATGTTTCTTGCAAATGTCTCCTACACAACTAAAATCATGCTAACCTTTCTATGTATTACAATTTAAATACAGCATCATAAATCATATTTATCTTACACCCATATTTATTGAGTCAAATTATATGTATTTTGAACCATATAAATGATATAGGCTGGTGTGAGAAATTAAAGCAATCAATTAAGTTTGGTCCACACTTTCAATATCTAACACAAAACTTTTCAGTAATTATTTTCCTCATCTCTGGGTAGTCTACCTTTTTGCTCTTTAAAAATAAAATTGTTTGGTGTCATTAATCATAAATAGAATTAAGGTTAGACTTGTTACATAGAAACATAGAAGTCTGACGGCAGAAAAAGACCTTATGGTCCATCTAGTCTGCCCTTATACTATTTTCTGTATTTTATCTTAGGATGCATATATGTTTATCCCAGGCATGTTTAAATTCAGTTACTGTGGATTTATCTACCACGTCTGCTGGAAGTTTGTTCCAAGGATCTTCTACTCTTTCAGTAAAAAGAATAGGACCCAGAACAGACCCTTGTGGCATACCGCTTGTAACGTGTCTCTGCTCAGAATACTCTCCATTAACAATAACTCTCTGATGTCTACGCTTCAGTCAGCTGCAAATCCATTGAACTATCCAGGGATTAAGTCCAATCTTCACTTGTTACTTCTTAAAGTCCAGTATAACATATAAATCAACCACAAATATCATAAGAAAGATAATTTAAATTTTGTACCACATTCAGAGACAGAGGTTATTCTTTCTTGAAGGACACATATGAGTGACTAACAATTGTCTGATGACATTAGAATTATTAGCAGTAATTAGAATCCAATTAATGATTAGCAGCTGCTTACAACTTCTCTTTCATAAAATGAGTTAAGGTAAACTTTCTAGAATGCAGTCCAAATCAGTAACCAGTGTAGCTACCATATCCAATAGCAGAGTATTCTGGCACTTATTAATTAATATTTTTGGCAATGGGCCATATCAATATATATGAGATATTAAATGGAAACTATCACTTATTTTTAAGTTACAAATTTATCTGTAAGAGATACTATTAGACAAGGAAGTGTGGTATCCATATAGCCACTACAGAGGACTCTCAGCCCATACAGTCCTGAGGATAAGTTTCAAATGAGATGGAAATAATTAAAGAATTACTAAGAAGTTAGCAGAAGGGGGGGGGATATGTCTATGTTAAATTCCAAAGACTTCATGTTTTCCTCAAAGTCATCCCTACTTTTCACACAGTAAACTCTGTAATTTATGTTGAAGAAAATTATAAATGTTATGTGTGTGGGTCTATTTGTATAATTTAGGGAGTTGGGCTGCATAAAAATTGAATGAATGAATGAATGAATGAATGAATGAATCTGTGTTTGTAGATCTGTTTATTTGGGTACATACACATGTATCCATATGCTTGTGCATGTTTATCTTATATATGTATGTATGTATATATGTATATGTCTGTGTGTGTGTGTGTGTGTGTGTGTGTTTATGTGTATACACACACACACTTTGTGCATGTCTGCCTCTGTCTCTATATATGAGAGCCAGTTTGGTGTAGCAGCTAAGGCATCAAGCTAGAAACTAGGAGACTGAATTATAGCTCTGCCTCAGGCAAAAAGCCAGCTGGGTGATCTTGGGCAATAATAAACCACTTCTAAAATCTTGTCATGAAAACTGCAGGGAATTTACATGAAGACACTGTACATATAGAATATCAGAACACTAGCCAGAAAGATATTTTGAAACTATTCATTCTTTTCAATACTGTTAACAGCATAGGAGTTAAAAACATTTTTACTTATTTACCAATACGTCAATAAATAGATTTCAATACCAATTGTTTTCACAATTAAAATCAGCTGATCCAAAAAAGAATTTAGAAACATAGAAACATAGAAGACTGACGGCAGAAAAAGACCTCATGGTCCATCTAGTCTGCCCTTATACTATTTCCTGTATTTTATCTTACAATGGATATATGTTTATCCCAGGCATGTTTAAATTCAGTTACTGTGGATTTACCAACCACGTCTGCTGGAAGTTTGTTCCAAGGATTTACTACTGTTTCAGTGAAATAATATTTTCTCACGTTGCTTTTGATCTTTCCCCCAACTAACTTCAGATTGTGTCCCCTTGTTCTTGGGTTCAATTTCCTATTAAAAGCACTTCCCTCCTGAACCTTATTTAACCCTTTGACATATTTAAATGTTTCGATCATGTCCCCCCTTTTCCTTCTGTCCTCCAGACTATACAGATTGAGTTCATTAAGTCTTTCCTGATACGTTTTATGCTTAAGACCTTCCACCATTCTTGTAGCCCGTCTTTGGACCCGTTCAATTTTGTCAATATCTTTTTGTAGGTGAGGTCTCCAGAACTGAACACAGTATTCCAAATGTGGTCTCACCAGCGCTCTATATAAGGGGATCACAATCTCCCTCTTCCTGCTTGTTATACCTCTAGCTATGCAGCCAAGCACCCTACTTGCTTTTCCTATTGCCCGACCACACTGCTCACCCATTTTGATACTGTCAGAAATCGCTACCCCTAAATCCTTCTCTTCTGAAGTTTTTGCTAACACAGAACTGCCAATGCAATACTCAGATTGAGGATTCATTTTCCCCAAGTGCATTATTTTACATTTGGAAATATTAAACTGCAGTTTCCATTGCTTTGACCATTTATCTAGTAAAGCTAAATCATTTACCATATTACAGACCCCTCCAGGAATATCAACCCTATTGCACACTTTAGACTCATTGGCAAATAGGCAAACCTTCCCTACCAAACCTTCCCCTATGTCACTCACAAACATATTATAAAGAATAGGACCCAGAACAGACCCTTGTGGCACACTGCTTGTAACCTGTTTCTGCTCAGAATACTCGCCATTAACAATAACTCTCTGATGTCTATGCTTCAGCCAGCTTGAAATCCACTGAACTATCCAGGGATTAAGTCCAATCTTCACTAATTTATCTATCAGCTCTTCATGTGGAACCATATCAAAGGCCTTGCTGAAGTCCAGATAGGCAATATCCACGGCACCACCTTGATCCAACACCTTTGTGACATAGTCAAAGAAATCAATGAGATTAGTCTGACATGATTTTCCTTCAGTAAAGCCATGCTGATTTGGGTCCAATAAGTTATTGTTTTTTAGGTGCTGATTTATCCTCTTTTTGAGTAGAGTCTCCATCATTTTAACTATAACTGATGTCAAGCTAACTGGCCTGTAGTTACCAGCTTCTTCTCTACTGCCCTTCTTGTGGATAGGCACAATACTGGCAATTATCCAATCCTCAGGAACATCTACTGTTAACAGGGATTGGTTAAACAAATCAGTCAGTGGGGTAGCAATGACAGATCTGAGTTCTTTAAGAACTCTGGGGTGGATGCCATCTGGAGAAAGGGAGAAAATAGAGTATACAGTGGTACCTCAAGATGCGAACCCCTCGTCTTACGAACAACTCGTGATACGAACCCGGGGTTCAGAAAATTTTTGCCTCTTCTTACAAACTTTTTTCGAGTTACGAACCAGCTTTCGGCGACTGCTGGGAAGCCGCGCGGCTGTTTTAAAAGGTGACAGCCGGGCGGCGGGGCTTCCCAGAAGCCTCCCGAACGCCGGTTCGTAACTCGAAAAAAGTTCGTAAGAAGAGGCAAAATTTTTCTGAACCCCGGGTTTGGTTTGGGAGGTTGCTGGGAAGCCCCCCAGCCCGGCTGTCACCTTTTAAAACAGCCGTGTGGCTTCCCAGCTGTCTCCGAACGCCGAACGCAGAAGTTCAGGTTTGGCGTTCGGCTTCGGGAGACAGCTGGGAAGCCACGCGGCTGTTTTAAAAGGTCACAGCCGGGCTGGGGGGCTTCCCAGCACCCCTCCAAACCCCGAACTTTTGCCGAACTTCCGGGTTCGGGGTTCGGGGGGCTGCTGGGAAGCCCCCCAGGCCAGCTGTGACCTTTTAAAACAGCCACGCGGCTTCCCAGCTGACGCCGAATGCCGAATGCGGAAGTTCGGGTTTGGCGTTCGGCTTCGGGAGACAGTTGGGAAGCCGCGCGGCTGTTTTAAAAGGTGACAGACGGCCTGGGGGGCTTCCCAGCACCCCCCCGAACCCCGAACTTTTGCCGAACTTCCAGGTTCGGGGTTCGGGGGGGTGCTGGGAAGCCCCCCAGGCCGGCTGTGACCTTTTAAAACAGCCACGCGGCTTCCCAGCAGTCGCCGAACGCCGGTTTTTTGCGGGGGGGGGTTTGGCTGCACGGATTAATTGACTTTACATTGTTTCCTATGGGAAACAATGTTTCGTCTTACAAACCTTTCATGTTACGAACCTCCTCCTTGCACCAATTAAGTTCGTATCATGAGGTATTACTGTATACTGTATTTTAGATGGGGGAAAAATCCCCCGAAAAGCTTTCAGTTGCATGATGAAAAGCTGCGGAGCTGCCGTATGACATTTATGTGTGTGTGAAGGCTGAAATTGGTCTGGACTACTTTAAAATAATTGTTGGTATGTATCAAAGAAAACTCTGCATCCCAAAAGAGTCTTTGAAAGAATGATGAAGTGAGGGAAATTCTTGTAATAAAATGCAATTATTCCTGAGTAGTCAGCACATGTAATACCTGGCATAATACTTTGTATGCTAAGATGGTTGGTCTTACTCAGGGGTGGGTTTTCTTCACTGCTGTTTCACTCAGGGATGTACCACGTGGGCATACACATGTTGCACGTGTGTGCAGTGTTAAAGCAAAACTTTTGCACATATACAGAAACAAAAAACAAGATGTCATTATCTACAGCATCACTGAGAGAACCAACCCAGGGGTGTGGCAGGCCTGGGTCACTGCCAATTCCAGCGATCCAGGCTGCAAAGTTACTACCAGTTCTATAGATGAGTATGTGCATATATACTATGTCCACCAACAATTCAGTTTGAATTTCATTGTGTAAATTACCTGTAGTTTGCATGGAGTAACATGGGAATTACACAACTACCACATTATAAGCAGCATTAAACACTGTGTCTGTGTTTCTGTGTACTACAAATGTACCACTACATTAGTTCTTACAAAAAAGTGTCATAAAAACTTTTAGAAGTTACAACTATGGGTAATCCATGCATCATTTCTGTGCATAGAGTTGGTGGCATTATAAAATAGTTTGCACCAACAAAAATTATATCATAACCAGAGGTGGGTTTCTACCGGTTCTAAAGAACCATTAGTAAATCTGTTAAGTCCTTAGACTTATGATAGCACCAAAAGCCATGCCGACTGCAGAATGCTCCTGACTGGTTAAGATGTGAGCAGCTAGCATGTTGGAAAATAAAACCCCTCTATTGGTCTACCCATCTGAAAGCTCCTATATAAAGGAACTGTCAGCCTGCACATGTTGCTATTGCCTTTCTGAGTTGCCTTGTATGTTTGTTAGAAATAAAGGCTGTTTTCTTGGCACAACCCACCTCACCTCAGTTCCTACCCACTCGGGTTCTCCATATGGAACAAAACCAGTGATGACGTCATGGAGCCTATTCTGTCGGTGCTGGTCCATGGCTTACCATCATTTTGGATTTTGCTTCTGTGCATCCGTAGAAGCTATTTTTTTATTGCTGCATGCATGCATGCACCTGGCACAACCCTGAGCCAACCAGCAGCAAAATTATCCATAACCCATCCCTGATCATAACCCCAGAAATGGGAATATAAAAATACTACATATTTTCTTAAGATTTTAATGAATAGTAAAGTAGTCTGATTAAACTGAAAGCATTTAAACAGTTGGCTTCACTGCAGCACGATAAACTACATTATAATTTATCAGAACATCTTAGTTTGCCTTAAGCTGATAATGTTAATAATTCAAAACCATAAACTCTTTGATTTTACCAATCTTAATGAGAATTTAGGACTGCAAAATGTTATAAATCTCATCCCAGTTATTATCTCCTTAATTACTTTGTGTCTTAGTTAAAATCTGCCAGATGCAAATTAACAATAAAACACTTATTACTTTGTATAGCAAATAATGCATATCCAGCATCAATTTATCTTACTTTTTTTTTTCCAAAGCAAGGCTTCCAAAAGTTGCTCCTATTTTATGACTCAAGCCCACAATAAAAATCATAATTATAGATAATTGCTAGTTGGAGAAAGACCATAGATCAAAAAAGTCAAAGGAGAAAAACACAAGTCAAATTCTTCTACAAAGAGGTCTTAGAAAGCAAATTCAAAATTAGTGTGGTAGTGGACCATGCAGGAAAAGATTATGAATTCGATTTTAATATAGTTTATAGTACCAATAAAGGATAATATTTGTAGCTCAATATTAAGCCCTCAAAGTTGAAATGAGGGATCATTGGTGCTCTCTGACTTTGCTGGGTTTGTTGTTGTTGTTGTTTTTTGCCGTTTTCTTTTCATTACCACAACTAGGTAACACCATCTGTGCATTGCAAAAAAAAAGAAAGACAGAAAAAATGTTACCTAATTTTGGTAATGAAACATCTGCAAGAAGACAACCAAGCTATAGCAATAGTAGCATAGCATTTGGACTTATAGTGATGGGCGAACCCAACAAAGTTTGAGTTCGGCGAGTTCGGCCGAACTGCGCTGTGAAGTTCGAGTGAGTTCGCTGAACTGGAACCCGAACCCCACCCGAACCCCAAACTCTTCTGGGAATGAAGCCACATGCCAGGAAAGAGTCTCTGTGACGTCAAAGCCCCACCCCCGAAATCCCATCATGGGATTCCCCACCTCCTTTTGCTTGCAGTGCCGCTGCGGCCTTCTTTTATGTAAAAAGAAAAACCTCCCATGAATATACACCTGAATATCTCAGATTTTCAACAGGTGACAGTTCTGGGAGGGAACATGCATTGAGGCTCTCAGAAAACATCTGTGCAAAAAGTAATTTTATTGAACACAAACTTTATTAGAACACAAACTATTCCCAAACTTTTACCATAAAAATATACCTGATTATCTACATGCATAAGATGCATTTTACAGCTGTCGTGGGAGGGGGGAGTGATGGTGGTGGTGGTAGCAAATGCTCTAAACACTTACTCAGGTGATGGTGGCACAGCCAAGTCCTGTGGGATCTATGCCTGGTTCATTTTAAGGAAAGTCAGTATGTCCACGTTGTCTGTGGATAGGTGTATCCTTCTGTCAGTGATGATCCCTCCTGTGGTGCTGAAGACACACTTGGATAGGACACTTGCCGCAGGGCAGGCCAGCACTTCAAGGGCATAGAGGCCAAGCTCTGGCCACGTATTCAATTTACCTACCCAAAAATTGAAGGGGATGGAGGCATCGTTAATAACCATCAGGCGCGTGGACAGGTAGTCATCCACCATGCGTGTCACCTTCTGCCTTCGGGTATGGGCCATCACATCCGATGGTGGTGGATGTGTGGGATGATGGAATAAGTTTTCCCACATTTTGTCCATGCTCCTCCTCCCCTGTGTGGTGCTGTCAGTGCCACTGCTACGTTGGCTGCGTCCTCCTCCTCTTCCTCCGTGTGCCACCACTAAGCACTTCAATTGTTGTGGGAACTCTGTCTCTAGTGCGTCCACGAACGCATGCTTGTACTCTCGCATTCTGTGCTCCCACTCAAGTGCTGGGATCCAGCAGGGTGGCCACCCAGTAACTGGCAGAGGTCATGATGCAGGCTATCCTGGGGTCATTGCACAGGCACTGGAGCAATGGCTCATGTGAGCCAGGCTGCCCTGAGCCAAGGCAATGTTTTCAGCAACAGGTCTCTCCTCCTCTTCTTCCTGCTCCTCCCTCCAGCCACGCTCCAATGATGTCCATGACCTGCACTGTGGGCTGCCCTGCTGCACGTTCTGCTCATCCTGCTCCTCCCCCCCCCAAAAGTCTATGCTGGCTGGACAGCGGAACTTCTGCAACACCAGGTTGAGCACATGCACCTCGCAACGGATGTGTGCCAACCCCGCTCGGCCCAAGGCTGCCACAAGGTTCCATCCATTGTTGCACACCACCTTCCCCGGCTTCAGGTTCAGGGGCAGCAGGCACTCATCTGTCTGCCCCTGGATGCCGGTTCATAGGTCCTGCAGAGTGTGTGGTCTCTCGCCCAAACAGATGAGTTTCAGCACCACCTGCTGCCATTTCCCCATGGCCGTTCTGAAGTCGGAGGTTGCTGAGCTGCGCTTATTGGATGTGGAGGGTGAAGATGGGGAAGCAGAGGAGGAGGAGGAGGCAACCGCAGGCACTGACTGATGTCCAGCAATCCTGGGTGGTGGAAGGATATGCACTAAATTGCTTCACGCCTCATTCCCAGCCGCCACTACATTCACCCAGTGGGCAGTGAGAGAGATGTACTGGCCCTGGTCATGTTTACTGGTCCACGTGTCAGTGGTGATGTAGATGCAGGAACTGACAGCATTGCGCAGTGCACACCGAACTTTCTCCACTACGTGTTGGTGCAGGGCAGGGATGGCCTGGCGTGAAAAGTAGTAGCAGCTGGGAACAGAGTATTGTGGGATAGCCAGTTTCATAACATTCTTGAAACTTGCTGTCTCCACCAGGCAGTAGGGGAGCATTTCAAATGCCAGCATCTTTGAAATGCCGGCATTCAGGGCTTGGGCTCATGGGTGAGATGGGCCGAACCTCAGTTTTCTCTCCAAAGTTTGAGGGATGGACAGTTGAAAGCTTCCCAGGGATGGTATAGATAGGCTTGCCGATTGTGATGGTGTTGGTGCTGCTGCTGCTGCTGCTGCTGGTGATCCTACATTGTCCCTTTTGGGAGAGACAGGTGGCCTTGTATTTGGGGAGGCGGTGGCAGGCGTCAAGGCAGCCATAGAAGAAGAGGACCCAGACGTTTGAATACTTTTAAGGTATTGTTGCCACCAGTGTTCCCTCTATTTTTTTTTCGGTGTGAGCAGAAAAGTATAATGTCTGAGCGGCACATTTTCATGCCTGGGCATGGATTGGTTAGAAACAAAAGGGGGTCATGTGACGTCAGGACACACAGCAACGGTCATAAAAATGAACCGGCAGCAAAGTTTTGATCCTCCGATCATCGGGCTGCTGTGAAGGTGCTAAGTGTTAAAAAGGGCCATAAGTCACTTTTTTCAGGGCTGTTGCGACTTTGAACGAATGAGGCCAATGTTTCTATCTCCTGAGTAATATGGTTATTAAGTGAGTTCTGCCTCGGAATTTGCGCATGCGACGATCCAGATAGACGCACCGAAAGAAAGCTCCCTCATGAGAAGTAGGAAAAGTGAAAGTTAACCCCCGACAACCCTCTCTAGCTTGGTGAATAGTGGATTGAGAGGAAGCGGATTGAACGGAGTTTTTGAAAACTTTATAAAAAAGAGTTAAAAGAAGAAGTAACCCACAGTTTTAAACATGAGTAGGGGGGAAAGTGAGAACAAAGGAAAAGATGGCGTCTACTACGGAGCTGGAAGGAAAGATGGATTCACTGCTAACGGCATTTGCCAATATGGGACAGTTACTCCAAGATATGAAAAAGGAGATAGCGGCTGTTGGAGTTGGGGTGGCTGACTTGAAAGAACTGTCGAAAACACAAGATCAAAGAATTGGGAAACTGGAGGAGGGAAAGAGTCGCCAGGAACTTCGCATCATTAACTTAGAGGACAGACAAAGAAGAGCTAATCTCCACCTGAGGGGATTTCCAAAAGATTTTGCGGAGAGTAAACATCTTATTCAAGCAATTTACCGATGGGTCAGTGAAAATAATGTTAAATGTGACCCAGGTGAATTTGAAAGAGCGCACTGGGCTTTTGGATCTCGGAATCAAGGAGATCAAAAAGATATTATTGTAAGGTTTAACTCGGAAAGTAGGGCAGCAGAAATATTCAAAGAGCTAAAGCAGATTTCAAACTTACGTTATAAAGCCATTCCAATACGCATCTTAAAAGATTTGTCTGCAGAAACCCTCAAGATGAGAAATCAGATGAGAGAAGTCACCTCCCAATTTTACGAAAACAGAATCCGGTTCTCATGGCATTATCCTGCCACAGTAATTGTTTTCAAAGACTCCAAAGTTTTCCAGGCGAGATCTCTGAAGGAAGGGAAGACACTGCTTCAACAACTGGGGATTGATTTGAAGGAAATTTCCCAGGCATCGACATCGAAGAGCCAGCCAGAAGTAGGAGACGGAGATGCGAGACATGGAAGAAGGGAGGATGATTTGTTTATGCTTCAACCGATTCGTGCAGCAGAACAAAGTAAGGAGGAAAAAATTGCAGCTCTGCAAAAGGAACTGGAATTTCTTCAGGAGAAAGAGAAAAGAGAAGAGCCAAGAGTTACGTGCCAGAAGAAGAAATAATGAACTGAACTGAGCTGATTTGCTAATATGGTATTATGGTTTTCAACTAATTAACCTCTTCTTTGTGTATTTTTCTTTTTTTCTTGCTAACCAATAAGGGGAAAAGAGGGAAGGAGGGGGGAAGCTTTTTATATGGTATTAAATGGGGAAAGACAGGGGAGCTTTCTAGTGGAACGCAAATCCAGGAGTGCCTCTTGGATAACGAAAGGTTTTTTCGTTGCCTCCCCTTGGGGGGGGGGTGCTATGGAAGAGGCACTAGGGTGGGGATTCATAGTAATTAATAAGCATTTTTCCAGCAGGCTCTGTTTTGCAGGAGGGGGAAATGTATTTAAAATTATGTAAATGGGTGAGACAGTGTTATTGTCGTTGAATGTAAATGGTCTTTCATCACAGAAAAAACATTATAGAATCATGAAGCTAGCTAGGGCTAGTAAAGCTGATATCTTATTTTTATCAGAAACTCATAAAGGAAGGGAAAAACAGATAAATTAGTTACAAATGGCGAGTGGCAACAGGTTTATGAGTCGAGAGGGACGGCAAAATCCAGAGGAGTCGCCATCTTGATCAACCGAAGGTTGTTATTCCAATTAACTAATATTAAAAGAGACAAAGACGGTAGAATGCTATTTATTAAGGGGAAAATAAATAATAACTTAGTAACCTTAGCAGTAATGTATGCCCCCAATGTAAATGCAAAACAATTTATAATGAATGTAAAACGTAAACTGGATAATTTTGCGGAAGGTACAGTGATTTTAGCAGGCGATTTCAACTTGGAATTAACAGCAGGGAGGGGGGGAAAGAAAAAATTACATTTAAATAAAATTAATATGACGGATTTACATGAAAATATAGTAAATAGGGACACATTTTACTCAGCAAGACATAATAAATTTAGTTGTATTGATTATATGTTAATTAATAAAACAGCCGAGGCAAAGCTCAAGAAAGCGGAAGTGAAAAGCATTTGGTTATCAGACCATGCTCCATTACTAGTAGTGATCGAGTTAGAGGCTGGCAGGCAACAAAGGATTTGGAGATACAACTCTGTGGTTTCAGCTAATGAGGAAAATAGAATTAAATAGAATTAAAATTAAAGGAACTGAATGGATTTTTTTGTATTAACGCAACAGGTGAAATTAAGCAAACAATAGTTTGGGATACCCATAAAGCTGTTATGAGGGGTAATTGTATTAGTACTGAAGCTTTTATTAGGAAATCCTGGGAAGTTGAAAGAAGAAATCTACTAAAGAAATAGATTTAATCCAAGAAACTTTAAAAATTACAAGAAATAGAGCTTGGAATACACTATTATTATTTAAGAAAAAGAAATTACAATCACTTGATGAAGAAAGATGGAATAAAATGAAGATGATTATAAAACAAAGAATTAGGGGATGGGGGAACAAATCAATGAAACAAATGGTACACTATTTGAAAAAAAGAAAAGAGAAATCCCATATCTCTGCTTTAAAGGATAAGGAAGGTGTTATTAAACGTAGTAATGCAGAAATGGAAAAAATAATGAGTGACTTTTATGGGAATTTATATAAAAAAGAACACATTACATTGCAAACCATAGAGGTTAATGAGAAATTAACGGAAGAAGATAGACAAATGCTAAATGCAAAAATTACAAATGATGAGATATCTAGAGTTATTAAAGGATTGAAACCTGCTAAAGCCCCAGGTCCAGATGGTTTTACTGCTGAATATTACAAGACTTATATGAATGAATTATTACCGCATATGGAAAAATTGTTTAACAATGTAATTAAGACTTCTGAAACTCCACAGACATGGAAAATCTCAGAAATTATAACTATCCCAAAGCCGGATCGTGATTTAATGCATCCAAGTTCTTATCGCCCTATCAGCTTATTAAATCAGGACTATAAAATATTTATGAAAATATTGGCAAACAGGGTGGAGAATATTTTACCAAAGGTAATTGGAGAAGACCAATATGGATTTGTTAAAGGAAGAAAGATTTATGAACCAATTAGAAACGTAGTCAATGTTATACACCATGCTACCAATACCAAAAGAAAACTAAGTATATTAAAGTTAGACATGTACAAAGCCTTTGATAAAGTTAATCATGATTACCTATTTCAACTATGTAAAGATTTAAATATGGGAGATTCATTCTGTAGAACTATAGAAACAATTTATAAGGATAATATAGCTTATATCAGAGTAAATGGTAACAGAACAGAAACGATTAAAATTCAGAATGGAACTAAGCAGGGTTGTCCACTATCCCCAATGTTATTTGCACTGGCAATTGAGACTTTAGCAAATAAAATTAGAAATGATAAGGAATGGAGAGGTTACCAAATAGGAAAATTCGAATTGAAATTAAATTTGTTTGCAGATGATGCTATAGTGATGTCTGAAACCCCAATCGAAATGATGAAAAGAATAATGATATTGCTCCAGGAATTTAAAGACCAATCGGGACTTATGGTTAATATAGAGAAATCTGAGATAATTTGTTTAAACACTGGCCCTAAAGAGCAAATTGAGATACAAAAAATATCAGGATTGAAATTAGGTTGTAAAAAAATGAAATATCTAGGAATTTGGTTGTTTAAGAATCCGATAAAAATTGTGACGGCCAACTATAATTTAATATGGAAAAAAATTCAGAAGCAGATAAAAAATTGGAAGGGGAAAAAGTTGGGAAGAATTGCCAAGATTAGGGCCCTTAAAATGATGATAATACTAAAAATGATGTATTTATTTCAGGTTCTACCGGGTATCTTCCCTGGGGCAAAACTGAGAGAATGGGATAGTAAATTAAACTTTTGGATTGAAGGAAACAAAAAGCCTAGAATAAGAAAACATTGGCAGTTTGCACAAGAGAAAGAGGGGGGGGGGAGCCCGTGCTTAGTACTATATAGAGAAGCATTTCAAATAGAAAGATTAATGGAATTACAGTTATGGGGGGAAAAGAAATGGGTAAATTTAGAAAAAGAAATCAACAATATAAATAATAAAGAGTTATTATTTAAAAATTGGAGTAGAACAGAAATTAGTAATTTAATCGACCCTCTCAAAGCATGCTTAGAAATATGGTCCAAATGGCAGAGAAAATGTGGAACTAGGAATTCCAAGCTATCAACGTTATACGTATTGAATACAGGGGATGATGTTAACTTAAGCAGAATTATTAAAGTATTAAATAGCAAAGGGATAACGAGAATTGAACAATTATATGAGAAGGATGGAAGAGTTAGCAGAACTCGATTGGAATGGTGGATTGGTCAACAGAAATGGCTGCAGATTAATGCAATAAGCACATATTTAAATAAAAGTGAGAATAAAGAAGCTCTTTTATGAGAAGAAAACTGTTTAGAAAAAATAATAAGAGAAAAGATTAATGAGAGTAAAGCACAAGCCGGTAATATATATAGAATGTTACTGCAGGTGGAAGAGGAAGTAACAAAAAGTTTGACAAGATGCTGGCAAAATGATTTACAAATAGATGAAAGTGAAATGAAAGAAATAGTAGAAAATATATATAAGATCAAAAATACAAGAGTTAAAGAGATGAGAAGGAAAATTTTACATAAATGTTACTATACACCAGCACAACTTGCACACTTCCAGGGGAAAGAGAAGGGTAATTGTTGGCATGGTTGTCAAAAAAAGGGAATCTTTATGCATATGTTCTGGGAGTGTGCAGAAATTCAGACATTCTGGAATGAAGTACAGAATGAAATTAACAAAATGTTAAATATTAACTGGACAATTACAAAAGAAATAGCGATTTTAATTAAACAAAGAAAACTAGGAGAATTCAAGGAAATAAAATCTGCAGCATTGGAAAGTGCTCAAGCGGTGGTGGTATTGGGTTGGAAAGATTCCACAAAATGGACATTGCAAAATTGGTGCTGGTACATTGGTACCACATACACTTTGAAATTATGGAAATAAGATTAAATAATTTTGACAAGAACAAATTGGAGAAGATGATGGTACGATGGAATAAGGTGAGAGATTATATGTTGAGTAGAATCTGTGATGTAAATGTGAAAAATAAACTGCAATCACTCTTTTAGTAATATTCAATGCAAGATAGAGCCAAGGAATTATAGATAAACCAATCAAAACCTTTGAATCCTCTTGTATGGGTGGTGGTGGTGAAGGGGGGTGTCTTGTTTGTTAGGTGATGGGCACATGCACTGTGCACTGTTATATGTTTGTTTTATGTAACTATTTTATAAAAACCAATAAAAATTTATTTTAAAAAAAGTAAAAAAAAAAGTGAGTTCTGCCTCACTTTACTACCTTTCTTGCCACAGTCGTTCAGTGAATCCCTGCAGCTGCTTGAACATGCCAAAAGATGTTCACATAACCCTGGGACATGGCCACCATCATAACTAACTTGTCAAGTGTCCAAAGTTTGATCCAATAACCCCTTTATTTTTCTAACAAAATCCCTTCTTCCTAGAAGGAAGAATAGAAAGAATAAAATGGAAAAGGGGATTAAAAGGGGATGCAAAAAAATAAAAAAGCAAAGAGTTTGTTTCAAAGTTCTGCTCAGATTGAAGAAATTGGAGTTTGAGAAGGGTTGATTAAGCTTGGAATATTGTTTTGTTTGCTCTTTTTTAACTTCTATTTTTCTATTTAGATATATGAATTTAGGAATTGCTGATCTGTTTTAATAAAGTTGGAAGTATTGATTATAATAAGATATGTAGTGGGTGATACTGATTTGGATTAATGCATAAATGGAATTGAATTTAGCACTTTGGCATATTGGTTAATAAGTTAGAAATATAATTGGTGTTGTAGTTTTTGAAGGAACATTAAGGAGGGAATTTAACTAAAAGAAAATGTATATAACTGGATGACAAAATTAGAAAAAAAAACTTTTGCAACTTTTGGGATGATTGATATTAGCTACTAAGAAAATACTGCATTTTATTCATGGAAAATTAGATGGTACATTGTATTGTTTGAATATATGTTGAGAGAAAAAAAATAACCCCCAAAGGTCCTTCCACCCTCTTTCCTTCCATTCATTTCATTCTTCTTCCTTCCTCCCTCCATTTCTCCTTCCTTCCTTCCTTCCTTCCTTCCTTCCTTCCTTCCTTCCTTCCTTCCTCTCCTCTCCTCTCCTCTCCCCTCTTTTCCCTCTCTCTCATTCTCTCCTTCCAAGTCTCTCTCATTCCTGCATCCCCTCCCTCTGTCTCCC
This sequence comes from Erythrolamprus reginae, assembly GCF_031021105.1. Taxonomy (NCBI): domain Eukaryota; kingdom Metazoa; phylum Chordata; class Lepidosauria; order Squamata; family Dipsadidae; genus Erythrolamprus; species Erythrolamprus reginae. Next base: position 30,651,393 of record NC_091954.1, read on the forward strand.
CTTCACTCTCTCATTTGTTTATCTCTCCTCCCTTATGTGTCCAATCACACTTGGCCAATAAAGAAACAAAGGAAGGATCGTCCCAGAACAGATTCCAATGGCTCCAAAACCAGGGGGGCGGGGAAACACCCGGTCGTGTTGGAGGGAAACGGGGTGGGGAAGAGACGTGGTGCCAGGCACTCGGCTCCAGCCCCTCCCGCCTTTTCCTCCTCCCTCTCCAAAGCTTCGTCCTCCCTCTCCAACCCCCCCCTCTCTCCGAAGTTTCACAACTCCTCCCATTGTCTCAGCACTCACAATAATCAGCTCTCATCTCTTTTGACTGCTGGATTCTCCCTTTCAAAATGCTGGGGCGGGCAGTCTTCCAGGCCCTGCTTTAAACCCTCTCAGGAGGCTTTGGAGACTCCTTCCCAGCGATCGGATGGTTGCTGTCAGCAGCTTTGCTGGCCTTCGCACTTTTGGGGGGGAACGGCAGGAAAGCCCTGTGCCAGCCAGGAAAGCCGGCTTTCTAGGAAAGCAGCGTGCTTTTCAAAAGTGCTGCTTTTCCTGCAACTCTTTCCTGGGCAGGGTGGGAGGAGGCCACTCACTCCCCCCAGGAAAGAGGTGCAGGAAAGCAGTGTGTTTAAAAGGCGCGCTGCTTTCCTGGAAAGCCGGCTTTTCTGGCCAGCACAGGGCTTTCCCGCCGCTCCCCCCACGAAAACACAACGGAGGTCCCACTTTCGGCAGAAGAGGAGGAGAGGGGTCGGATCGGGCGGGGGGGGGGAGCGCCGAGAGGCCAGTGGCACGAGGGAGCCGGAGTGCACGGTGGGGAGGCAGGGGCGGCCGCGGCTCCCTTTCCTTCTACTGCCGGTGCCTCTCCGCTCCTGCCCCCTGCGGGCTGGCAGGGGGAAGGGGAGCGTGTGCCCGTGGAAAAGGGTGCATGGGGGGGTATTTTGGGGCACGCGCGTGCTCACACGCGCAGCTTACGGGGAATGCTGGTTGCCACCGAAGCTCATGTTTTGTATTCAGGTGCCTGGTCATGCAAGTGGTGCTGAGATTATTAACACCTCTCCCTCGCTTGATGGACTGGCGGCAGAGTGTGCAAATGACCTTTGCTTGTCATCTGTAACCTGCTTGAAAAAATGCAACACTGGTGACATTCTTTGTGGCACATGTGGCGTGATCAGTCCCTGGCCATGGTGGGCAGTAGTACCAGCAGACTTAGCGCTGACAGTTTGCACCCTTCTCTCTCTTCTTCTGGCTGCCTGGGACTGTGGGACCACCACAGCCTCTTCCTCCTCTGAACTCTGCCAGCCTTTGGTCCACGTGGGATCTAGCATCTCATCATCCCCCCTGGCATCTTCTTCCACCAACTCCTACCCGCTAGCCTCCCTCTCAGCCTCAACATTGCAGTATGCTGCAGGAGCAGGGATCTGGGTCCTATCATCATCCATCGTGGTCTTCTCTGATAATGCCCTGGACACCTCCTCATTCTCCGGCAGAAGCTCTTGGCTATACGGAAACTCAAGTTCTGCAACTGGGGATGGGGCAGGTGGACGGCCCATGGTATTCCAGTTACAAGTGTCATCAAGCAGCATTAAAGACTCTGCTGCTTCTGGGTGAGACGGACTTGCTGCTTTGAAGGGGGGTGATGACGAGGGCATTGAACATGCAGATGTGGTGGAGTGTGTAGAAAGCAATACCAAGGAAAAGGTAGTGCTGCATGCCATATTATCTCCAACTTCTTCTTGCATCAAACCCAGGGGCCTGCTTGTGCCAGAGGAAGGGGTATGAGGCGCAGATGTTACATGCCCTCTCCCTGCCCCTGCAGCACCAGCTCCATCATCATCACCACCACCACCAGCACGGCCTCATCCCTTTTTCGCAGCTTTCTTCATGGTTGAAGCCCTGCAGTGACACTGGCACAAGGAACAGAAGAAGGTGCGGTGTTCAGGTGGACCTAGAATTAGAAAAATTAATGCCCTGTAAAAATTAAATGCCCAGACAGCAGTAGAGCTTTTGTATTAGGCAGAAAAACATTAAAATCACAGATACAGGAAATGGCCCCGTGTTTGACCCAAAATTACAGAGAGCACTAGAGGCTTTAGATTAGATAGAAGAAGGAGATGCAGAGATAGGAATTGGCCCTTGTTTTACTCAAAAATAAATTGACAGAGAGCTCTAGTGGCTTTTTTTACATAGAAAAAGGAAATGCAGAGAAAGAAAGTGGCCCTGATGTGATGGACACAAAAGTACAATTGCCAGAGGTCAGTAGTGAGACAAAACTGACCGTCCACTCCTATTTATTTATTTATTTATTTATTCGATTTTTATGACGCCCTTCTCCTTAGAGTCAGGCTTACAACATGTTAGCCATAGCACTTTTTAATTACTGGAATGGCTCGCTTGATCACTTATAAGTCTACTTTTTCCACTCAAACTGCACGTTGGACAAGTCTATCACTGAGAAATCTACCAATATCCCAGAGCTCAAAACAAGGTGCTACTGCTTGATGAATGGACTTCAACTCGCAGAATAGCGTACCCGTGTTTGACCCAAAATAAATTTATAGAGAGCACTAGAGGCTTCAGATTGGATAGAAGAAGGAGATGCACAGGAAGAAATTGACAGAAAGTGGCCCTGGTGGACCCCAAATGACATTTGCCAGAGAGCTCTATGTGGCTTTAATTTAGAATTCTGTGAGCCGCCCTGAGTCCTCGGAGAGGGGCGGCATACAAGTCCAAATAAAAAATAAATTAATAAATTAATTAATAGAAAGGAAAAGGAAATGCACAGAAAGAAAGTTACGGATGTATCCCTTCTACAGTAACAGAATTCTGCACGAACCAGAACTATGCAACTGAAGTTCCCCTTTCACTGGAAGTGTAGACAGGAGCAGGTGTTGCTTCCAGGACAAAGATAACAGTAGGCCATACTGGTAATCTTTTGGACATTAACTTTGGTCTTCATAACTCAGGAAACAGTTTATTGCTTGGATCCTGGCAGGGAGGCTTTACCACCAGGACAAGAAGGACACCAGGCCACGCTGGAACTCTTTTGGACAGGAACTTTGGTGTTCCTCACTCAGGAAACAGTTTATTGCTTGAGTCCTGGAAGGCAGGCGTAGCTTCCAGGACAAAGATGACAGTAGGCCACACTGGAACTCTTTTGGACAGGAACTTTGGTCTTCCTCACTCAGGAAACAGTTTATTGCTTGGGTCCTGGCAGGGAGGCTTTCCTACCAGGACAGGAAGGACACCAGGCCACACTGGAACTCTTTTGGACAGGAACTTTGGTCTTCCTCACTCAGGAAACAGTTTATTGCTTGGGTCCTGGCAGGGAGGCGTAGCTTCCAGGACAAAGATGACAGTAGGCCACACTGGAACTCTTTTGGACAGGAACTTTGGTCTTCCTCACTCAGGAAACAGTTTATTGCTTGGGTCCTGGCAGGGAGGCTTTCCTACCAGGACAGGAAGGACACCAGGCCACACTGGAACACTTTTGGACAGGAACTGTAGTCTTCCTCACTCAGGAAACAGTTTATTGCTTGGGTCCTGGCAGGGAGGCTTTCTCACCAGGACAGGAAGGACACCAGGCCACACTGGAACTCTTTTGGACAGGAACTGTAGTCTTCCTCACTCTGGATACAGTAATTGCTTTGGTCCTGGCAGGGAGGCTTTCCCACCAGGACAAAGTAGACAGCTGGCCACACTGGAAATCTTTTGGACAGGAACTGTAGCCTTCCTCACTCTGGATACAGTAATTGCTTTGGTCCTGGCAGGGAGGCTTTCCCACCAGGACAAAGTAGACAGCTGGCCACACTGGAACTCTTTTGGACAGGAACTGTAGTCTTCCTCACTCAGGATACGGTTAATTGCTTGGGTCCTGGCAGGGAGGCTTTCCCACCAGGACAAAGTAGACAGCTGGCCACACTGGAACTCTTTTGGACAGGAACTGTAGTCTTCCTCACTCAGGATACAGTTAATTGCTTGGGTCCTGGCAGGAAGGCTTTCCCACCAGGACAAAGTAGACAACAGGCCACACTGGAATTCTTTTGGACAGGAACAGCAGGCTTGGTCATCAACCTGTTTTTGGGGGGGCTTACTGAATGGCAGTCTTGCAACCCACAAAATCAAATTAAATGAAATGAAATCAAATTTTAAATCTTTAAAAGTTGAAGTGCAGCAGAGAGCAACTGCCCCCCCTGCCCCCTGTCTTTTTCTTCTTGTGCCCTGTCTGGCTGTCTATGCTCACCCAAGTTTTCTTCTCTCTTTAATGTGGATGAAGACAATATCTCCCTTTCTGTGAAGCAGATGCAGTCAAATTGGTCTTTGAAATCTCCCTAAGCTATCTCTCCCTCTCAGTAGAACTAACAGACTTTCCCTCCCTAGCTGGTATCTCATACAATGGAGATGGACCACATGGTGCTGCCTTTTATAGAGGCAGGTCAGGTGTCCTTGGGGACCAATCTAAGCCATGCATCTGGCTGGCCAATCAGTGGTCAGCAGGACACATGGCCAATCACAGCCTTTTATTTACCTTTACGTCTGGAGATCGCATGGCTTCAGGTAAGAAGAAGGCTGTCCATTGGTCCGTCGCGTTGCCCCGTCGTGGAAATCAGCCCAAACTCCGAACTTTAGCACAGATTTTCAGTAAAATTCGGGTTTGGATTCGGAGTCTACGGAGAGGGGTGGCATACAAATCTAATAAATAATAATAATAATAATAATAATAATAATAATAATAACGAACGGTGCAAAATTCGGTACGAACCTGAATTGTGTGAATTCAGTTCACCCAACACTACTTATAAACTGCCTCATAGTGCTTTTACAGACTTCTATCAGCATATTGCCCCCAAAAATCTGGGTCCTCATTTTACCCACCTTGGAAGGATGAAAGGCTGAGTCAACCTTGAGCTGGTGGTGAGGTTTGAACTGCTGAACTACAGCTAGCAGTTACTGAAGTAGCCCACAGTGCTGCACACTAACCACTGTGCCGCCCCAGCTCTTGAGGGAGCCTCAAGGATTCCTCATAAAGCTTATATGTTTAACCTCAAAATAGAATAGACATTTTGTAGGATATACATTGAAAAATTAAAAATAATCATATCAACTTAGTTGGACCAAATACAAGGGACATTAAAACCATAACTCATGAGCCACCATGCTTGCATGAGCTGTGCTGTACAATTTCTTTGATAAAGCAATGTCTCTGAAGAGGACTGTTAGCAACCAATTACTCCTACACATCTCCTCAGAGAAGGCAAAGGTCTTTAGGAGAAAAGCATATTTCTGAGGTTGTTAGGTAAAGGCCCCGCCAGAAGGCATCCTACTCCTACTATTTCTGCATGCAGATCTAGCTAATGACATACTGTATGTAAATTAAAATCAAGGTGAAAAATATACCTTTGCAGGTATATACACTCTGGGAGACAAAGAGGATAGAGAAGTACAGTATCTATGAATCACAACAATTCTTTCTGCTAAAACTCCACAACTGTACTCATTTAATTAATACTTACATGCATCATGGTGTGTGAGTTAGACTCAAAGTACATGGTAGTGATTGTGAACCTTTTTTTGCTCAGGTGCCAAAAGGCATGCATGCCCCCATGCATCCCTTGCCCTGCACTCCCCATATATACATGCAGGGCTCACTGAAGTCTCAGTGAGCCTGTGGATGGCAAAAAATGCATTCCAGCTAATTTTCAGCCTTCGGGGGGGGGGGGGGCTTCTGGAGGGTGGGAGGGAAGGTGAAAAATGGCCCAACAGCCCAACCCAAAGTTCATTTTCAAACTTCTGATAGGCCCGTTGGGTTCATTTTTTGCCATCCACGGGCTCCTGAGGCTAAAAATCAGCTGGTCAGCATGCTGGAATTGACATAGGACTCTGCATCACATGCCCTCAGATATGGCTCCATGTGCCACAGGTGGCCCGTGTGCCATAAGTTCACCCTCATGGGTATATGGTGTCAACATCTTTGCCCTATCTATATTATTTCTTTGGAAAAATACCAATCATTCGCAGTAGTAAATGTTAGCATATAGCATGGAAAAGGGGGATGGAATGTTGAGAGAGAACTAATTTGCATATTGGTATGTAAATCAGTTTTTGGCAGTTGGAAGATAGAATTCTTGGTGATTCGTATGCTGACTGTTGGTGAATCTGCATCATAGAGAGCAGATGTATAGAGAAATATAGTTATACTGTCAAGTTGTTTATTTGTGTAAATATGAAACCAGTTCAATGAGAAAAGATGAAATAAAAACATAAGATTTATATTGGAGTCACTGTATCTGTACCCCAATATACATAGTATCACAGTTCTGCTATGAAGAGTTTCTGATGTTTCTGGTCTAAGAAACATAAATCAGCTGCAGTTCCTCTTTGTTGTGAATTTTACATACATTTCCATTTAAATCACCAATTGATCTGATTTACTTCCTTTTGATTCAAACTGTTCCAATTATATTGTTCTATAAGTCTGGTTTTATTCAGAATTTGAAATAAATTCAAGAAAAGCCATTTATGTATCTATGATTCTTCTGTTTGCTCTTCTACTTATTGCATTAAATGTGTTTCTTGTCTTATCTGAAATTGGAACATTTCTACAGAAACCTGTATTATGTCCCTGTTGGTCCTTCATCTTTTTGCTTCTTGCTTTCAATATAGTCTGGATTAAAGTACTTATGGTTTGAGAGCTAAAAATGGCCTCAAGGCAGGTTTGTGCTGTCTGAGAAATTATATTTATTTCCTGGAATATCAACTTCCATTTTAAAAAATCATGGCAAATTTATCATCTCTCTCTGCTGAGCACTTGGGCTGCCAACTTCATAAAAGTGATATTTCATAAGTCTGTTTTCCCCCCTGTATAAACACAGTATTTTCTTTTGCATTACATGAAATCTGCCAAACTAATAATGTTGAATTTGGAAGGCTTGCAGTTCAGTCGCAGAGTGTGTGTTTTGCACATAAAATATTCTATATTCAACCACTAATATCTCCAGGTAGGGCTGGAAAAAAAATCCATCCTTAACCATGCCAGTGAAAGTTGAAAAGATAGTAGTACTGGATGGTCTAATTATTACAACTATTAGAATCTAATTGTTTGCCAGGGTTTCCATCTCCCATGTACAAAATACATTACAATCAGCCAAACTGACAGTATTGGGGAAAATAGACAAAGATATATATTGGATAGGTCTTGAATCCCCAAAGCTGAGGTACCATAGGAAAAATCAAGTTAAAGGTCAAATATTAAACACTCCTTCCAAAAGCCAAAGTCAAGGTGTCAGGGTCAGGTCAAAAGTCAAGTGCACTGTCTATTACGCAAGGTGACAGCCGGCCAGGCTACAAGAAGCAGCTCAGGAACTAGGGACACAGTCTGTGATCTTGACAGCCAACAATAATGTCTTAACACTGACAAGTGGAAATCAACTTTCAGGTTATCCAAACAGAAATGCTCAGAATCATTGGGAAAAAATAGGCCAGGTCTTGATGATATTGCAATTTTGTGTGAAATTTAATAGGTTCTAAACTGGCTGACAAAATGAAAAGAATTGTTAAATATCCTGAGACTGAAGTAGAAAAACAGTAGAGGTACATTTTGGAGGAAAGGGAGCAAATTTTGTCAAGTAGGCAACCTAACCTTTAATGTTAATTCATTTACTGATCATTAGAAACCTTTATTTTTGCCTTAACACGCATCTTGGATTAAAAAAAGAAGATCCATATCCATGAATTGCTTGCAGCAATTCAAATAATGAAATTTTATTTATTTACTTTATTTATTTATTCAATTTTTTTCTGCTGCCCTTCTCCTTAGACTCAGGATGGCTTACAACATGTTAGCAATAGCACTTGTTAACAGAGCCAGCATATTGCCCCCACAATCTGGGTCCTCATTTTACCCACCTCGGAAGGATGGAAGGCTGAGTCAACCTTGAGCCGGTGAGGAGATTTGAACCGCTGACCTTGAGATCTACAGTCAGCTTCAGTGGCCTGCAGTACAGCACTCTACCTGCTGTGCCACCCCGGCTCTTGTTTGGTGATTATTGTTTTAAAATCCTTTAGACCTGAGGCTTCTGAGAATTTGCAGCATAATGTTATGCAAACCTCAAAAAACATGCAGCTATTTAATAAGTGAGGGCTGCATTCATGATGATGTATGTTCTGACCATCTCATGTCTGAAGCATTGTTGAATCCTACATAGTATGTGTTGTGTTTGAGCTTGGGCCAGCCGTTGTTCCCACAGATGGGAGAGATGCGGCACAAAGTAAGTGCGAAAGCCTGGCTGACAGCCAGGAAGACGCGGCAGACAGCCAGGAGGATGAGGCCACTGGTTTGCAGGACTCAGCAGACAGCCCAGGGGATTTGGCATGCAGTCACTCAGACAGTCTTTCGTCCTTGGAAGACCAATTCATAGACATGCGCAGCTGAAGAGCTATGCAAAGGAGGGATCAATTGAAGGATTATTACAGGTCATCAGAGTAGCACCTGGGCTGGGTGTAGTTCTTATACTGAGGGCTCTGTGTGGTTCCCTTAATGAGGGCTAAAGGTATAAAAGGGAACAGAGGCACAAGGCAAACTGTGGCTGTTTATCTGTGTTATTTTGTGGTTCCTGCTCTGAAGTTTCTGTTCCGTGCCTTTGGATTTCAACCCAGCTTTTTAAGACATGTGGGAGGTGAAACCTCTGGGACTTGCTGTTTGCTCCAAAGATTCAAAGGACTCCTGAAACGTTTCTGCTCCTTGCAGGTTGTCTTTGTTTGCTTTTTCCTGTGTTTTGTATGCGGCTGAAATAAGCCTTGCACTATCTTTGTTTCCTGACACTGACTGTTTTGATTAACCCTTTTTTGTTTGTTTACTACAAGTTTGCTGATTAGAAGAGCACATGTGTGTTTGATTTCTTTTCCTTGGACTGTTACACATTGCCTGAGCCCAGTCAGGCAGAACAGTATGTAGTTTAATATACACTCACATCGCACATGTGACAGTGCCCACACCAATGTTCCCTCTAATTTTTTTTTTGGCATGGGCGGAAAAGTCTAATGTCTGAGCAGCACATTTTCATGCCTGGGCGTGGATTGGTTGGAAACAAAAGGGGGTCACGTGACCTCAGAACACACAGCAACGGTCATAAATATGAAACGGCAGCAAAGTTTTGATCCTGCGATCATCAGGCTGCTGAAAAGGTCCTAAGTGTGAAAAAGGGGCATAAGTCAATTTTTTCAGGGTCGTTGCGACTTTGAACGGTCAGTAAATGAACCATTGTAAGTCGAGAACAACCTGCCTTCCCCCCTAGATGTTTTCTGTGGAGCTTCAAAATGGACTCCTGATCTGCTGATCTGCTTCTAAAAGAGTGCACTTGTCAGACAGATAATCCTCGACTTCTGTTCTGACCACAATGGAACCCACGTTTCTATCTCCTGAGTAAGACAGTTATTAAGTGAGTTCTGCCTCACTTTACCACCTTTCTTGCCACAGTCGTTAAGTGAATCCCTGCAGTTGCTTGTCAGAAGATCCCAAAAGATGTTCACATAACCCTGGCTTCATTGCCACCATCACAACTACATTGTCTAATGTCCAAAGTTTGATCCAATAACCACTTTATTTTTCTAACAAAGTCCTTCCTTCCTAGAAGGAAGAATAGAAAGAATAAAATGGAAAGGGGGATTAAAAGGGGATACAAAAAATCAAAAAGAAAAGGGTTCGATTCAAAGTTCTGCTCAGATTAAAGAAATTGGAGTTTGAGAAGGGCTGATTAAGCTTGGAGTATTGTTTTGTTTGCTCTTTTTAAATTATTTTTTCTATTTAGATATATGAATTTAGGAATTGCTGATCTGTTTTAATAAATTTACAAGTATTGATTATAATAAGATATACAGTAGCTGATACTGATTTAGATTAATGCATAAATGGAATTGAATTTAGAATTGTTGGGGAGATTAATGATATTAATGATTTTTACTTGATTGAAAATAGAGAATATTTAGAATTGTTTTCCTTTTTTTTTTCTCAAATTGAAATTTAAGATTAATAATTAAGTAAGAAATGTAGATAAATATTAATTGGCTAAATGTTAGATGGACTGAAATAATTTTTAAATTTTGGATTAGGTAAATGTACTATTTAGAGGGGGGAGAAGTCTGAAATTTGTATAAGTTTATGTTTTATTTTTAATTTCCTTTTGTTAACATCTAATTGGCTATACAAGGTTTTCTTGGTTTATAGAAAAATGTATAAAGAAAGAAGGAAGCACTTTGGCATAATGGTTAATAAGTTAGAAATATAATTGGTGTTGTTCTTTTTGAAGGAACATTAAGGAGGGAATTTAATTTAAGGAAAAGTATTTACATGGATGACAACATTAGAAAAAAAACTTTTGCAACTTTTTTGATTATTGATGTTAGTTACTAACAAAATACTGCATTTTATTCTTGGAAAATTAGATGGTACACTGTATTATTTGAATGTATGTTGAGAGAAAATTTTTAAAGAATTTACCCCCCCCCCAAAAAAAAGTCCTTCATTCCTCCATCCCTCCATTCATTTCATTCTTCCTTCTTTCCTTGTTCCCTCCATTTCTTTTTCCTTCCTTCCTTCCTTCCCTCTTTCCTTCTTCTCTTCTTCTCTTTCTCTCTCTCTTGCTTTCTTTCTCTCTCTTTCTCTCTCCTCCTTTCTCTCTCTCTTTCTCACTCTCTCTTTTTCTCTTTCTCTCTCCCTCTTTCTCTCTTTCTCGCTGTCTGTTGCTCTCTCTTGCTTTCTCTTTCTCTCTTTCTCTCCCTCTTCTTCTGTTTCCCGCCCTTTATCTTTCCCCATTTCTCTCTCTCTCTTTCTCTCTCTCACCCCCCCCCCCAGACAGTCATCGTGCCAGCACTGGCAACACATGGGGCATGGATCCGCATCCCCCTAGATGATCATCGGGCTGGCACTGGCACCACACGAGGCGTAGATCTGCGCCCCCCCCCTGGCGGCAACATTCAAAACAAGAAAAATCTTCGCCGGCCTCTGCACTTTTGTCATTCCCCACCCCCAACTCCAACGTTGTTCCCCGCCCCCAAATCCAACTCTGTTGTGCACTGCCTTGGAAAAGGCCATGCAGGAGGTTGTTTTTGCACATGCGGCTGCACGGCTGCGCGCCTTAGAGGGAACATTGGCCCACGCCCATAATTTAATGCCCGGGGAGGGCGAAAACTGCTTCCTTCATCCTCCTGGAGGCCCTCTGGAAGCCAAAAAAGTCCTGTTTCCCAACTTCTGGTGGGCCCAGTAGGCTCATGTTTTGCCCTCCCCAGGCTCCAAAGGCTTCCCTGGAGCTGGGGGAGTGTAAAAGCATCCTTCCTCATCCCCCATAGGCTCTCTGGAAGCCAAAAATGCCCTTTCAGACCCTATGTGTGAGCCAAAAATCAGCTGACCAGTACACACATGCATATTGGAGCTGAGCTAGGGCAACGGCTCATGTACCAGCTGTAATAACCGAGAAACACGGTCTCCAAGTAAAATCCTTTTATTCTCTACAGGCTCTAAGCGAGCGGAAAAACACTTTCACTGTATACGCGAGTTAACAGAAGAAGCGCGTAAGACAAGTAGCTCGGCTATTTAAAGACTTTCCCTCAGCAACAGCCGGCGGCTGACAGCTCTTCCATTTTGGCGCCCTCTACAGCAACCAATAGGAAGCAGGTAAACAATGCCTATGGTTTCTTTCAATTCTGCTTAACAACTCTTGTTTAACAAGTTAACCCAGATACAGAACATTACAGAATTTACAGGATTTAACACCCCTCCCCCTTCTGGATGATTTTACAGGTATTTATTCAGTCAAGTAAGTAACGAAGTCTTCTAAGTGAGGGGGTCTTCGCGAGGTCCGATTTGACCGTCTAGGGTCGCTCATGACTTGTGTGTCCACCGACGAAGATGGTTCCTCTCGTCCTGCAGACGCGTTGCTTCCATGACCAGGAGATGGCAGAGCTGAGGCAGCGCTGGAGTGGCTATTTCCCCCAGGTAAGTCCCAATCAACTGGTTCCGGGTTCCTGTTAGCCCTTGCGAAATTCCCTGTGGGGAGGGGATGAGTGTTATCTTTATGTCCTTCACTCTCGGCTTTCTCCACTCTCCCCCTAATGTGGTCAATGTGCCTTTTCCAGAGGCGGCCATCTAGTAATTTCACCATATATGTTTTGGGACCTGTTTGATCTTGCACAATGCCACTTTCCCAATGCTTTCCCGCATCAAAATTTTTGACATATACTTTTTGTCCCACGGCCACTGCACGCTCAGGTATTAGTACATTGTCCGGTTTTAATTTGATGTAGGAGGGGTGCAGCCTATCAAGGGGTGATCTTAACCTTCTCCCCATTAGCAACTCAGCAGGGCTTTTCCCAGTGGTCATACTAGGTGTTATGTGTTGGGTCAGCAAGAACGTGTCTAATCTCTCTTGGATGTCACCTGGAGCTGACCTCTTAATGGCCTCTTTGGCCACGCGAACATAACGTTCTGCTGCTCCATTAGACCACGCTGCGTGGGGCGATGTGAGTGCATGTCGGACTCCAAGACCAGATAGGAACACTTCAAATTGTTTAGATGTAAATTGGGGCCCATTGTCCGAGACTAATATGTCTGGGCACCCATGTGTTGTGAATAACTTCCTTAATACATGTATTACTGCTGATGATGTGGTAGATGTTAATAACACTATTTCAAGCCACCTTGAATACGCATCAATCAGGATTAAAAACATATTATTCCCCACTGGTCCAGCCAGATCAATGTGTACCCTAGACCATGGCCCTTGGGGACTGTCCCACTGTGCAGGGGTGGTTTTAGGCGGGTCTGGCCGCGTTTCTTGGCACTGGCCACATGTTGCCACCCAGTTCTCAATTTCTTTATCCAAGCCTGGCCACCACAAATACCCCCTTGCCAATGCTTTCATCCTCACCACCCCTGGGTGTCCCTCATGTAGCATTTTCATAACCCGCGGTCTCAGGGCAGTGGGGATAACCACTCTCTCCCCCCAGAGTATGCAATCATGCATAACTGATAGTTCAAGCCTCTTTGTTTTAAATTCACCTATTAAGGAATCGTCCCCATTTACTGGCCAGCCTTTTAAAATGTAATTCAAAATCCTGCTCAAAATCTTATCCTGCCTGGTTTCCAATGCCACCTCTCTGGCAGTGACCACAGGAGTCTTATCTAATTCAATAAGGAGCACCTCTGCAGCTGGAGCTGGGTCTTCTACTCTCTGTCCCAATGGACAGCGACTAAGGCCGTCTGCGTGATTAATAGTAGATCCCCCTTTATGAATGAGCTTGTAGTCATATGCAGCTAGGAAAATAGCCCACCTGGACATACGGGGAGACATGAAGGGAGGAGTGGGCCGTCCCGTGGCTAGCAGACCCAAGAGAGGCTTGTGGTCTGTTACTAATTGGAAAGGTCTCCCTAGCAAATAATGATGAAATTTTTTCACCCCGGCTACCAGTGCCAAAGCTTCCTTGTCAATCTGCGCGTAATTGCGCTCAGCCCCAGATAGCGTTCTAGAAAAATAGGCAATTGGTGCCTCCTGCCCATTAGGAAAAATATGGGCTAACACACCGCCCACCCCGTACGGAGAAGCGTCGCATGTGAGCCTCACTGGGAGTGTTGAGCTATATTGCACTACTAAGCTATGGGACGACAAAAGATCTTTAACCATGTTAAACGCCCGTTGTTCCTTCTCACCCCAGTGCCAATCTGTCCCTTTATGGAGGAGCCTATGTAGGGGTTCAGCTGCGGAGGCTTTCTGTCTTAGAAAAACAGCATAAAAATTTAATAGCCCTAAAAAGGCTTGCAGCTCTGCTTTACAAGTTGGGGCAGGCGCTTCTTTAATGGCTCTAACTTTTTCCTCTGTGGGGTGAATGCCCTCAGCATCTATACGAAATCCCAAAAATTCGACTGAAGGGGTCCCCCACACACATTTTTCTGGTTTCAGCCGCAAACCCTTATCTCTTAATCTCGTGAGTACCTGTCTAATTCGACTGTGCAGCTGGGCAGAGTTGTCACCACAAATTAAAATGTCGTCAAAATAAGGGACCACCCCATCAAGGCCCCCCAATAAGCGCTCCATTAACCGCTGGAATATACCAGGAGCAACACTCACTCCGAATTGCAGGCGCGTACATTTGAAAGCACCCCTGTGCGTTACAATAGTCTGCGATAAGGCAGTGGCTTCGTCCACTGTCAATTGCTGGTATGCCTGTGCAAGGTCCAGCCTCGCGAAGATTTTCCCAGACCCCAAGGTGTGCAACAGCTGTTGCACTACTGGAATAGGATACGAGTTGTGCTGTAGTGCCTTATTAATAGTGGATTTGTAATCCGCACAAACTCGTAGTGAGCCATCTGGCTTTAGTGGGGTTACAATTGGGGTTTCCCAGGGGGCATGTTCCACTGGAACCAATATACCTTGTGCTTGAAGTTTTGTCAATTGTTCATCTAGCTTACTTAGCAAGGGCAAGGGTACCCTGCGAGGTTTTAATCTAACGGGAGGAACAGAAGGGTCTAATGAAAAAGAAATAGGAGGTCCTTTAAAGGTACCCAGACCAGCACGGAAAACCTCAGGGAATTCAGCGACAAAATTAGGGGCAGTAGAATATGTCAATTTGTTAAGACCCGTTACTGCTAATCCTAAAGGTGCCATCCAGTCCAACCCCAGAAGGGAATGATTAGCTCCGTCCACAACTAACAGAGGGAGAACATGGTGCACATTTCTAAAGGTAATAGGAACCCTGGTTTTACCCAAAACCCTAATAGGGTGACCCTGGAAGTCATTGATAGCAATGTCCAAAGGTTGCAAATCGTCCCGTGCCAAACTTGGTACATACAAATGTAATTTATGCCAGGGCATTAGTGTATATTTCGAGCCAGTGTCCAATTCCATATGGCACGGCTGATGGTTTAAGAGGAGGGGGACAACAATTTTATTAGGGGCAGGAGGGTAAACTGTAGAACCACTGAAAAAGCGGTTACCTCTGGCATTCCAAGGACGGCGGTAACCCCGTCCTTGTGGCCGGAAAGGGCGGTAGACTCGGGAAGCAGCAAAGGAAGGCTGTTGACCTTGTTGAGACGAGTTGTCATCTGGCAAGGCAGCACGGCAAGCGGCGGCGATGTGGCCTCTCTTCTCGCATCTGTAGCAGAAGGCGTCCTTAAAGGGGCAGCGCGACCATTGATGTTGACCTCTGCATCCGGCGCAGGCAGGAAAAGTTGATCTGGCCTGTCGTTCTGGCGGTCCTCGAAGGTAGCAGCAGTGCTCATTGTAGTCCTCATAGTCGGCGAGCTGAACTTCAGGTAGGCGGCGAGCCGAGGGACGCTGAGAGTCTGCTATCTTAAACACAGTTTGCAGCTTGTCATTGGATTTTAAATCAGCTGCCACAGCCTCAGCTACCTCAGCTGTCTGAGCAGCCTTAATCACGTCTTGTAATGTGGAATCCTCAGTTACCAATAGCTTGTTCCTTATGGTAACGTTTCGCATCCCAAAGATGAGGGCGTCTGTCAATCTGGCTTCCGGATTGTCAAATTGACATTTCGCCAAGATAGTGCGGAGCCTGGTTGCGAACTGGTTAATAGATTCCCCATCTGATTGAGACATACGGGAAAATTGATGCCTATAAACTATGGGCGGCTTAGTTGGTTTAAAATGGGCAGCCAATTTTGTTTGTAAAGTAGCCCATGGTACAGAATTAGGAGGTTCGGGATCTGTCAAAGTCCCGGCTAATTCAAAAATATGCGTGCCGCAGTAATTCAAAAATAAAGCGCGTTTCCTGCTGTCCTCAGCCGTATGTAGACTGGCAGCTTCCAGGAATATCTCAAATTTAGCCATATAGGCTGCCCAAGTTGACCTCTCCGGGTCAAACAACTCTGGAGGCTGAATAAGCGAAGGGGTCGACATATTGATTTTTTCCTAAAAAAAAAATCACCGCTAAGACCCTCGTCGCCAATGTAATAACCGAGAAACACGGTCTCCAAGTAAAATCCTTTTATTCTCTACAGGCTCTAAGCAAGCGGAAAAACACTTTCACTGTATACACGAGTTAACAGAAGAAGCGCGTAAGACAAGTAGCTCGGCTATTTAAAGACTTTCCCTCAGCAACAGCCGGCGGCTGACAGCTCTTCCATTTTGGCGCCCTCTACAGCAACCAATAGGAAGCAGGTAAACAATGCCTATGGTTTCTTTCAATTCTGCTTAACAACTCTTGTTTAACAAGTTAACCCAGATACAGAACATTACAGAATTTACAGGATTTAACACCAGCAGATATGGCTCCGTGTGCCACCTATGCCATACGTTTGCCATCACTGGTATGGCTCATTATCTACCATTTGTAATTTGTTTGCATATTTTGGGGGGTATTGTTGAATGATAAATCTGAATTAATAAAAGAAATAGTGGAAATTGAAGGAAACTACATACTGTTCCAATGAGAAAAAAAAATAATAGTCAAAAAACTCAGAACCATACTTTTCAAATGGAAGACTACATTCAGCTGGGGCTCAAAATGGTGCTCACAAAGTGCTATGTCAAAAGTGAAGCATTCCTACTCAGAACATTAAAGCAGCTGCACCTTCTGAAATCATCACACAGTTTCTTCAAAGAGATGAGTTCCTTGTTTCTTTGTTTCATTGTTAAAGTGAGCAGGAAGGGATCGTCTCCTGCTAAATCTGTCATTGCATATATACATGTGCACATGGAACACACAACATCGGGGATATTTGTTGATGCCACTATGCTTTGTGAAATATAAGTAATGCTCAATTTGCTACCATATTTGGGACTGGAAGTTCCATTGTTAGGTGATGCAGTTGTTAAGGGAACCATCCTGACATTTGCAGCTTATATCAGGAGACTTTACTACAAAGGTGTCAAATTTGCCTTGTCACATTGTCATCAAGTGAAATATAGTGACTTTTCCCTCTTTGCTAAACTGGGGATGGCCTTGGCACACACATGATGCATCTGGTCCACAGGCCATGAGTTTGAGTCCCATGCTCTATTAGAATCCAAGAAATCAATATAGAAAACAAGGAACAAAGGTCTCTGCCTCTCAACAATTTGCCACACAGCAAACAGCACAGATAATATACACTGTTTTCTATGTATTTCTGTATATACATGTATAAGTACATATACATGTACTTATCATATTTTTCTGAGTATAAGATGCACCGGAGTATAAGATGTACCTTATTTTGTGGGGAGGAAAACAAGGAAAAAAGGTCTCTGCCTCTCAACAATTTTCCACACAACAAGCAGCAAATAGCACAGATAATATACACTGCTTGCTGTGTATTTCTGTGCATATGTGCCTGATCCATAGAAATAGTAAAGAATTGGAGAAATGTACATTTTAGCAGTACGGTGGTACCTCTACTTACGAACTTAATTTGTTCTGTGACCAGGTTCTTAAGTAGAAAAGTTTGTAAGAAGAAGCAATTTTTCCCATATGAATCAATGTAAAAGCAAATAATGTATGCGATTGGGGAAACCACTGGGAGGGTGGGGGCCCTGTTTCCTCCAAAGAGATTCCTAAAGAGACACCACAGAGGCTTCTCCCTGCCTTTTCTGGTTACAGTTCCAGAGTCTCGGGTTTGTAAGTGGAAAATGGTTCTTGAGAAGGGACAAAAATTTTTTGAACACCTGGTTCATCTCTAGAAAAGTTTGTAAATAGAGGCGTTCTTACGTAGAGGTACCACTGTTTACAGTATTAATCCCAGAAGGTTTTCTTAAATGTAATCACATTAACTCCCCCTAATTATTTAAATAGATCAACTCCAAACATGATTAAGTCAAGGTTTAACTCAGTTGCCTTATCTTAATACTAATATTTAATACTAATACTTAATTCTAAAACAGGACATTTCAGATTATACTTTTGCAGATCTTTAAAATTGCTGTGGCTTTCTGGAATTATTCTCTGTTATTTAGAAGAAGATACAATAGCACTGGTCCTCTTTAGATTAAACATTTCTTTTAAAAAGCTTCTTCATTTTGTTGTCTAGAACAATAATAAAACTGTCTTTAAAAATAAGTCTAATAATTTGAACATTCTATAAGTATTTTTAGTTATTGACTTACCTCCTTGCAGCAGAAAAACAAGCAGCCAGTTTCAGCCTTTGCCTCTCCCTGCAGCAATTTGCTTCCATGCAGCTTTAGTTTCACTTTCATTTTAGCCCATGGGCTTGCCAGTAACTTCAATCAATCAGCTGAGTTTCAGGAGGCATATACTAAGTGGCTTGTGCTAATCAGGCTCTGGTACTCTTTGTTGCAAGGAGGTAAATTGTTGGCAGGCTCAGACCAAAGAGTTGGGGGTGGCTGGGTGGGGCTACATTTGGTATATAAGACACTCCAAGTTTTACCCTCTTTTTTTGGGTGGTGGTGGTAAAAAGGTACATATTCCAAAAAATACAGTATGCGGCCATTCATTGCTACCCAGGTGGCAGGTTTAAGACAAATCTTATATTTGAACACAGGGATGATACTCTAAGACAGAGGTGTCAAACTCTGTTTCATTGAGGGACACATCAGGGTTGTGTTTGACCTTGGGGGGGGGCTAGGGAACATGAACAATATGGGCATGGCCAGCTCAACATCACTCATGTCAGGATGCTCGTGGTGGCCTGAGTGCTCCGCCATCAAAAACAGGCTCCCGAGCTTCATTTTCACCAGCAACGGTCTCCTGTAACCCTCTGGTAGAAAAAAAGGAGCTCAGAAGGGCTATCCATGGCCCTCATGAGCTCTGTTTTCACTGGCAGAGGCATTGTGGGCTGGTCCTTTGCTCTTTCCAAGGCAGTCCACGGGCCAGATCTAAACACCCCGCAGGCCAGATCTGATCCCCAGACCTTGAGTTTAAAAACCTCTGTTCTAAAACAAGACAAGAAACATTTTACAGTCATGTAGAGTGCTTTAAAGATAGATAGATAGATGGATGGATGGATGGATGGATGGATGGATGGATGGATAGATAGATAGATAGATAGATAGATAGATAGATAGATAGATAGATAGATAGATAGATAGATATTCATTCATACTTAAAGCTAGCTGAAGCATGGTAATGATACATTGATATCTCTGGAGGGGCAGAACCATTATTATCCATTTTTCCTCCCTCCTTGTCCAAAGATGTTAGGGTTGTTTTTTTGGGGGGGCGGGCGAGGTGTTTTGGATATTCTTGGGGGGAGAGGTCATCTCCAAGTTAGTATTCAATTCCTGGTGACCCTCTGGACAAGTCTTACTTGGTCTGGTTTTCAGAAGTGGTTTGCCATTGCCTACTTCGAAGGACTGAGACAGAGGGACTGACCCAAGGGCACCCAGCTGGCTTTGTGCCTAAGATGCAACTAGAATTCAATGTCTCCTGGCCTTTAGTCAACGCCTTAACCACTACATCAAACTGGCTCTCTTAATTTATTGAAATATTCAAAATGAGTGCGATGAGACTATTAGATGTTCAGCATATTCATTTCAGGGCTAGTTTATGTAAAGCAGTGAAAATTGCTAGGAGTCCTTCCATTTAAATATGAAAAAGGAGAGAGGTTCCCCCCCCCTGTTTTTTATAGGTTGATGAATGCTCCATTTCGTTAAAGCATAGATTTATATGCTAGGTACTGTAAATAAGTTTTTTAAAAAACCCTGCTGTTCTGTTCAGGTCTGTGAGACCCGAAATCAAAGTTTGAGTCCCTGTAAAAAAATTTCCCTGCATATCTGAAACTTGAAATTTCATGAATTTTCATCATTTCAGGGGTTCTCTCTATGAGAATTTTTTTGAGTGGATGGGGGGTTTCTTTCTTGCTGAAAAAAAAAGTCACACCTGTTCTGTTCCCGGGTCACCCTGACCCGGACCGAAAACTCTTCATTTGAAGTGCTTATGTTTGGTCAATTTGAAAACTTTTTTCACTTGGAAAGTAGTCTGAACATTTCTGCACACAATTATATGAAAATTGAACTGGAAATAAATATGCATATTGCTTTATGTTTATTATAAAAGGCAGACACCCCCCATTTTTGTGAATTTTTTTTCAATTTATAGATAGTTTAGCTTGCAAAATGTGTTCAATTTTACTAAAGTTGGATTGGTAGTTTGAACATTTCTGAATATAAGAAAAATATAAATGAACTGAAAGAAATGATTCTTATTGGTTGTTTAAAATCATAAATAAGCCCTCCCCCCCCCCCTTGGCTGCTTGCAAACATTTTCACTTTATATTTTCTCAGGCTCCAAATGCGAAATATTTTTAATATCTTATGCATTCATTTACTCAATTTAACATTGCTGATCATCAAAACAATATTTTTGGGGTGGGGGCTAATTCTTTTCTAGGCAAAAAAAAATAATCACGTCGAGTCTGTTTCTGGTCGTATATGACCGGACCAAAAAGAATTTTTTTAGGTACTTGAATTTGGTCGTTTTGAAAACTTTTTCCACTGGGAAACTAGTTTGAACATTTATGAACGTAATGATATGAAAATTGAACTGAAAAAATTGAGGCTTATATTTTTATTTTGATCAAAAAGCCCCTCACCCTATTTTTTGTGAATTTCGTGTCAATTTATATTTTTTTAGGCTACAAATCTCTAAGGAATTCTCCCCCAAAAGTTTTGATATACTAAATTGAACAATCCTGAACATAAGAAAAATAGAAATGAACTGGAAAAAATTATTCTTATTTGTTTATTTTTGCCACAAAAGGGCCACACACCCCCCGGCCTTGCTGTGTGCCATTATTTTTACTTTTTATATGTATTTGGCTAGAAATATTTGGAATATCCTTTTGAAAAGCAGGCATATTGTAGCCAGACAACTAATTTTATGAAAGAAATCCATTTTACTAAAAACAAGTATGTAAGTTTGAAATTAACAGCATAATTTTTATATAAATTGAAATAATTGAACACGGGGGGGGGAGAGACTTTTATGTGCAAAATAAACAAATATCCATCAATTTTTCCAGTTCAATTTTCATATCATTATGTTCAGAAATGTTCAAGCTACCAATTCCAAAACAACTTTGGTAAAATAGAATGCATTTTGCAAGCAAATTATCCATAAATTGAAAAATATTTCACAAAAACGGGGGGGGGGGGGGCGCACATCTTATCAGCAAAATAAACCAATAAGCATTAATTTTCTTCATTTCAATTTTCATTTCAATGTGTGCAGAAATGTTCAAACTTGTTTCCAAGTGAAAAAAGCTTTCAAAAAGACCAAATATAAGCACTTCAAATGAAGAGTTTTCGGTCCGGGTCAGGGTGACCCGGGAACATAACATTAGGGAGTTTTATCGAACAAAATATGGGGGTTAAAAAAAGGTTACAAATGCATTCTAGCACATTTCTTCTTTCCTTTAAATACAAACCTAGATTTCATCCCCCCACCACCATCTCCCTTTTAAATAAATTCTCATTGGGGAAAAAATTCACAAAACCTATCAACATTCATATCAAGTGGTATTAGGCAGAAATAGATAAATGCAATACTCACACGGAACAATTGGAAGCATAATAAAAATGACATGTGGACATCTGGATTGGCTCTCAGTCTATTTTAGAATTCTATTATCTCCCTTTGCCTGACATCAGAACGATCTCCCCCATCTGTCTGATATTCTAATGGGCTTTGCTAAAGTAGGTGACATTACAAACAGTACTTAGGACGTATCATCAGTTATTCATAATTAATGCAAGAGCATTTGCCAGTTGCTCTAAAATAAATGTGTTCCATTCTTACTATAATGGAAGCCAAGGAATAAGAATTAAAATAACTGGGGAAATTGTACATTGACAAAAGATGAAGGTCTCCAAACTCTTTACTTAAGATAACTCCCACTTCAGTCAAGATAAGTGGTACATTTAACTTTTCTTATCACTGTAGTAAAAGACTGCTTTAGTAGGCTTACAGAACTGTAAATGAAGTGAAACGAGAAATGCTTAGGAACAATAAAGCTATAAAAGCATATTTGTGCTCTGGCTGGAAGCCAGCACCAGATGCTTCAAAGAACGTGGAAATGTTCCTAGACAATTACACAATGATGTAAAGGGGAGAAAGTCTTCTTGCTCCATGTCCATTAGTATATTGTAGATCTACTGACTAATTGAAACATTATGTTGTAAAATGCATAGATTTTATCTCACACAAGTCCCTTGGTTCTTAGGTGCTATTTCCATAACATTTCTTGCCCTTTAGCAATATTGAACATTCAATGCAGTTTGAGGCAATAAATGTACTTAGTTTTACAATGTTTGTAATTTTATTTATACAACTTTATACTGTACAATTGAACTTCTTAATAAACACTGATATGATGTGATAAGAGCAATCAAACTAAAATTGCAAAATAATAAATAGTCACAGGATCTGGAAGTACTTTAAAAGATGATTTTGCCGGCAGGCCTAAGGCCGTTGAGTGATAACACTCTGTTCTGGCCAGTAGTATGTTAGCAGTAATGGATGGGTGATGGATAAATGTCTTTTAAAATGTTTTTTTTAAAAATATCTGGGGTTTTAGATTTTGTATATTTGTTTTATTTTGCATGCTGCCCTGAGTCCTTTGGGAGAAGGGTAGCCTATAAATTAAATAAATAAATAAATGCTTCCGAGACTAACTAATTTTATGGATGCCAATAAAGGAGAATATTTGTAGCTCAGGGTTGAAACTTGAAATGAGGGGTCTCTGTGCTTGTTTGTTTTCTTGCAGATGTTTCATTACCCAAACTCGCTAACATCATCAGTGCTGCAAGAAAACAAACAAGCGCAGAGAGCACAAAGGATTCCACAAGTTTATCAAATCACAGATTTTTGTTTCATTTCAGCAACTTCAAAAGGGGTCCTGAAGCTCATCCTCTCTTTCAGTCATCCAGATGTGGTGGTTCCTTCCCTATAGTTAGAGCTTGGGCATTTTAGTCAGTAGTGGGTTATAAATCCAGTCGCTAAAATTGCTAGCCGCCAACATTTCACACCTGTAGAAGAGCAGGCTCAGCTGGTGGGGGGGGGGAGGGGGTTAACATGTCATAAGTTGGGAGTCATTGTGAAATGATAAGAGACCCAAGTCCAGCTCACTCACCCCCTTGAATTCCATTGGCTCTTATCTAGTGCATGTTTAGCTTTGACTAATAGCAATAAGAAGCTCTTACTGCTTTGAACTCATGGAGTGCTCCTGGTTATTTGCACCTGAAAATTTTCCATGGATCTGAAATAAAGAAGTTAGAAAAACCAAAAGTTTTCTTCTGTGCTTGGGGAAGAGCAAACTGTTGTTCTGGCACTAGAACAACCAACTGCTTGAGCTGAAATTAGCTCAGCTTCAATAAAACAAGTAGACTGAACTTTATGCTATTGCAAAAACATTTTTCCTA
Source organism: Erythrolamprus reginae (assembly GCF_031021105.1). Classification (NCBI taxonomy): domain Eukaryota; kingdom Metazoa; phylum Chordata; class Lepidosauria; order Squamata; family Dipsadidae; genus Erythrolamprus; species Erythrolamprus reginae. The sequence goes on from NC_091954.1 coordinate 30,674,738, forward strand.
GAAGGGCCATCGGCCCCCTTACCGGACCAGCGGTGTTTGCGGCGTGGGTGGGGAAGGAGGCCGCCATTTTGGAGGTGGAGCCTGCGGCCCCCGCGTCATTGGCTGGGACCGCAGTGACGTCATTGTGGTGCATGGGGCACCGATTGGCTGAGGAGCGGCAGAGGAGGCACCCTATATAAGGGGCCTTCTCGTGGTGCCGTTCCTCTTTGTTTCTGTGTCTCAAGTGGAGACACGCGCCCCCTCCCTCCGTTACAGGGTGCATATGATAGGTCGCCCTTTGGGGGGCTGAGTAGGAATTTTTGGCAGTCACAGAAGATTGGCCTAACTGTGGCTGTTTTTTCGCCTACTCCACTCTGTGCATGGGAGTGTGGTTAGGGGGTGTACTCACCAACTAGTTTCCTCCCAAGGTCACTTGGGGCCCCCGAAAGGGGGCGGAAATGGGTGTAAGCAGCAACTGTGTGATCTCCTTTAGGGACACCTCTAGTGAGGTGAGGGACGACCTTCTCATATTACAGGGCTCGACCGGCTTGGGTATGGGAAGGGGGCCGCACCTGGGGCTCACTGGCTGGGGCTTACCAGAGACCAGGGGTGAGCCATCCCACATGCCATGGAGGCATGGCACGGGGTAGGGAGCAGGTGTAAGGATACCACTCCCCTACGCCCAGGCAAGGAGCTTTCGCCCAAGAGTTGCGCAGAAAAGGTTGGTGACAGTTGATTCCGCCCCCACTTTGATTTATACACCCCTGCAGATCACGTGATTTAATTGGTTAATTAATTAATTGATAATGATTTAATAAAGTGACCCTTTTATATCCAAACTTTCTGTGTTCGAGTGTTACTCCGCCTTTCGCCGCAATGTACAAACTTGATTGTAACTGAATTTGTGTAAAGAACAAAACAAAAGCAGAACAAAACATCAAGATGTGAGCTTTCAAGTCAATGATTAAAAGAATGGTGGAGAAAAAATTTAATGACCAAGTCACATGAAATAAGAATCACGCCGCATAAATGATAGATGTAACAAGTGCTCTGAAAGTATATTTTTTAAAAAATCATCTCTAATATGAAATGGTCCACCTATAGGGATTCCAGAGATAATTTAAATAATTTATACCACTAATCAAGAACAGCCTATAGCAGCTTTCATTATTTTTTCTTTTTTTTCTTTAAGCACAATTTATGAGTTTATAAATGTGTGGGTGTGTTGATGTGAGTAAATGAGTCAGTGCGTATTTTAAAATTCATGTGAAACATTTTTTCCCTTTCTTTACACAAATCATGGGAACATTGGTGTGAATTTCTTTAAATAAATTGTTTCTGACTTTTTAAAAACTTTTAGCCCAATATTGTCACGCTGTATATTGACAGCCCTTCAGAGACATTCAGTAATGAAACAGTTAACTAGTGTGTCTTATTGGATCCTCCTCTCATGTCACTTCCTTTGCCTACTTCTTCTTCCTTCTTAACCTCCATGATGAAAGAAGTATATGTTCTCCTGTCCCTCGAGACAGTCTTTTATTTGTTTTATCTCTGTTTTTAAATAAATATCTTGTTTTAAAAAATGATTAAAGCTTCTATCCATCGACCTCTGGAGTTAAGGTCTTAACAGACTTTAATTTCCATGACAAATATAACATCTTTATTGATTTTGTGTAAAATTGAATACGTAGGCGTAGATGTCCCTTGAACAGAGAGATACTTATCATATTAGACAGCTTAAAACCTGAAGTTGTTGTTTGTTTGTTTGTTTGTTTGTTTGTTTGTTTGTTTGTTTGTTTGTTTGTTTGTTTGTTTGTTTGTTTGTTTGTTTGTTTGTTTGTTTGTTTGTTTGTTTGTTTGTTTGTTTGTTTGTTTGTTTGTTTGTTTGTTTGTTTGTTTGTTTGTTTGTTTGTTTGTTTGTTTGTTTGTTTATTTATTTATTTATTTATTTATTTATTTATTTATTTATTTATTTATTTATTTATTTATTTATTTATTTATTTATTTATTTATTTATTTATTTATTTATTTATTTATTTATTTATTTATTTATTTATTTATTTATTTATTTATTTATTTATTTATTTATTTATTTATTTATTGAGTTGAAAGGGACCGTTAGGTCATCGAGTCCAACCCCCTGCCTGAGCAGGAAACCCTACAGCACCCCAGCCAAATGGAAGTCCAATCTCCTCTTGAAGGTGTCCAGAGTTGGGGAGTTCACCACCTCCCCTGGCAGGCAGTTCCATTGGTTGATCGCTCTGACCGTCAGGAAGTTCTTCCTTATTTCCAGGTTGAATCTCTCCTTGGTCAGCTTCCAACCATTGTTCCTCGTCCGGCCCTCTGGTGCCCTGGGGAATAAAGAGACCCCCTCCTCACCGTGGCAACCCCTCAAGTATCTGTAAACTGCTATCATGTCCCCTCTAGACCTTCTTTTTTCTAGGCTGTCCATACCCAGTTCTCTCAATCTCTCTTCGTAAGTCTTGGTTTCGAGTCCCCTAATCATTTTGGTTGCTTTTTTTTGCACCTTCTCCAGAGTTTCGATGTCTTTTTTGTAGTGAGGTGTCCAAAATTGGATGCAGTACTCCAGGTGGGGTCTCACCAGGGCATAGTAGAGTGGTATTAGTACTTCCCTGGTCTTGGAGCGTATTCCTCTGTTGATGCAGCTTAGGATTGAGTTGGCTTTTTTGGCTGCTGCTGCACATTGCTGACTCATGTTTAGTTGATTGTCCACCAAGACTCCAAGATCTTTTTCGCAGTCACTACTGCTGAGTGGGGTATCTCCCAGGCTGTATGTATGTCTAGGGTTCTTTTTGCCGAGGTGGAGGACTCTGCATTTGTCGGTGTTGAACCTCATTTGGTGGTATGGGCCCACTGTGATAGTCTGTCTAGGTCTTGTACTCTGAGCCTGTCCTCAAGGGTGTTGGCTACCCCCGCCAGGTTGGTGTCATCTGCAAATTTTATTAGTTCCCCTTTTATTCCCTCGTCCAGGTCGTTGATGAAGATGTTAAAGAGTACAGGACCCAGGACAGAGCCCTGTGGTACTCCACTGTCTACTTTTTTCCATGTGGATTTGGTGCCGTTGAGGACAACTCCTTGGGTGCGGTTGGTCAGCCAACTGTTTATCCATCTACATGTGTAGTAATCTACTCCATTTTTTTCTAGTTTGTGGATTAGGAGATTGTGGTCGACTTTATCGAAAGTCCAAGTATATGAGGTCCACTGAGTTGCGTTGGTCAACTGACTTGGTTATGGTGTTGAAAAATGATATGAGGTTGGTTTGGCATGATTTGTTTCTGATGAATCCGTGCTGGCTATTGGATATGATCTTGTTTGTTTCTAGGAAGTGGGTAAGTTGTTTATTGATTATTTTCTCCAGTATTTTTCCAGGTATAGAGGTCAGACTGATTGGTCTGTAGTTGCCTGGGTCGGTCTTTTTGCCTTTTTTGTGGATGGGGACTACGTCAGCTCGCTTCCAGTCTTCCGGTAGGTCTCCAGTGATCCAGGATATTTGGTAGATGAGGAGGAGTGGTTCCGCTATGGTGTCTGCCAATTCTTTTAGGACTTTGGGGTGAAGTCCGTCTGACCCTGGTGATTTGTATTCGTTGAGTTCCCTCAGGTAGTCCCTCACTGTGCTTTTGTCTATGTTGAGTTCAGTTCTGGGGCAGTTTGTTGCAGTTAAATTGCAGATTGGTTGGAGGGAGGTTCTCTTTTGTGTGAAGACTGATGCAAAGTAGGCGTTGAGTAGCTGTGCTTGGTCATTGCTGTCTGTGATTTCTCTACCCTCTTCGTTTTTTAGTGTGACGATTGTTTCTTCCATTTTCTTCTTATTGTTGATGTGTTGGAAGAATCTTTTTTTGTTGTCTTTGACTTCCGCTGCAAGGTGTTGTTCATATTGTGCCTTTGCTGTTTTTATTTTTTGTTTGCAGGAACTGGCTGTTTGCTGATATTCCACTTTGGTTATGAGTCCTTCTTTCCATTGTTTGTACTTAGCTTTTTTTCCTTTTATATCGTCTGCGAGGGCTTTGTTTAGCCATGTGGGTTTAGTTTTGGTTTTCCTGTTTTTCCTTTTCATGGGGATTGCGTTGTTTTGGGCGTCTATGATGCTGTTTTTAAGGATCGCCCAGGCTTCCTGAGTGGTTTTTCCTTCTAAGAGTTCGTTCCAGGGGCATTGTTCAAGGTTTGCTCTGAGCTTGTTAAAGTCCGCTTTTCTGAAGTCTGGGACTGTAGTGGTGTTGGGTATAGTAGCTAGTGATTGCACTATGTTGAATTTGAGGATGACGTGGTCGCTCTCTCCCAGTTTCCCTTCTTCTTCTGTTCCCTCTATTGTTTCTTCCATGTTTGTTAGTATTAGGTCTAATATAGCATTCCCTCTGTTTCCTGTTTCAACTTTTTGGGTTAGAAAGTTGTCAGCTAGACTGGAAAGAAATTTGGCAGACTTTCTGCTTGGTGCTGAGTTAGTTTTCCAGTTGATGTCTGGGTAGTTGAAGTCCCCCATTATTGTCGTGCTGTGTTTGTTGCATATGTCTGTTAGTTGGCATGTGAAGAGGTCGTCCATTGTGTCTGTTTGATTGGGTGGTCTGTAGTATACTCCAATTGTGGTGTTGCTCTTTTTTTCTTTTATGTTGACCCATATGATTTCTAGGGGGTTATCATCTTTGGTTGGATGCAGTTCTGTGGCAGTGTAGTGGTCTTTGATGTATAGTGCAACACCTCCTCCTTTCTTGTTTGACCTGTTCTTCTTGAAGAGGTTGTAACCCATTATCTGTGTGTTCCAGGCGTGTGTTTCGTCCCACCAGGTTTCTGTGATTCCAATTAGATCGTATTGGCCCTCGTGTATTAATAATTCCAGTTCATCCTGTTTGTTTCCCAAGCTTTGTGCGTTTGTGTACAGGCATTTTAGATGTTTGTGTTTGTTTGCAGGTAGAAATTTTTTATTCTCAGGTTTGTTTGTAGGTTTGTCCCGTTCCCCTTCCTTGTTTTGTTCAGTGTTTTGTCGTATAGTTTGGTCACCCTCCCCTCTCAGAGCTAGTTTAAAGCCCTCCTGATGAGGTGGGCTAGTCGGTTGCCTAGGAGGTTCTTCCCCGCTCTAGTGAGGTGTAGCCCGTCGCTTGCTAGAAGCCCTTCTTGGAGATAGTGCAGGCCATGGTCGAGGAAGCCAAAGTTTTTGTGGCGACACCATCCTTTAAGCCAGTGGTTTAACTGCAGGATTTTGCGTTCTCTGGTGGGGTGTCGTCCTCTAGTGGGGAGGATGGAAGAGAAAACAACCTGAGCACCTGTTTTTCTGATTGTGTTGCCCAAGTGGTCATAGTCTTTCATAATTTGGTTCATGTCCTTCCCTGTGTCATTGATTCCCGCATGAATCACCAATAGTGGGTAGTAGTCCATGGGTTTGAGTATTTTGGTGAGGTTTTCAGTTATGTCAGAGATTTTAGCTCCAGGGAGGCAGCACACCTCTCTAGATTGGTTGTCTGGTCTGCAGATGGGAGGCTCAGTTCCCCTGAGGATTGAGTCTCCAATTACCAGTACTCTCCTTTTCTTTTTGGCTGGCTTGGGGTGAGGGAGGTTAGCTTCTGTTGTTGAGGCTTTTGGTGGAGTTGTGTTGTGCTTGGTTCTTGGTGGTTCTTTGTCAGATGTTTGCAGGTTTTCTTGTTCCGAGAGTACTGAATATTTGTTGCTTGTAGGCAGTGGGGTTGGGAGGAGGAGGGTTGGAGTTGGTGGAGGCTTGTTTTTTCATCTTAGGGTGATGTGTGTCCAGCTATTTACTGCTTCTGGGGCGTGGATTCGGCTTAGCTCCTCTGGGGTGTTGGTTTTGTTGGGAGTCTGATGGATTTTCTTATTGTGATGTTGGTGCTTCAGGGTTGTTAGGTTTTTCTCTAGGTTTTCGATTTTTTCCTCAAGTAGCTGGATGAGTTTGCATTTGTTGCAGGTAAAGTTTTGCAGGTTTGAGGGGAGGAGTGAGTACATGGAGCACAAACTGCAGCACACCATGGATTCAGTTCCGTCTTCATCTATGCTTGTTAGGGGAGTGACTTCTGTGTGCTTGGTTGGTGTATCTTCTCTCTCTCTCTCTCTGTGTTGTTCTTTATGTGTGTGGTAGGTTGCAGGGTGGGTGCGGGAGAGTGCAGAGGTGACATATCTGCACTTGTTGCTGGGTTGGTGATTTCCTCTGCTTCCCTGGTCAGCAAACCCGGTGTTCTTTTGCCTCGCGGTGAGCTTTTAGCTTCTTCCCAGCATGCACCAGGAGTATGCAAATTACCCCCCTGAAGCTCCGATTCTTACGTTCTAGCCGGGCTGGGGCTTCTTCGTACACTGACGTCTGGGGAACCCCTGCGTCAGCTAGGAGATTAAGGCTTCTTCCACTGGCGTTCCTACTGTCAACTGTATGCTAGTGCGAAGCACCGATGTCAGCTGGACGTTGGGATTGTTGTTGGGGGTTAAAGGAGGCTGCGGATACAAAGCTGGAGCGGGTTTGGGCTCCTTCCGCTGACGTTCCTACGTCAGCTGTATGCCTGTGCAAGGCTCTGCTGTCAGCTGGGCGTTGGGATTGCTGCTGGGGGTTTGAGGAGGCTGCGGAGCGAAGTCTTGGGTTACTTCCGCTGATGTCAGGGGCTCAGGGGAACCTCCTGCATCAGCTGTGCGTCAGGAACAAGGCCCTAGCCCTTGAAAGTGACACTATTTCTTAAAAGATGGATTTCTTGTCTACCACATAGATTAGTCAGGTATACATAAATAAAAATTCAAAATTTGCTACAGCTGTAGAAATTTTGATTAGCAAAAGCACAATTTTGGTAGAAGAAATAAGTGATACAGAAGGATAGTGATTAATGTTGCAAATTAACTACTTTACTAAGCATACTGGATTTATTAATTAATAAGATCCCACTAAGCATTTTTCAGATTAATTTACATAAATGCTTTTCACACCTTTTAACTTAAGAGTCAGGAAAGTTATGGTTGAATGTTTTAATCACTTTTTAGATTGTTGAGTAGATCTGAACACTTTCACATATTATCTTAGGTGCAAAAATATGGCAAGCTTGTAAAAATATGGCAACCATTGAGCTTTGGAGTGCCTAAATGCTCACGTTGAGGCTCTTAGTGGATAACAACATGTTATATAAATGTTGGGAGACACAGAGCCCAGCCCATCTGTTGATATGCCAGCTACTACCAGAAACATGTACCAATATTTTTGACCAATGAGAAAGCCAAGAAGGTGGCTTCATTCTGGTAGTTTAAAATTTGATCTAGAAATGGGAGGAGAAGGAGTTGAAGAAGAAGGAGAAGAGGGAGAAGGAAGAGGATGTAGAAGAGGATGAGGATGAGGACAAAGAGGAGGACAAAGAGGACAAAGAGGAGGAGGAGGAGGAAGGAGGAGGAGGAAGAAGAATCATTATTATTATTATTATTATTATTATTATTATTATTATTATTATTATTATTATTTATTGGATTTGTATGCCGCCCCTTTCCGCAGACTAAGTGGCAGAATCTGCCACTTAGGACAACTTTTTAGCACAGGCCATCATCTGATAGATTTTGTGCAGAAACTGGCAACATTATATGTTGTAGGAGCACTGATATCTAAAAGTTGCAGGGAGATGTAGAATTATCCTGTGCACCTTGGATGTTTACACATTCGTGGTAATATGAATGTCTCTACAATGCAAGTCCTAGAGCAGCGGTTCTCAACCTTTCTAATGCCACGACCCCTTAATACAGTTCCTCTTGTTGTGGTGACCCTCAACCATAAGTCTAGCACCAATTCTCCCAACAGAGCTTTAAGCTGATTGGCAGGAAGGTCAGAGGGATGCCCCCACTGTAAACGCCTGATTGGTCGGATTGTAAAAATATGTTCCACGGCGCCAGAATAGAAGCTTTAGTTCCTAACACCGTGGGAAATTTGTCTTTTCTCAGGGTCTGAGGCAACCCCTGTGAAATGGTCATTCGACCCACAAAAGGTTCCCGACCCCTAGGTTGAGAACCACTGTCCTAGAGAATGTTTTATTTTTAAAAGGAGATAGAATAGAATAGATACATACTATCGGTTGTTAACTGTGAATTGCACCTTTTTTTCAGTATTTTTTTTAAATTAGGATGCTGCAGAGGAAACCTGTAGACTATACCTATCAAAGTCAAAGTCACTGGCTAGCTTCAGTAACTCACCTAATTTCTTTTTAATTATCTGGCATTTTTAAATGCTGTTAATGGAATTAGCCTGGAGTTCAGATAACACACCAGAAAAATTATGGGTACAACTTCTTTTTCTACAATGTCTTCCAAATTGCCACTAATGGCACATTTTCTCAAACATTATCATCAAAAAAATAAGCAGTTGATCAATCCCAGGGTCCAGCTCCAATGTTCCACTGTCCAGCTCCTTGTTGGACGAGGATCGTTCCAGTGGATAAATAGTTTTCAACAGTCACCAGCCATGTAATAGGAAAATAGCATCAATGGTTGCAGATTTGAAACAGTTACAATGCTCCATGTTCTTAAGTAAGTAAAGGTTGGCAACACCAGTTGCAGAAGAAGTTAGAGAAAGGATGTCAAACTCAAGGCCCAGAACTGGCCTAGCATGCTTTGATGTGGCCTATGGGGTTGCCCAAAACAGTGAAGGACCAGCCCATGGTGCCTCTGTCAGCGAAAATGGAGCTCCGAGGATGTTCCAGCCCAAAATAGAGCTCACGAGGATTGCCCATGGGTTTCCTGAGCTATGTTTTTGCTGGAAGGTGGTTGCAAGAGGCTGCCCCAAGTGAAAACGGAGCTCCCAAGACCATTTTCACTGGTAGAGGACTCAGGTCACTAGAGTAAAGTGACCAGATTTTAAGATTGGGAAGGAGGGACACCATTGAGCATGGGGTGGGGGGGCTAAAAACGTTTAGCCCAAAAAAATTAGGAAAAAAAATTCTCTCTCTCTCTCTCTCTCTTCCTCTCTTTTTTCTCTCTTTCTCTCTCTCTTCCTTCCTCCTCTTTCTTTCTCTTTCCCTCCTCCCTCTCATTTTCTCTCTCTCTACCTTCCGCTGTTTCTCTTTCTCTCTCCCTCTCTTTCTTTCACTCTCTCTCTCTGTCTCTCTGTCTCTCTTGCTTTCTTTCTCTTTTTCTCTCTTTCTCTTTCTCACTCTCTCTTTCTCTCTCTGTCTCTTGCTCCCTCTTTCTCTCTCTTGCTTTCTTTTTCTCTGTCTATCTTCCTCTCTGTCTCTGTCTCTCTCTTGCTATTTCTCTCTCTCCCCCACTTGCTCTCTCTCTCTCTCTTTCTCACTCTCTCTTTCTCTCTCCCTCTTTCTTTCTCTCTCTCTCTCTCTGTGTCTCCCTCCTTCCCTCTTTTTTTTTTTTTACAATAGTCCACATGTCTGTACAGTTCTCCAGCATGGATAGCGCGCTGCTTAGGCTGCCATAGCAAATTCGCAACCAATATATCGAATGGGCGAGTAGGAGGCAGGAGTCTCTGTTTTCTTCCCAACTATTTCATCTTGGGGAAGGAATTGAGATGGGGGTGGGTCAGAGGTGTTTCCATCTCCCTCCCCAAATTACCAGCAGGGTCCCAGCACCCTGGGCTAGGTGGGGAGAGGGAGGGAGAGAGAGAGAGAGCTGACCAAGAAGCCAGAATTCCCGGCCAGGGAGGCAGGGAGTCTCGGCCTCACCACAAACAGCAAAGGGGACCTCTCCCCAAATTCTTCCTGCCCTTTTGACTCAGCCCTCCCTTAAACCTTGGCCCTCCCTTAAACTTTCCCAGGCTGCAAAGGGAGAGAAAGGATGGAAAGACTCCTGGGGAGGTGACCACCCACCCACAAATCTCTCATTTGTTTCCCTCTTCTCCCTCTCCCATTCTCTCTCTCTCAATCTTTCCCTCATTTCTGTTTTTCTCTTCCCTCTCCCTCTTTTTTCCCCTTCTCTTCCCTTCTCTCTCTCTCTCATTTATTTGTTCTTCCTCTCCCTCGTTCTTTCCCTCCATCAGTTTCTTATTTTTCTCTTTCCCCTTTTCTCTCACATTCCCTGCCTCTCACTTCCCTTCCCCCCTCTTTCTCCCCATCTCTGTCTCTCTGGGGATGAGCCAGCAGCCTACCCCACTTCTTCTTAGCATGTCCTCTGGTTTCATATAGAAACTGCAGCACTTCTGGATTTTACAGCCGGCCAAACAGGATCGCCTCTTCTGTGCTCTGCACTGTGATCTCTCTCTGGTCGGGCTCCATCCCCCATGATGCTTTGCCCAGTTCTCTGCAGCTGAGGAATGTTGCAAGGCCACCCAATAGCCCCTGGCAGGAGGTGGGTGGCTTGGCCTTGGGGATGCCCCTGAAGGCAGGATATTGGAGTGGGGGCTGATGGAGCTGAGCCCCCTCCTCCATGGACATGAGGTTTTTAAAAAGCAGGACTTTTTAAAAACCCAGCAGGACACGGGACAAATAAGCAAAAAACGGGACTGTCCCGTGAAATTCGGGACATCTGGACACCTTACACTACAGGCACCTTGAGTGACACATGAGTGACAACAAGCTGGCCTTGCCCCCCCCAGTCCCCCTGAGGTCAAGCACAACCCTGATTCAGTCGTCAATGAAATAGAGTTTGACACCCCTCAGCTAGAGCAAACTTCCTAGAGCTGGGTATTCATGATTGAATTATAGTTACTTCAAACTTCTCCAGGGAAGGAGAAATCTCAATTTCTCAAGGACAGGATTCATCCTTAGCAGAGGGAGCATTGCTGCTGAAAATGGGAGTGTCAAGGTTCCAGGTAACATCCGAACTAAATCAGAATCTGAGTCAAAGTATTCCTCAAAATTCCAATTTATTTCTGGAGCCATCCTGGCATCTACACAGAGAAACTTTGTTCTGCCTGACAGGGCTCAGGTGGTAATTAAAGGTCCAGGAAAGAAGGTCAGACACATACGAGCATTGCTAAACAGCAAACTTGTATTAAACATAAAAGAAAAGAAAAAACAAAACTGTCCTTAGTTTTCAGGAATAAAACACAGTTTGAGGCAAAAATTCAGATAGTTACAAAGTTCATGAAAAAGCAAACAAACACAAAGTTCATGTAGCAGGAACGTTCCAAGAGTTCTCCGAATTTTCGAAGCATGATAGCAGCAGCTATTCACAGGTTTTCCAACTCCCACTTGCCTGACAATGCTGAGTTGAATCCAAAAGCACAGAGCAGAGGCTTCAAAGCAGGGAACAGCAACCACACAAACCACACAGTGATGTATGCCTCTCCCTCTGTTCCCTTTTGTAACTGTAGCCCTCATTATGGGAACCACACCCAACCCTCATTCTGTGGACCACACCCAAACACAGGGGACCCCAGAATCACCGTTGATAATCCCTTAATTGAGCCCTACGTTGCATTGCTCTACAGCTATGCATATTGATTATCTGTTCGGCATCCGAATCCAGAGAAGAGAGACTATCTGACGGGCTGCCTGCCAAGTCCCCTGGGCTGTCTGCCAGTTCCTTTGGGCTGTCTGCCAACTCCTCTGAACAATCTGCCACATCCTCTGGGCTGTCCACCACATTTTCCTGGCTGTCAGCCATGCTTTCGCAATCATTCTGTGAATCTCTCACAGACGTGGGGGCAGCAGCTGGCCCAAGCCCAAACACAACAAACTTGGATCTGAGTTTCCCACTCAGTCAAAAGTTCACATCCCGGGGGGATGGGTGGGGTCAATGGCCATGGTGCCACGGGCTCCCTCACTTCCAAGAGGGTAGCCCCGAATCTCCACCATTTGGGGGTCTCGGTTTCAGTGAACCGGACCTGATCCTCCCTGAAGGGGGGGGAGATGTAGGGGACCACTGCTGAGGGCCTGGTTGGGGGTTGGCAAACCCCTGCCAGGTGAACCAGCTTGGTCTCACGCCAGCGGTGGAGTGAAAGTTGGCCAGGCAAAAATGCCTGTGTTGACATTAGCCACGGACAACAATGCTTTGCAGGAGATTGAAGAAGAACGGATCCATCTGGAAAGGGAATAAAAGTTCAGCATTGGCGAGGTAAAGAATTCTAAGTGATGTGCTGGTGTGTCGGGAGTGCTACAAGAATCAAATGGAGCTGTTAAAAATTTGTTACAATGTAATCTAAAAGCTGGAAATAGATCGCAGTGGCTGCTCGGGAATGGAGGCAAATAGCGGCAGCACGTTTCAGCGAAAATGCCTAATATTCTCTCTTCTGGTTTGAAGAGCTTAAAGGCTGCAAAAGAGATGGTTGAGATCAGAGCTTATCAGATCTTTTATAACTGTGCTATTGATTACTGTCTGAAATTGTTTCCCCTAGCCTGTGAGGATATGATGTGTCAGCTCAGAAGAAGATTCGCCATCTTGGATTTGAGAGTTGCAGTGTGGAGATTTGGATGTTAACATCGTAATGGAATGAAAGAGCTTTACAAAGTTATTGGATTAGAACTGCTAAGACCTGCTTAATAATGCCATCTAGTTGGAGACAAATATGGAAAAGAACTGGAGTCCATGACTGGAAGAAAACTTTAATTATTAATGGTATTTTGTACTTATTTTAGAAGAAAAACAGCGGTATCAGAAGAGAAAAAAAATTAATTAAATTCATTGGTGGACTATTTGGCAAGAAAGTAAAATTACATGAATTTATTTATGGAGAAAGAATTATGGATTGGAAATCTGTTTGATGATAATAACATAAAGGAAAAGAGCTCTTTGTGAGGTTTATATGAAAATATGAAAGGTTTGTTAACTATGTTAACTACGTTAAGATGGCGATTGTAGGAGATATGAGAGGCTCAGATTAATAACAAGTAGAATAGTACAGGGAATGGATTTTGACTTAGATATTGCATGATTTATAAGGGGAATTGACTAATATAACAAAGATAAAATATAATGAATATGATGAATATGAGGTAAATATAATGACTGAATAAAAGGATTTTCTTAAGAATTTTAAGGTATTAAGGTACTAAGGTGGAAATTTAGAAATATGGATTTATTTTTGAAAATATGGATTTATCTATAAAAAGAATAGAGAGAGGGATTAAGATTTGAATTAACAATTTATTGTTCTGAAAGTTTACTTTTATGGAGTCATGTGGATACGATTCCATAAAAATATGAGTGAAGGAGAGGAATGAAATAAATGTTTGTAAGAATATTAGGAAATATAAGAATATAAGAATATAAGAATATACAAGAAAATAATCTTATGGAATTTAAAAGCACAAATAACAATTATTTTCTTTAAATAGCTATAATTAGCACAAAATAAGCAGTGAAATTGTGATGTAACAATGGAATGAACTGAGATGGATAATGAAATGAATTGATTTTTGACTTAAACTACTTAATAAGTGAATTAAGATTTTCTAAATGACTGTAATTTTTAATTTTTAATATGGATGATAATGAAGATTATAATTTATTTGGTTTAAAGATGATACTTCTATATTAGAGAGGTTATCGATTTGAGAGAGTTTTTAATGTACTATTTAGATTTTAAGATGGAAAAAAAAAGATATGATAATGATGCTGATTATATAAAAAGCTATAATCCAGAGCAAAAATATTAGAAAATATAAGTAGATGTAAGAAATATAAGAAAATATGTTTTCTTCTATTAGGAAATCAAATAAGTATGGATAAGGGAATGAATTAAGGGAATTAATTTAGACGGATAAGAAATGAACTGATTACTGATTTAAATTTAAAAATTTAACAAGGGAATTAAGACCTTCAACTGACTGTAATTTTTTATTTCTAATGTGGATGATAAGGAAGATTATGATTATTATATGGTTTAAAGATGATATTTTTATATTATAGAGATTATTGATCATATATTTGAGAGAGCTTTTTGCATTATTTAGATTTAAATATATAAAAATTGAAAGAAGGAGAAATTGATTTAGAAGTGATTAGGAAATACAGAAAACAATAAATCATAGATGATATAAATTATAAAATTATGAAGGACATATTAATTGGTGAAGGCACTGAAGTTGAGCTAGGATTTAGGGAGGGGATCTCTCTTTGTTGGCTACTGGGATCAACACTTTAGGGTAGGGCACGAGGATTCCGCTGGGCATAACAGCGATAAAATTAGATTAGGGCATGAAGATTCAGCTCGGTATGCAGCATTAATTATAGAAGCTGACCCCAGTGGATTGTTGAGGTATGGTTATTCTATTTTTTAGTTCTCTTTTTAAGAAAAAAGGGTAGGATAATTTTACCGTACTTATATTGGTAGGAGACCTTAAATCATAGAAAATATAAATTATAAAATAACGAAGAGCGTACTATTTGGTGAAGGCACTTAAGAGGAGCTAGGATTAAGGAGGGGGAACTCTTTTTGGTGATTACAGTGGAACCCCGACATAAGAGCTGCTCTACTTAAGAGCAACTCGAGATAAGAGCTGGGAGGGGAGAGATATTTTTGTTCTACTTACAAGCCCAAATTCGAGATACAAGCGCCAAGGAGCTGTCTCCTGAAGCCAAACGCTAACTTCCGCGTTCGGCTTCAGGAGACAGCTGCGAAGCGGCGCACGTGTTTTAAAAGGTTGCAGCCGGCCTGGGGGGCTCGGGGGGGTGCTTGCAGCTTTCTTTCTTGCTCTTTTTCTTTCTCTCTTTTACCTTCCCTTCCTCTATTTCTTCTTTTCTTTCTCCTTCCCACCTTCTTCCCTCCCTCCCTCCCTCCCTTCACTCATTCCTCTCTTACTCTCCCCTTTCATAAGTTTCCTTGCTTCCTTCCTCTGTTCCTGTCCCTTCCCCCTTTCTTTCTTTCTTGCTTTCTTTCTTTCTTGCTCTTTTTCTTTCTCTTTCTCTCTTTTACCTTCCATTCCTCTATTTCTTCTTTTCTTTCTCCTTCCCACCTTCTTCCCTCCCTCCCTTCACTCATTCCTCTCTTACTCTCCCCTTTCATAAGTTTCCTTGCTTCCTTCCTCTGTTCCTGTCCCTTCCCCCTTTCTTTCTTTCTTTCTTTCTTGCTTTCTTTCTTTCTTGCTTTCTTGCTTGCTTGCTTGCTTTCTTGCTCTTTTTCTTTCTCTCTTTTACCTTCCCTTCCTCTATTTCTTCTTTTCATTCTCCTTCCCACCTTCTTCCCTCCCTCCCTCCCTTCACTCATTCCTCTCTTACTCTCCCCTTTCATAAGTTTCCTTGCTTCCTTCCTCTGTTCCTGTCCCTTCCCTCTTTCCTTCCTTCCTTCCTACCCTTCGTCCATTCATTCACCCATTCCTCTCTTGATCGCTTAAAGCTGGTCCCTGGTGCAAAAAAGGTTGGGGACCTCTGTCCTACAGGATTGGGTGGCAGAGAAGTTGAACATATGTAAATTTAAAAGTTTAAGAAAGTTTACAAGTTAAGTGAAAGAAACTTCATTATTCATTTATATGTTCATGTACATTTCTTCATTAAAAACATGTCTTTCTGCATAATTTAGACTAACTTTGTGAGTTTTTTGAGGGCTGGAACCAATTAAAATTATTTACATTAATTCCTATGGGGGAAAGTCGTTCGAGATAAGAGCTGCTCGACTTAAGAGCCCAGGTCCGGAACGAATTAAACTCGTATCTCGAGGTACCACTGTATTGGGATCAACACTTTAGGTTAGGGCACGAGGATTTCGCTGGGCATGCAGCGATCAAATTAGAGTAGGACACGAAGATTCAGCTGGGTATGCAGCGTTAATTATAGAAGTTGACCTCAGTGGACTATTGAGGAGCAGTTTTTCTTTCCTTTTTTCAGCTCTCTTTTTCAAGAAAATAGGGTAGGAAAATTTTACTGTAATCATATTGGTAGGCGACTAGAGAAGGTATTATTATAGTGATGTGAATGTATTAAACTACAATTGGAATAGGAGGTTTTGGTGGAACATACGAAAATAAGATGTGAATAGGATAGGTTGAGTGTATCTGATATGAATAAGGAAATAGATTGGGACATCCTCTCTGTCCTGTCTTTTTTCTTTACTGGAGGATATTAGTGGAAACATATGGGGAAATAAGGGTGAAGAAGAAGAAAGTTTTTTCTTTTCTCTTCTTTTTTGTTTTTCTTTTTTCTTATTATTCTGCATTGGTTTTTTTCTAGACTTTTCATTTCTATCTGTTATTACTTTAAACTTTCAATTTTCCCTTTTATTTTTTATAAACTTTTCTTTGCATACTTTCTATTCTATACTTTTAATTTTTTTCTATATTTCTATATTTTTAATCTTTAGAATTGTTGTTTATTTTACTTTATAACTGTTATTTTTATTTGTGTTTAAGGTTTATATAAAGGAGTTCTTTTTAATTAGGTTTGTAATTTGATTAATTTGGCAATATTCGGTAATACTATTGGGTACATTTTTCCCCCTTGAATACATCACTAGAAGGCTTCTATTTTTTTAAGGTTATTTTTTTAGGGACTTTTTATTAATAGGCACTAATTATTTGTACAGGTAATTGATTGTATGTGAAAATTGATATGGAAAAGATTTGGAATTTTTTAAAATTATGTCAGCCTAATCTTCATGAGGTATTGAAAATTATGAACTGCTTAAAAGGTGTATTAAGGGGTGGTTTTTTTGCTGATTTGTATAACTTGTGAAAAATGAGCAGCTATTGTTATCCAGATGTTAAAAGTAAAGTATTGGATTTGAAGACCACAACTTTTTGAAATTGACCTATTGTAAACAACTTGTTGATGTTGGTATGTTTTTATTGTATGGTGATTGGAGAGAAAAAATAAAAAAATCTTTGCAAAAAAGTTCACATCTCTTGTCCCCCCACCCACAAACTTGTCACATTGTCCACTCAGATTGTGCCAGCATGGTCAGTCCTTTCTTCACTTTCAGTCCTGGTAGGTGGACAGGTCCTTGAACCACTCAAAAGAATGCTTTGTGGCTGCATCTGTTCCCTCCTGAAATTACCCCTCCCAAGTTCCCACAAACATCATGTCTTCTATAGATAGTGTGGCAAGTCGTTAATTTATCACCAACTTCTGCAGTGGCTTGACAGGGAGTTTCCGTACACTTTAATGGAAACACGGATAATAATAGTTAACCCACAAACCCCTGGAAAGATAGTATTCTGGTGATAGATAGGAGATTCTGTCCTCACCATCACATCACAAAAGGCAATACTGCAGGCTATTTTTGCTGACTGCCTGCAGTTTGGCAGATCAAATCTCATCAGGCTCGAAGTTGACCCAGCCTTCCAGCCTTCTGAGGTGTGTAAAATGAGGACCCAGATTGTTGGGGCAAGAGGCTGACTCTGTAAACCACTTAGAGAGGGTCAGAAAGCACTGTGAAGTGGTAAACAAGTCTACATACTATTGCTATCACCCTTCTTAACTATCAGATAAGTCAATAGGAACATCACATATAATTCAGGAAAGGATTTCCAGAATTCTCTTCTAAAGTGAATTCTTTCATCAAATTAAATAAGAACTGTTAGCAAAAATGCAGAATATTTTTTCTATCCAAAATTCTTTCATTCTCTCTTTTTTTTACGATAAAAGTAGCTTATGAAAGAATTTTCAGTACAAATGCAACCACCAAGATATACCAATGATTAAATCAAAATCAAATGTAAAAGAACTAAAAGAACCCCCCCCCCTCCCCAGGGGAATGACAAAATCTATGTAGGAAACCAATTCTCCTAAATAACCATGGCAAGCCAACCATTATGAGAGTTAACAGAACTTGATTAATTCCCTGGTGTAGTAGCCCTCGTGGCTGATGTAAAGCCTTCACTGCAGAATACTTTCAAACAAACAAGGCTGGGGCTTCTATAAGTCTCTGTTCTTTTCCAATAGCTCTTTGCTATTGTATGGTATTTTTCAATTCTTTCTAAAGCAGAATATAATTCTATCTTTAAACAACATGATCTAAAGATAATTAGGCTAGTATCTAAAAGAGAAAACAATAATTGCTTATCATAATACTTTCCATTAGAATTTATTTTGCTTACATGCAGTCAATTATGCATGTTTTAGTAAACAATGGGATTTTCAGGCAAATAAGCCTAAAACATTCTATTGGACTTGCTATTGGAATATACATACATACATACATACATACATACATACATACATACATACATACATACTGTTGTGGTTAGCTCTGGCCCAGCTCCTGCCCAAAGGACTGTGGATGTGGGGGAGACATCCACATGCTGCAGGCCTGTTTTGCCCCCAGTGGAATATGCTGATGAAGGCTCCTCTGACCAAGAAGACATGAGTGACAGGGAGGAGGAGAGTGCGGCAGACAGCTCAGAAGGAGATCAATTATCTAGCTCCTCCTTGGATTCAGAACAAGAGTTAATGATACAGCCACGCATGCGGAGAGCGATGCATAGGCAACAACAACTGAGAGATTATTATCAAAGAAAATGAGGCCACCTGTGGTTGAGTGGGGCTGTGGTAATTAGTGAGGCTGCTATAAACAGCAGCCTGTGGGTTTGGCCATTGTGGAGGATTATCTGATTGTTGTGTTTCGTGCCTGCTTTACTGACTTTGACCTTTTGGGTGCTGATTTTTCCCCGCTTTGAAACTAAACCAGAGCCAAGTGTGTTTCACTTTGTGAAAGAAGAAGGACTGTGAATTGCCTCACAGCTGCAAGCTAAGTATCACAGGACTGATAAGGGACTTGTACAAATTACCAGTTTGTTTGGAGACGAGTGCTCTTTGCTATAACAAAAGAGGGCTTAGTTTAAGTGAATTTTCATTATAAAGAACATTGTTTTGAATTTTCAAACGTGTGTGTGTCTGAAATTTGTACCTGTGAATTTTCGGGAGGATTCTACCAGAGAGCCCGATAGAACACATACATACAAGTATGAATGTAACATATTTTTGCTGATAATGAAAATGAAGGGAGATTAGTATAGTTCTATTTCAAGTTCTTTAGTTCTATCAGGTAGCCATACCCTTACTGGGATTTGAATCTGGGCATCCTGCCTATAATGCAGTAGCTTTAACCTCTAAGCCACAGGCTCTCCTCCTGTATCAGCTTGTTCCAGAAAAGAGTTACCTATGTGTTTTTTAAAAAAAATCTTAAATAAGTTTTATAAATATATAGATTAAAGCTATTTCCTTATATATAGTTGAGAGGGTGTGTGGCTACCTGATGAAGGCAAATAAGCCCAAAATAGATCTACAGTGGTATCTCTATCTAAGAATGCCTCTACTTCAGAACTTTTCTAGATAAGAACTGGGTGATCAAGAGTTTTTTAATCCTCTTCTTAAGAACCATTTTCTAATTAAGAACCAGAGCCCGGAAAAATTTCCCAGGAAATTTGAAAGCAGCATGAAGGCCCAACCAGTTTCCTGCCATTCCCCCTGGGTTTCTCCCTATGGCACAGTGTATGGGAGGCTGCCTCACACCAGGTACAGTGGTACCTCAAGATACGAACCTAATTGGTTCCAGGGGGAGGTTCGTAAGACGAAAGGTTCGTAAGACGAAACATTGTTTCCCATAGGAAACAATGTAAAGTCAATTAATCCGTGCAACAACAAAAAAAAACCCGCAAAAAAATGCTGCCGCCCGGCTGTCACCGTTTAAAACAGCCCGGGGGCTTCTCAGCGACCTCCCGAACGCCAGCTCCTCCTCCTCTTCTCGCTTCTCTACAAAATGACAGCCGGGCGGCGGGGCTTCTCAGCGAAAGTTTGGGTTTGGGAGGCCGCTTTGAGTTTTTGGCTGGGGGGAGGCAGGAGGTCCTGCCTGACACCCCCCACCCCTTCCCCCCAGCCACAAACCCAACTCCTACACCAGTGCTTTGCCTCCCGCCGGGCAAGAGCGCTCTTCTGCCGGCCACGGGCGAGGGACGGGGGCCTCCTGCGGCGGAGACATTTGGGTTTTTGGCTGGGGGAAAGGCAGGAGGTCCTGCCCTCCCAGCCAAAAGGCAAAGCCATTGCCCGTGGTCGGCAGAAGAGCGGGGGCAGGCAGGAGGCAGTTCTTCGGTGGCTGTGGAGCTGTGCGGCTTTGCCTTTTGGCTGGGAGGCAGGTGAAGCGCTGGACCGCCTGCCTTTCCCCCAGCCACATTCGCCTTCCTCCACCGCCAGCGGCATCCAGCTCCTCCTCTTCTCACTTCTTTACAAGATGACAGCTGGGCGGCGGCACGGAGGCTGGAGGGTGTGTGTGGAAGAGGTCCGCAGGAGAACTGGGGGGAGCTGCCTGCAGCACCTGCCTGCAGCAAAGGCACCCACCACCACCAACTTCCAGCTCCTTCTCGCTTCTCTACAAAATGACAGCTGAGCGGCGGAATATGGGAGGAGGATGGAGGAGCTAAGTGGCCAGAGAAAGGGATCGATGTAAAAGCGCCGCTGGGCTGGGAACGTCTTTGGCCACTTAGGAAGGTTCTCCTGCCCCCCCCAACCAAAAACCCAAAAGGGGTCTGCTGCTGCCTGCTTGAGCCACGAGGCATGCTGGGAAGCCCCGCAGCCCGGCTGTCATTTTTTTAAAACAGCTGGGAGTTTTCCGAGCAGCCTCCGAGAACTGAGAACCCAAACGCCAAACTCTCCATGCACTTCGCCCTGAATGCCTCCTGGCTCACGCGGGCAGCAGCAGACCCCCTTTGGGTTTTTGGCTCGGGGGGAGGGAGTTAGGAAGGTCCTCCTGCCCCCCCCCGAGCCGAAAACCCAAAGGGGGTCTGCTGCTGCCCGCGTGAGCCAGGAGGCATTCAGGGCGAAGTGCGTGGAGAGTTTGGCGTTTGGGTTCTCGGTTCTCGGAGGCTGCTGGGAAAACTCCTGGCTGTTTTAAAAAGTGACAGCCGGGCTGCGGGGCTTCCCAGCAAGCCCATGGTCAGTCAGCTGCGGGCGGTAGGAAAGCGAATGCCTCTCTTTGTTGTGCTGCCACCAGCATGGCCTGGCTGGCAGCGGAAGATGTAACAGAGGCGTTTTCCTGGAAGGAGTGCCATCCACCACCGAGCTTTTCGTAATCTGTTTCAATTTTCTTCACTCCCCCCCAACATTCCCCGCCAAGCCCCACTTTGCTTCGCTTGAATGGTCGGAGGACATGACATTCACTGCCTCTCGTGCTTCCTTCAGCTTTGTGATTGGGCAAAGTGGCGGGAGGCGCGTCCATAGGCTTGGCCGGGTCGGCACAGCAACCCTCCCTTCGCCAACCCTTTGGCGGTCACCGGTGGGTTTAGGCTGCCTCGTCACCGACTCCCCCTCCCCAGAATCTCTCCCCCTCCCCGCCAGCTGCGGGGCTTCCCAGCATGCCTCGTGGCTCAAGCGGGCAGCAGCAAACCCCCTTTGGGTTTTCGGTTGGGGGGGGGCAGGAGAACCTTCCTAAGTGGCCAAAGACGTTCCCAGCCCAGCGGCGCTTTTACATTGATCCCTTTCTCTGTCCACTTAGCTCCTCCCTCCTCCTCCCATATTCCGCCGCTGCGTGGAGAGTTTGGCGTTTGGGCTCTCGGTTCTCGGAGGCTGCTCGGAAAACTCCCGGCTGTTTTAAAAAGTGACAGCCGGGCTGCGGGGCTTCCCAGCATGCCTCCTGGCTCATGCGGGAAGCAGCAGACCCCCTTTGGGTTTTCGGTTGGGGGGACAGGAGAACCTTCCTAACACCCTCCCCCCGAGCCGAAAACCCAAAGGGGGTCTGCTGCTGCCCGCTTGAGTTAGGAAGGTCCTACTTCTCCCCCCCAGCCAAAAACCCAAAGCCTGTCTGGCCAGCGGGGATGAAAGGGCAGGACTCCTCGGGTGGAAGGCGTGCTCGGCTATGCCGCTCCAGCCCCTTTCGGCCGAGCCTCCCCGGCCAAGCGACTGCCTTCTGCCGCTGCAGCACGCAGCGCCTGCGGCAGCCAGGAAAATCAAGCCGGGCATGGCGGAGACGGCAGCGCCGCTGCTGCTCCGGTCGCCCGGTCCTCTCCTGCCTCCCATGCCAATGTTGCCCGCTGTGTCGGGCGCCACCAGCCCCGAGTCGGACACACCCTCACCGCCACCGCCCCCAGTCGCTGCCCGCCCCCTCTCGCTGGAGGTCTAGCCGGAGCCTGAGCCGGACCCGCTCGGCCGCGCCTCCTCGCCTGCCCAGGATACTGACCTGCTGCCTCGCCCCGCGCCTGTCGCAGACCGTCTTTGTGTTTTTGGCTGGGGGGAGGGAGTCAGGAAGGTCTTCCTGCTTCCCCCCCCAGTGAAAAACACAAAGAAACACAAAAAAACAAAACACAAACCGCCGGCGGTTTCAGCCTCCCTTTGCCCCATGCTGCTTCGCCCTGCCTGTTGTCCTGGGAGAAGTGCTGGGGGGAGATGACAGCTGGGCAGCGGGGCTTCTCAGAGGCCTCCCGAACCCGAACTTCCGGGTTCAGCATTCGGGAGGCCGCCGAGAAGCCCCGCCGCCCAGCTGTCACCTTTTAAAACAGCCGGGGGGCTTCCCAGCAGCCTCCCTAATGCCGAACCCGGAAGTTCGGGTTTGGCGTTCGTAAGATGAAAAAAGTTCGTAAGAAGAGGCAAAATTTTTCTGAACCCCGGGTTCATATCTTGGGTTGTTCGTAAGATGAGGGGTTCGTATCTTGAGGTACCACTGTATATGGGAGGTGTGTGCTCCTCCTCACCGCCTCAGAGTCCCTCATTTATTTTAAGCCTTAAAGTTTTGGATTTTTTTGATTCCCCTCACCTCACCTCCTTCCTTCGGCAGAGACTGTCCTCCGCCTCTTCTTCCTCCTCCTCCTCGTCCCACCCAAATTCTGAGTTTCTCTGTACTGAGAGAGCGGGTCCAGCAGTCACGTGGGTTGCTTGCTGTCCAATCCGTCAGGGACCGAGCCTTGTCTTTAAAAAGCCTGCTGGATCCGTCCTTTCCCCAGAATTCGCTCGGTCCTGCGATCCAGGGGGACATGGTGGCTCGTTCCTTTCGCAAAACACCTTCCCTTCATCTTCTTTCTACCAGATAAATAAATTACTGTTTGTTTACTTAGAGCTTGCCTTGGTTGCGCACCAGCCTTCCTGGGCTCGGTGCCGAGGGAGAAGCCGCGGCGTGGCTCCCTGCAGGTTTTTTAAATTATTTATTTATTTATTTTTATTTTATTTATTGGATTTATATGCCACCCCTCTCTGCGGCATATAAATCCAATAAATTAAAAATAAATAAATAAATAAATAATAATTAAAAACTGCAGGGAGCCACACCGCAGCAAACGCCTTGCTCGCGCTGCTGCCAGATTGCATTTACAAGTAAATCTACTCAGCCAGGAGGTTTACCGGCAAGCTAAGATTTGTTAAAAAGGAACAAAGGGCTCTTTTTTACCTCCTGCGGTGTGGGACTGTTTGCAAGCTTCCTTTGATTGTCCCCCGGATTTTAGTGTCCCCTCCGTATTTAAATTTTTGGAGCGGTTTAATTTGGCGCAAAGACCCTCAGAGCCCAGTAACTGTAGGCCCTTGCGCATTGCCCACGCGCGTCCTGTCTGGCACCACTAAGTCCACTGCTTGGCCCTGGAGTAAGCTTTGAGTCCCTCAGGCCTTCTCTCCATGGCTAGGCCTCCAAACCAGCGTGCCTTGGTTTACTTTTGGATTAAGGTTAGCGAGGCCTGCCCTTCTGCACTCTTTGGCATGAACTCTGGTACCGACCAGATTGACTTTGAGTCGCAGACGCTCCTGGGCCTAGGAGCAGGGCCCCCTTCCTCTTGGGAACATTTCCCTTTTTAGCTTCTCCCATCAGATTTTTGGCTCAAGTCTTGTCCCTGTAATTTGTTCAGGCCATGACTTTGTTTCCCAAGAGAGGCACAACTAAAGGTCCCAGAGAGGTTAGGCCTACTGGCGATGAAATGGATAGTATCCCTCAGGCCTCTTCCTCCTCTTCCTCAGGAGCCCATACAATGGCTAGACCCACCAGGGCTGAGAAGAGAAGGGACCTAGCCCTGCAGAGAATCCATGAAAAATCTGCTAAACATTTAAAGGTGCAGGCCCAAGTGCACATTAGTCCTGACCCCCCCCCCCCACAGGCTTCTAACCTGCCTCCCTCTGGGGTCCCTGTGCTCTCTCTGGATGAACCAAACCTAAACAGACCCCAACCTAACTTATCGGGCTTAGGTCCAGAGGAGCCAGACATTATGGAATATCCGGACCTAAGCCCGGTCCCAGGCCTTCATTCCTCTGGACCTAAGCCCGATCCCAGGCCTTCAGGGAATCTTCAGCCTTACCTGCCAACATTACTAATCTGCCTCCAGAGTTTCAGTCTATGTTTTCTATACTGTCTAAAGCCATTGATGCCAAGCTCCTGGCTATCATTGTGCCTTCTCACTCTCGTCCCCTTCCATGCGCCCCCGGCCCGTGAGTTCCCTCTCATCCTACAGAGTTCCAATTAATGAGGATTCGGATTCTTCCCAGGATGAGAACGAGGACATGGACGTAGAGGATGATGATGACCCGTTTCATCACCTGATGAGGAATCTCAAATTAAGATTCCAGTCCTGGCTGCCATCTTTCCATTCCAACTCTTCAAATATCTTCTGTTTAAAGAAGAGTTTCTACAGGCTTAGCCGAGCAAGATAAACAGTCTACTCCTGCTACAGATCCTCCTGAGGAGAATTTACCATACTTCATGGAGGAGCAGGAAGATAAAGAGGTAATTCCAATGCCCAAATTATTTAAAGATGACTTGCTTAAGCAGTGGGATCATCCAGCCTTCGGCTTTAGCCCCACAACCAAAGACAAGATGCTATATAAGCTTTCCCCTTCTTATGAAGATCTTCTTGTCTGCCCTAAACCTGATGAACCTGTTAAGACCCTACATTCTACATCTGCTAATCCGGGTGAAGCAGAGGTTTTACAACCTGAAGACAAACGCCTAGAGCAGCAGATGCTTGTTAGTACAGGAGTACATGTGTGTTAGGGTTTGCCACTGTAAACTTGTACTGCCACTTTAAATGTTGCAGTTGCTACTGTAAAACTTGTACTTAAAGAGTTAATGTGCACTTAAAGGGTTAACTTGTACTTGAAGAGTTAATATTCAAGGCTGTTTTGTCACTTCCTCATTGAAGCTATAAAAGCTCATTATTTTGCTCAGTTATTTCCTTTACTTTAGTTTTGCCTGAGATGGGGGAGTTGTGCTTGTATTAGCTTCGTGCTTATATTAGCTTCGTGCTTTACTCCATCCTCTACTCCATTCTCTTCATGGTCCCTAAGACATCTGGAGGATGGATAGAAAAAAGGGGAGAAAAGAGAAATGAGAAAATGATTGAGGCAGAGAATGACAGGAAAGAGAGAGAAACAGAGAGAGAAGTGACTCTTGATTTAAGGCATATGGTAAAAGCACTTAAATAATAACACAGAAAAAAAACCCAGCCCTCACCTGTTTTTATTAATAGTTATGTTTTTGGTTTTGCTGGTTGATTTAGTTTTAATAGTAATGGATTTTGGGTTTTTTTTAATTATTAATTTCTTTTAATAAAAAAGAAGGGATTTTTTTCTTATTTATTTATTTATATTGGAATTCTTCTTCGATATAAATAAAAACAATGAAACAACCCTACAAAATCTTTGGGATATAACAAAGGCATATATTCAGGGCCTGACAATCTCTTATACGGCAAAAAAAATAAAGAGAAAAAGATACAATATCAAAAATTAGAGGAAGAATTAAAAAAATTAGAATTAGAAATGCAACGTAATGAATA
Source organism: Erythrolamprus reginae (assembly GCF_031021105.1). Lineage (NCBI taxonomy): Eukaryota > Metazoa > Chordata > Lepidosauria > Squamata > Dipsadidae > Erythrolamprus > Erythrolamprus reginae. The sequence continues at coordinate 30,700,249 of NC_091954.1, forward strand.
ATGAAGTTAAAAATCAGATGGCGCTACTAAAACATAAAATAAAGTTGATAGAACAAGAACAAATAGCTGAAAAAATAAAAAGAGCAAAACAAGAATATTTTGAGTGCGCAAATAAACCAGGAAGATGGTTGGCTTATAAACTAAGAAAAAACAGAGAATCTAAAATCATTAAAAATTATTAGACAGTAAAGGAACTATAAGATATAGAATAGACAAAAAGAAGGAAATAGTGTTAGAATTTTATAAAAATTTGTATAAAAAAGAAGAAATAAAAGAAGAGCATATTTTTGATTATTTAAGTTCTATAGATTTGCCTACATTAACAGAAGAACAACAAAAACTCAATAAACCCTTTACAATGTTCGAACTAGAGCAATTTTTTAAAAATCAGAAAAATAGTAAAGCTACAGGCCCAGATGCAATACCTGCGGAATTTTACAAATTAGATAGTAATATACTCTCTGAATATGTTAGAGATATTTAACAAAATAATAGCGGATGGAAAATTACCTAGATCACGGTCAGAAACTTTAATAACATTAATACACAAAGTGGGAACAGAAAAGGAAAAAAAATTGAAAATTATAGACCGATTTCGTTATTAAACGTAGATTATAAAATTTTATATCAATATACACATTTAGGTTTAAAAATATTATAAATGAAATAATACTTGAAGATCAGGATGGATTTTTGCCAGGTAGACAAAATAAAAACAATCTGAGGACAATTATAAATACTTTGGAATATTACGAACAACACCCAGAAAAACAAATTGCACTAGTATTTCTAGATGCCAAAAAAGCATTTGATAACATAGATTGGGTTTTCATGAAAATTAAATAAGATGAATGTGGGAACCAAATTTTTTAACATAATAGACGCTATTTATTCAAACCAATCAGCCAAGATTATAATAAATAATGAACAAACACAAAGATTAGAAATACAAAGAGGAGTCAGACAAGGTTGCCCTATATCACCATTATTATTTATTTTAACAATAGAAATATTATTAGTAAAGATAAGAACAAAAAAATGACATAAAGGGATTACAGATAAAAAAAGAAACATACAAAGTCCAAGCATTTGCTGATGACGTGGTCTTTATAATAGAAGATCCCCTGACATCAATATTAAAATTAATAGACTTAATAGAAGAATTTGGGAAAGTGGCAGGTTTGAAAATTAATAAGGAAAAGACACAATTACTCAAAAAAACATGTCAGATTTACAGATAAAACAATTAGAACACTTAACAGATATGAAGATAACAAAAAAGTAAAATACTTAGGTATTTGGATCTTTGCCAAAGCTGTATCTTTAAAAAATGATAACTACATAAAACTCTTAGGTCAAATTAAAAAAGATTTGGAAATATGGAATAATTTACAGTTATCCTTATTAGGAAGAATTTCTACAATTAAAATGAATATTCTTCCTAAAGTATTGTTTTTATTTCAGGTGATCCCAATAAACTCGGGAGGGAATTTTTTAAAAGAATTATTTATTTATTTATTTATTTATTTATTTTGTCCAATACATAATACACATTGAAGAGAAAGATATGTAATAATATAAGTAAAGAAAAGAATAGAAAAAAAGATATAAAAGTATAGGTGAACATATTTGAAAGGAAGAAAAGATAAATGAGATAAGGAGAGACAATTGGACAGGGGACGGAAGGCACACTGGTGCACTTATGCACGCCCCTTACTGACCTCTAAGAAACCTGGAGAGATCAATCATGGATAGTCTAAGGGAAAAATGTTTGGGGTTAGGAGTTGACACTACTGAGTCAGGTAATGAGTTCCACGCTTCGACAATTCGGTTGCTGAAGTCATATTTTTTACAGTCAAGTTTGGAGCGGTTAATATTAAGTTTGAATCTGTTGCGTGCTCTTGTGTTATTTATTTATTGGATTTATTGGATTTGCATGCCGCCCCTCTCCAGAGACTCGGGGCAGCTAACAGCGACAATAAAACAGTGTACAATAGTAATTTGGTATTGATGATTAAAAATCAATTAATATAAAAACCAAACATACATACATACATACCATGCATAGAATTGTAAAGGCCTAGGGGGAAAGAGGATCTCAATTCCCCCATGCCTGGCAGCAGAGGTGGGTTTTAAGTTGTTTACGAAAGGCAAGGAGGGTGGGGGCAGTTCTAATCTCTGGGGGGAGTTGGTTCCAGAGGGCCGGGGCCACCACAGAGAAGGCTCTTCCCCTGGGTCCCGCCAGGCGACATTGCTTAGTTGACGGGACCCGGAGAAGATCCACTCTGTGGGACCTAACTGGTCGCTGGGATTCGTGCAGCAGAAGGCGGTCCCTGAGGTAATCTGGTCCGGTGCCATGAAGGGCTTTATAGATCATAACCAACACTATTGTTATTGCGATTGAAGCTGAAATAGTCATTGACAGGTAGAATGTTGCAGCATATGATCTTGTGGGCAATACTTAGATCGTGTTTTAGGTGATGTAATTCTAAGCTTTCTAGACTTAGGATTGATAGTCTGCTTTCGTAGGGTATTCTGTTTCGAGTGGAGGAGTGAAGGGCTCTTCTAGTGAAGTATCTTTGGACATTTTCAAGGGTGTTGATGTCCGAGATGTGGTATGGGTTCCAGACAGATGAACTGTATTCAAGGATGGGTCTGGCAAAAGTTTTGTAGGCTCTGGTGAGTTGCGTGAGATTGCCAGAGCAGAAGCTGCATAGGACCAGGTTAACAACTCTAGAAGCCTTTTTGGCGATATTGTTGCAGTGGGTTTTGGCACTTAGATCATTTGATATTAGTATTCCAAGGTCTTTTACTGAGTGGGGGTTGGCTGTGAGATTTTGTTTATTCAGTTTATATATGAGGTTCGGATTCTTTCTGCCGATGTGGAGGGTAGAACATTTGCTGGTTGATATTTGAAGTTGCCATGTGCTAGACCAATGTGAGACAAAGTCGAGGTCTTTTTGGAGAGTAGATGTGTTGTCCGTGGTGTTGAAAACCTTTACATCGTCGGCAAAAAGAACACAGTTGCTTGTGATATGATTGCATAGGTCATTGATGTAGAGAATAAATAGAGTAGGTACTAGTACGCTGCCTTGGGGAACTCCACTTTTAACTGGGACAGGGGTGGAAATGGCACTTCCAATTTTGACAACTTGTTGCCTGTTTGACAGGAATGCAGTAATCCAGCTGTGGAGGAATCCAGAGATGCCATAGGATTTGAGTTTTAGGAGTAGTTTGTCATGGACCACTGAATCGAAGGCTTTGCAAAAGTCAATATAAATTGCATCAATGGATTTTCCTTGATCTAGGTGGGTAGTGAAGTAGTTGAAGGTTGCAGTCTGCGGAGAGGGGCGGCATACAAATCCAATAAATAAATAAATAAAAATAATAATAATAATAATAATAATAATAATAATTTATTTCTGAATTCAAATTGTTTGTTAGAGAGTAGGTGATTAGATTCTAAGTAAGTAAAGGGTGATTGATTGATTTATAATTGATTCCATGACTTTACATGAGATGCAGCATAGCGAAATTGGTCTGTAGTTGTCAACGAGAGAAGGGTCTCCTTTTTTGAAGATGGGGATGGCTACTGCTTTTGACGATAGCTTGGGGAGTGGACTGGTCCTGAAGGAACCCTAAGATTACTAAAAAAATTATATGGCAAGGTAAAAAACCAAGAATAAACAAAGTTAACTAGAAGATCGGAAAGAGAGGGGCGGGCTCGCCCTCCCAAACTGGAAGTTATATTACCAAGCGGCAGCATTATCTTGGATAAAAGAATGGTTAACTTTGGAAAAGAGAAGACTACTAAATTTAAAAGGCCATGATTTAATGCTAGGTTGGCATGCCTTTGTTTGGTATGAAAAGTTTAAAATTCACTCATATTCACCCGGGTTTGGGGGGGTGCTAGCAAGCCCCCCATGTCGGCGGCGACGTTTTAAAACACCCGCGCGGCTTTCCAATGAGTCCCGAAGACAAACGCGGAAGTTTGACGTTTGTCTTCGGGACTCATTGGAAAGCTCCGATCGTTTTAAAGCAGGCGCGCCGTTCTCCGCTGACTCCTAAAGCGGGGAAGTTCGCCAGGAGTCAGCGGAGAACGGCGCGCCTGCTTTAAAACGATCGGAGCTTTCCAATGAGTCCCGAAGACAAACATCAAACTTCCGCGTTTGTCTTCGGGACCCATTGGAAAGCTGCGCGGGTGTTTTAAAACGTTGCCGCCGACATGGGGGGCTCGCTAGCACCCCCCCGAACCCCCAACCCGGGTTTGGGGGGGGTGCTAGCATACCAGGGAACAACGGTGATTCTCTTTAAAAATCTAAGGTGAATTATAGGTTTGCTACCCTTGTTTAAAGCCTACATCTGTGCATTATTTGTGAATGCATGTGGCAATAGCACAATCCTCTCGATTTAATAATATTTGGATCTAACATAAAAATGATCTCTAAATTATATAGCTATCTATTAAAGCAGGATACTATAGAAGAGCAAGTTAAACAATCCATGATTGCATGGACACCAAACTTTGGATACACAATAAAACTTACAGAATGGGAAAAAATATTTACAATTAATTATAAAATGACACTTGCTGTATCCTACAAGGAAAATCTATACAAAATGATATACAGATGGCACCTTCCACCAGCTAGGCTTTCTAAAATGTACCCAAACATATCATCTCTATGTTGGAAATGTAAAAAAACCCAGGGAACATACTATCATATGTGGTGGACTTGTACATACGCCCAAAAATTTTGGACACAAATCAAAAGAATAATGGACCAAGTCATATCGACAAAGATTACAACTAAACCAGAACTATTCCTTCTAGGCATTTTTAGACAGAAACTAAGCAAAGAAGACAGATACCTTATTATTCAAATACTAACGGCCGCCAGATTAACATACGCACAGCATTGGAAAAAAGAAGACACTCCAACAAACTTAACCATTATTAGTAAAATTATGGAATGTGCCGAACTATCAAAAATAACAATGGAAATACAAAACAAAAACTATTCAGAGTTCTACAAGGCCTGGGAGAAATGGTTCAGATGGTTATCTAACTTTAAAAACAATAAAACAAAACCCAATCAAAATCTCTTAATATAAATCAAAATAAAGATATACACAATAGAAATTCGGACCAAAATCAATACAATCCCTGTCTGAGTTCAATCCATCTGATAATTATTAATAACTTACTAATATCATAACTCACAAATACTTCTCACTAACAAAAATAACAAACATAATCAAATTAAGTCGTCACAATCCCTATGCCTGCTAGTTTGCAAGTACTACCCCCCTCTCTTTTTCTCTCTTGTCTTTCTTTCTCCTTCTTTCCTTTCCTTCTTCTTTTCTTTTCTATCCCACCTCCAACTACCTTTCCTTTCCACATCACCCTTGGACTATTAAATACTGCAGTTATAAGATTATCCAAATAAGAATAGTGAATACAAAATAATTACATATAAACAAATATTTGGAATGTATATACAACGATATATATAAGCTGCTGTATAAAAAATATTGTTTACCCCACCCCCCTCCTACTTCTCTTTTTTGTATTCCCATCCCCCCTTCCCCTGCTTTTTTTTATAACCTAATAAAGTATATTTTTTATAGAATGCAGTATTGAAGGCTAATTTTTCCGACTGCCAGCAGTTCGATCCTCACCAGCTCAAGGTTTACTCACCCTTCCATTCATCCAAAGTCAATAAAATGAGGACCCAGATTGTTGGAGACAATATGCTGATTCGGCAAACAGTTTAGAGAGGGATGTAAAGCACCATGAAGTGGTAGCCTAAGTGCTATTGCTACATGCATTCACAAATAATGCACAGATGTAGGCTTTAAACAAGGGTAGCAAACCTATAATTCACCTTAGATTTTTAAAGAGAATCACCGTTGTTCCCTGGTATGCTTTTAGCTTGCAGTTTTTCTCTTGCTGCTTCTTTCAGCCCAGTCTGGTTTATCGGTGCTCAGTAAACAATATAATTTGTTTAGTTTTGGCTTATTGCAATGTGTGAACTCAGTTGGTGTGCCTGTCATAAAAAATGGCTTCTTGGATTGTTATCTACTGGATATGGTAGTAACTTAGAATCAGAGATATTTTTCAAATAAATTCACCACATCTGTGGTTTTGCAGTTTAAAATGTATCTATTTATTCCTCTTACTTCATTCTGCAATGTACTTCTTGCAAAAAATATATCAACCACCACCATTCATTCTTGCAATAAAAAAGATACTTCATACTAGAAGCATTTCATATGTTCTGTGGAATACAAACTATAAATCATAACGTGCTTCTGAGTAGCTGTGGAAACTCAGTAAATCATACCTATTTATCTCAATGAAATTTTTGTACAAATATTGCTACAGGTAGTCTTTGATAGTTCATTCAAAATGACAACAGCACTGAAAAAATGATGTCTGAATGTTTTTTTCATACTTAGTACTGTTGGAGCATATAATCGAAATTCAGATGCTTGGTAACTGGTCCTGGGTTCATGTGATCAGCTTTTGACACCTTCTGACAAACAAAGTCAGTTTCACTTAACAACCATGTTGCTAACTGAACGAGTGCAGTGATTCATTTATCAACTGTCACAAGAAAAGTCATAAAATGGGGCAAAACTCACTTAACAAATGTTTCACTTATTCTTATAAATTTGCGGCTCAATGTGATCAAAACTCAATGATTACCTACATTCTGTTACCAATTACAGATTTCTATTAGCATCAATAATCAGTGTAAGAATGACAAAATTGGATTCACAGTTCAGAGTTGCTTGTTGATACAATTTATTCTAATTAGTTTCTAGATTAACTCCAAATTAAGTTTTATTTCTCTCTGATGTTTCTTTGAAAGATGTATCAAGGTAATTGTAAATTCCTATAATTATGGAGCGTGCATTTTCTATGGAAATTATAAAGAGCTTGACTAAGTGGTCAGTTTTATGAGATATAAACCTCATGAAATATCAAATATGTAGAACTGGATCTTTCTGTTAAGATTCCAGGTAGCAACCAAACTAAATCAACCTTGGGACTTTCTGTATCACCAAATGGCATTTTTATTCTTTTCCTACCATCAATTCTTCATTAATAGAAAGGACAGGAAGTGTGCTCCCACCCCCATTCATTCAGTAAAGACTTCCCAGATTAGTTTCCCAGGCATCTGAGAAAAGGAGAAAAACAAATGCTTAGTTAACCATCTTCATCTGGATCCATTCCTATGTCTTTAAGAAATATAGTCAGAAATCCACCAGGCCAGAATTCATAACTGTATTGCAGTAAAGTTAGGCTCCCTCACTAGGGTTTATAAAACATGTAATGTCCTAGGGTGTGAACAGTCAGGCAATCTTGGCTCCCATTGGTTAGCCACACCCAGGACTGAACATGATTGGCTGCCTCACTCAGAGCAGCTGCATATAGAGAGTCATCATGGTTTGTTCCGTGCTTCTTCTTACTCGTATTGTTTTAATAAAGCTTGTCTTCCCTTAACTTGGCTGGCAAGTCTTCAAATATTTTGCACTGGTGACGAAGGTGGGATACTTACATAGTAAAGTTTGACTGTTTTTTAATTACCCATGAGTATACAGAGATTTCAGAAGATAGGAAGACAGCTTTATTTCTTGGGGTTTGTGGAACTGAAGTTTTAGAAACAACCCATGCTTTGTGTGCTCCCACCCCCATTCATTCAGTAAAGTGGACAGACTTCTTGTAAAATTACAGGAACATTTTGCTCCCCCGCCATCCTGCTGTGTTCGATGTTATCTATTTTACCATCGGAACCAAGGAGAGGGAGAGACAATTAAATGAATTTATAGATGTGTTGAGGAAAGCAGCTTTACACTGAAAATTCCAGAACGTGGAAGATTACTTGCTAGACCACCTGGTTTGTGGCATGCGAGATAGCCAACGTGAAATGGCTTAACTATCTCAGTAGCATTGGCAGAAGCACGAGCAGTGGAGTTATCCATACAGTCTTTGACCCAAATAGACGGGGTTGAGGTTTTGCCTACGGGCTCCTCAACACATGCTGTGAGTGTTTTCCCGGAACAGCTGGACAGGGAACTTCAATTTGAGGAGGAGGTTTGTTGCCTTACTAGCCACGTGACACCGAAGGAGTGAACAGCTTAACCCCTACAATGTCTAGTTAAGGCAAGATCTCCATGTGACAGTTGCGGCAGGGGACATTTCCGTGACCAGTGCCCCTTTAAGGAAGCTTTCTGCAGACAATGTGGCCGCAAGGGACATATCGCACAGGTTTGCCTGGCCTGGCGAGGCCATAATATACCCTCTCCTAGACAGCTAACAACTGCATCATCGAATTGGATATCTATAGTCCACTCGACCCCTCGCCATGATTGTTTTTCTCTATACGACACTCCTAGATGCCTTCTAGTTCAACAGACCTGTCTGCCAGCTGTGCGTAAGATTACAGTTAATGTTTACTTGGGGGGTGTAGAATGCCCTATGGAAGTGGACACGGGGTTCGGCACTGTCATTAATGTCTTAGAGCACATTGAAATGTGTTTCTCCTGACATATCCAAGAAACATCTAGACTCATGTCCAGTACAACTGAGATATTACCAAGGAACAACTATTCCCGTTATTGGATGGGAGAGTTTTCCTGTCAGCTATAAAGAATTTTCTGAGTGCCTGTCCTTGGTAATTGTTGAAGCACCATTGACCAGCCTTTTAGGCCTTGACTGGTTTAAAGCCCTAGGATTCTCTACTGAGGGCATAGACTCAGTAAATGCCTCTACTTGATGAAAGAGTTCTCCAAAGTTTTTGACGGACAATTAGGCAAATACAAGGGGCCCCCAGTGACTTCTAAGCTTAACCTCTTGGCTCAGCCTAATCGACTTCAAGCATGTCAGGAATCCAGGCCATTTCCCCCTCAGGCAGAACCTGGAGTTGGGGAAACTCCAAGTGCACCTCAGTCTCATCTTCATATAGATCTGGCAGCTCCCATTTCTAATTGTGGTGGACATTTTCCCATTGGGTGGAGGTTTGTCTTCTATCGTCCAATATCGGAGACCATCATTCGCTGTCTTACAGCTTTATTTGCTACTCATGGCCTCCCAGATCCAGTTATTTCAGACAATGAGCCACAGTTTACATCATCTACTTTTACGCAATTTCTGACATCTAAGGGGATTAGGCAAGGGCTGATAGCGTGAGGGCATTCAGCGGGAAATGGGTTGGTAGAGAGGATGGTGCGCACTACAAAAGAATCTCTGGCTAAAATGCACTAAGGGGATTGGCAACAAAAGGTTGCTGCCTTGTTGCATGCACAACATATGACACCTTGCGTAGCTACAAATAAATCATCAGCTGAGTTACTTATGGGAAGATGTCTCCATACCCTAGTCAATCGAGTACATCCACAATATGCGAATGAAACCCCGCTGGCTGCAAACAAACCTGGCAGATTTTTTACCATAGGAGATTCTGTGTATGTTAGGAATTATGCGGGGGACCCGTTGTGGTTGGCAGGTACAATTGTGGCTGTTTTAGGTCCTTGTTCTTATAGAGTGGTTTTGGGGGATGGAAGGGAGTGGCATAGATATCTAGATCAATTAAGGTCTCAAATAATTCCCAGACCAGAGATGGATATTCCAGCAGATGAGCCCTTAATGCCTATTGTGATAAATAACCCAGATAGTATAAATGAGCAACCTATAGAAGCACAGGTAGCGGAACAAGCATCCCCTCCCCCATTGCCTTTGAATACGGACACTTCAAGATCTACAGTCCGATTTGGATCCAGAAACGGAGCCAGAGTTGCCCTTCGCAGATCCAGTCTTTGCCGGCAATGGCCTGCACATTTGTCGGAGTATGTCTGTGCAAACATGAAGGGTGAGGGGTGTAATGTCTTAGGGTGTGAACAATCAGGCAACCTTGGCTCCCATTGGTTAGCTACACCCAGGACTGAACATAATTGGCTGCCTCACTGAGAGCAGCTGCATATAGAGGGGTCATCGTGGTTTGTTCCGTGCTTCTTCTTACTTGTATTGTTTTAATAAAGCTTGTCTTCCCTTAACTTGGCTGGTGGGTCTTCAAATATTTTACAAAACAGGTAATAGAATTCCCTGCCTTGAGATATTTTAATATGCATCAGTGATTAATGTGTTTGGAAATTGTTATTCTCATGGCAGCAATCTACAGTAGTCCAGTCAGTGATGGGCTACCAAAATTTTTACTACCACACTGTGGGCATGGCTTATGCATTTTGTTTCAACATCTTTCAGTGCAAATTGGGTGCTCTGGGGTGGAGCTCTAAATTTTGCTACCGGAACTGCGTTGCTGACCATTCCCGTAGGAGGCCATCACCGAGTCCAGTGTTTCTCAACCTTGGAAACTTAAAATATGGGGACCAACAATCAGAATTCTCCAGCTAAGAAGAATTCTGGGAGTTGAAGTCCTCACAGCTTGAAATGGCTAAGATTAAGAAACATTGATCGACCCACATTTGGAAGAAAAAAATTAGATAGGATTTTCAGCACGAATGAAACCGCGGTGAGACGTCTGATGTTCAGGTTGTAGGGGGTTTCAACCTTGGATAGAGAACAGGACTACAAACAACTGTATGTCCTACATCAGTGATGGTGAACCTTTTTTGGCTCAGGGGCCAAAATGGTGTGAACGCTATAGTGTGCACATGTGCCCACACCCATAATGCAATGCCACCCCCATGCATATGCACAACCCCCACACATGTGCACACATACTCCACATGCTGACTTGATCGAAGTGTATAAAATCATGCATGGGATAGAAAAGGTGGATAGAGAAAAATTATTTTTATTTTTCTATTACACAATACTAGGACAAGGGGGCACTCCCTAAAGCTCATAGGTAAGAAAGTGAGGACAAATCAAGGGAAATACTTCTTCACCCAGAGGGTCATTGGTTTATGGAATTCACTTCCAGAAGTTGTGACAGCTGTCAGCCTTGATAGCTTCAAGGCAGGATTAAACAGATTCATGGATGTCAAGTGTATTGGTGGTTATTGAAACGGATGTCCATGTGTCAGGTGTCACCAGGTCAAACTCCTTTCAGACAGATGGACAAAGACGGGCCCCTGTCACTTCGTTACAATCGGAGTCAAAGTCCATCTGAATCTGAGCGATTTTATCAGGGAAAAATGCGTTAAAATCCTCGGCACTACCCTGCATGGGCTCCCCCCCCCCAATTTAGAAGGGAGTGGGTCACCCTAAACAGGGTGGCCGGGCATGATTCTGCTGATGCAATCAAGGCGGCATGATACATGCATCTTGCCGCCTTGAGCGCCACTTTGTAAGTCTTAACATGAGCTTTTACAAGTGTTCGATCAGACTCAGATTTACTTTTCCTTTACCGCTTCTCTAGATGTCTCTTTTGACGTTTCAACACCTGGAGTTCCTTGGTAAACCAAGGAGTTCTCCGGGGTCTAGTGTCACAGAGAGGTCGCAATGGCGCAATCCTTCGCAATGAAGAGTCTTCGGAGAGAGGCGGCATACAAATCTAATAAAACTTAAACTTAACTTAAACGTAAACTTAATCCAGTCAAAAGCCTCCGTCGCAGCCGTGTTCCAGGCCACAATGATTAAGCTTATTAATTCACTTATAGAATGTATTAACTAATTGTTTATCTTGCTTTACTTAAGTCTTATCCCACAATGAATTGTTAAAATTGTATACCAGCATTTTAGAAAAATTAATTAATAGTCTAATTTCTCTTTAATATATAAAGGTCTATTTACCTTAACCTTCTGTAAATTAAGAACTCTAGTCTAAATACCTAAAAAACTGTTGATATATCTTCTACCATTGAATTGATGGATATAGAATTAAATCAATAAGTCTGTTATATTATATTGTAAAGGTCTTTCTCTAAGTTTAAATATTTCTCTTTCCCTCTTTCCTTCTTTTTTCTTCTTTTCATCTCTGGATTGCATTTACTGAAAGCCTGATTGTAAACTTATATATGACAAACTTCCTTTTCTAATTCTTTATCTCTCAATTCTCCC